>NC_065513.1:8753723-8845127 GCF_006386435.1 Epinephelus moara
ATGCCCTGTGGTTAAGGTCTGGTTAGGTTTAGGCACAAAAACCACTTGGTTAGGGTCTGGAAAAGATCATGGTGTGGGTTAAAATGAAAAAGAAAGTGACAAACACATAAGCCGTGAGCCTGCTCCGCCTCAAGCCGGTCGCGGTGCACCATATGCCTGCCGCGAGCCGTTCAGCACCGCGGACAGTCGGACTAATGGGATGTTGAACCAATGGGCCACCGCGGACAGTCGGACTAATGGGATGTTGAACCAATGGGCTGTCGAACCAATGACATGGACCCCACCAGAGGAAACTGTTGGCACTACATTTTTGCAAACCACAAATATGTTACATTTGGATGTTTCAATTGTATCATATATATTAACATTTCTAAAGTGACGCAGTATATGAGCTGAGCCATCAGGAGGTGAAGGGGATGGTGGATAGTGTGACGCCTAGGTGAGACACCTGCCAAACTGCAGACCACTGTTAGAGTCCAACAAACAAAAACAGATTGTTTTTACATTTAGACATTGAAGTGTTTTCAGGTGCTTTTTAGCCACCAAATGTGCAGGATTTTTAGCGACCTGTCACTTTGTTTCCAATAGGGTTGTCACGATACTAAAATTTCAAACTCGATATCGATACCCAGGAAAATATTCAATACTCGATACCATTTTCGATACAGCAGCAAAAAATTAAGAGGCATGTCATTTTGTGATGCTATTTTACATAAAACTATGCATTTTGATGGTATTTTTGACTATCATTCCCATATTTGTGAAAAAAGAACAATCTCTTCTTCCACTTCCACATTCCTCCCTGACAAACTTGAAGAGGATCCTAGACCTGGCTCTGTAGAGTGTACGTTATAGGGCTGACCCAAAAACTTCGAAGCTTCGAAGCTTCGTTCGATGGCACGGGATTCGATTGTGAAAAAAAAATAAAAAATGAATATTCGGCCTTTTTTTTTTCTCCCGTTTTTTTGGGGGGACCTTGAACGCAACAGCATCTCTGAAAAGGAAATAGAAAGCCCGACGTGCAATGAGTGGAGACCTATTATCCTGCTTGAACACAGACAACTACATTTTTTCAACAATGTGACTTAAAATAATGATACAATAGATTTTATTGATGTAAAATAACATGCTGATGGTAACATTTTCCACCGGTCTGCTGCGCTCTGAGTCTGCTGTCAGTGACACATGCTGCTCTGAGTTGCGCATCTGTCTGCTTGCGCTGCAGTGCCCGCCGAGGGTTTTAATTTTTAGTGTTAAATCAAAAGTTAAACACTACTTATCAGCAACCAGAAGTGTTTTTTCATTTGTGAATATTTTTATCTTAATTCTAGGGTTGCAAGAAACTACCTTTTCGCCATGATTTGTAAGTTATTAACTTTTTTGGACTTTTTTTTTCGCTCAGCAAAAAATAAAAATAAAAGTTGTTTGCTTGCTCATCCCTAGTCTCGCCACCAGACAATCAGAGATCTCCAGCTTCTTTTAGTCTGGGGACACTCCTTTCTAAAGTGTGTTTAACACACCGGCGAAAACGGCCGGCAACAAAGCTTGAGCCATTTTGTACCGCTGCACGTGTTTCTAGTCGGACTATGTTTACGAGCACAAGAGTTCAGCGAGCCACCGAAGGACCACCCTGCAGATTTACTATTGGTTCTGCAAGGTAGGGAGTTTTTTAAACTCTGAAATTGTATCCGCCCATCTGAACACAAAATCAGGGAGAAAGTCATCAGTCTTTAGTTAAGCAAAGCATCTAGACTTGTGAGTCTAGCTCATCCCTGCCTGGTCTATAAGCTGCTTATAGACCAGGGACAAAGTTAATATTCCATAACTTTCCATCACATGAACCACTAACAAACCCACCTTGCTTTTTGAAATACTGGGTGACATAATGTCGACCCTTTGCTTCTTTCTCCTCTCTTAGCTTCCTTTCTTTCCGTTTTTGGTTACCTGATTTTTGAGGCATATTGCCGTCTCTGCCTCCTTAATGTTTCCAAAACAAATAAAGTTATTGTTACCAGTACATTGTAAATAAAATATATTTGTGATTATAAGTTAGTTAATAACTTAGTGTCATATTATGTTTTGTCAGTATTATAATTTTATTAGGGGCCTCTCTGGGCTCCTCTTAATCATGGGCCCCTAGAATCCTTCTCCGTTTTCCCCCCTATTCGGCGCCCCAGGTCACAGTGATAGGGACATATCCATTCCAAGTTCCTCTCAAGTGAAGCTTAAGGTTGTGGTGGTGTGATGGAGGAAGTGTTGAGAGTTTGGAGTGAAGAGACTCTGGTTTCTGCTGTGATTACTGGGAGTTTGCCAGGTATCAGTCTGGAAATCTGGGCTTGTGATACAGATAAGGACATGCATTGCTTACTCTCACTGCTTCAGCTCAGCATCCAGTCTTGCTGTTCTGTTTCTCTGTACATTTCCCCCCTAAGCCATCACTCTATACCCTGCCTCTCTTTTTTTTGTTCCTCATCTCCTCGTCTGCCCTCTGTTTCCCCCGTCATACGCCTCTGCACAGCTGTTTTTTTCACCATTCCCTTTCAGCTTGCCTCGCAGTTTCCTTTTATTTCCTCTTCTCTTGGTTCCTTTCTTTCTAATTTCCTATTCTTTCCTTTTCGCCCATATCCTCTTCTTTCCCGTCTTTTTCTTTCCATTACTTTCCTTTTCTTCCTTCCGCTTTTCTGTCATTCCACTTTTCTGTCCTATCCTTTTATTTCCTTTTCTTTGCTCTACTTTTATCTTTTCTATTTTTGTCCTTTCCTTTCCTTTTTCACTTTCTTATCTAAGTTCCTTTCCTTTCCCCTGCTTTCCTTTCTTTTCCTTTCTAATACCTTTCTATCGCTTCCTTTACTATGCAATCTCATCCTATCCTTTTATTTCCTCAACTGTAATTTCCCTCTCCTCTTTTGTCTCTCGCTTGTCATCCATTTCCATTATTTGTCTCTCCCTTTGTATTGTTTTCCCCCTCCCTTCCTTTTTTCTTTCATCCACTCTCTTCTCATCTTGGTCTTACTCTTCTCTGCTTTCCATTTCTAATCCTGTTCGTTGTCTGCCCTCTCCTAACCTTTCCTCTCTTTTTTATGTTTTTTTCTCATCCTCCCTGCCTGCAGCCTGCATTACCTTCTCTTATTTCCATTCATTTTCCAACCTTTCCAATCCTTTCTTTCTGTTATCTTTGTCTTCCCTCCGCCAGTTCTTCTCTCACATCTCACCTTATTTTCCCTTTTCCCCTTTAGTCTTCCTCACCGTCCTGTATGTTTCCAACCTTTTCTCTTCCCTGTTCTACTTCCCTCTCCTCCTTTTCCTTCCTCATATTTTTACAAAAAATCTTTTTTGCGACTGTCTCTTTGGTTTGATTTTTCTGCAACCTCTGAGACACAGGAGTCTTACGTATACTCTATCTCCTGCCAGCACTCAGATGCTTTTATCACTCGTGCTGAAACCATGTGGGATCAGAGCTATGAGATTCAGATAGTGGAACATGGATGTCTCCTTGTCTCCTTCCTGTCAGGCAACACATACAACATACTGTTTGATACATATTGTCATACTGTACTCTACTCTTGCAACATAGGATTTTTTGATGAATTATATTAATAATATTGAATAGGCAACAAAAATAATGCTGATGTGAAAAGAATCCTCGACACATGTAACCAACCTCAAATGTTGGTGGAGGCATTTTTTTTTTTTTTTTGGACCAGGCTTATATTTGAAATAGGCCATTTATACCTTAATTGCCATGTTCTCTTGTCAATGCAAACATAACCACAGACCAATAAAAATAATGGACATAGCCACTGTAGGGTCACCCATGTGTTTGTAGACTCCCATATTAAAGCCCATGCAGATCTAAGCATTTTGGCTGTCGCTGTCTTGAATTCAGCGCCAGAAGTGACCATATTTGGTCAAGAGGGTGTAGCTGTGGATAGGGATGTCCCGATCCAGCTTTTTCACTTCCGATCCGATACTGATATTACAGCCTTGAGTTTTGGCCAATACCGATACCAAGCGCGTATTATACATATTCACTTATTTTGTTGTCAGTCATGTTAGAAAAGGTTTGATGAAGCGATATTACTCTAACAAGAACAACTACTTAATCGGGTTAGTTAGAATGATCCACAGCAGTTGGTATGAGAAACTGACCTGTTTATTGTTAACAGGGTTAAATAAACAAACTTTAAACTTGAACATTAACATTAAATAAAAAATATAGCTGGTTTCCTTTGGCTGCTTTGGCCCCTAAATAAATAGAAAATAAATCAACACAAGAAATCTTTAAAATGTCTAACACTGAAATTAGAATAGCAGCAAGACTCCACACACTTGTGCTTTGGCCCCCTAATAAATAAAAAATAGATTAACACCACAAAACATTGTTGAAATTTAACAAACAATGCAGCCTTTCCTTTTCACTTATTTTAGTAGTGTCAGTGCCAGCCTGGTGCTGCTGTTTCCTGTGTGTCTGCATGCTGGCCTGGTGGATTGATAGTAAGTGCTGGAGCGGATCACTGGAATGGACTGCTTGAATTGCGGAGCACTGGGCTGGCCCAATAACCTGGATCGGACTCCATGAAAAACTGGATCGGAGTTCTTGGATCGGCATTTTTCCATGCAGTCCGATCCGATGCCGATGCACGTTTTTTGCTAATATCAGCGGCTGATGGACATCCCTAGCTGTGGAGAAGTGAGGGGTGGATTTGACTGTAGACTGTACCGATGCCTTACATACTGCCTGTCGCTCAAAGCATCCACGCCCTTGAATATGTGTAACTTTAAGCCTTACAGTTGTAGCGCTGAAATGGGTGAGTTGGAAAAATTCGTCATACAGTTGCCATGAACGAGGAAATAAGCTATAGGAACCAAAACCATTTTTTTTGTAACAGGCGGTAAACATGTTTATTTCTACTGCAAAGTTGGGCATGTTTATATGGGGGTCTGTTGGGATTGACTCACTTTTGGAGCCAGCCTCAAGTGGCCATTTAAGGAACTGCAGTTTTTGGTAGTTCCACTTTTGCTGATTGTGTAGCTAGCAAGTGTGTAGCCAAGTAGGGATGCCACTGTCTAAGAATTTTCTTAGTCATCCAATAGTCGTCATTTAATGCCATTAGTCGACTAGTCACCCCCATGTTGAAGATATTAATTTGATTATTAAACTATATATTTTGGGCGGGGCATTATATTATATATTTTCCTGACTGAACCCAACCCGAGTCCGAGACATATATAACCGAGCCCGGCCCGAACCCGACAGACTTTCTGATTTTTAAGTCCGAACCCGACCCGAGCCCGACGCAGTTTGTTACCTGACATAGTTATTGTTATTGACAGTGTGTAAATGACCATCAAAAGGCTGCTGTTAGGCACAGGCAAACACGCCGCAGTGACTGGAGCAGAGAATATGATGTTAAATGTAGCAATTCGATGTGTGAACAGTTTAGGCTGTTTGTCAGTGATAAAATGCCACGACTCCTCAAGACCCCAAATTGTTCAAGTGTCTTGCTTGCCATCTGCTGATTCAAGTGAAGCAGGTAAGCCCCAAAGTTAGTGAGCGAAGGTAGTCTCACATTGGAACCTGATCTGACTTACTTAAGGTGTGAGTGTTAAGGTGGACCAGCTATTCTCAATATAGTTACAATCTCAGCAGCTCCTGAACAGATAATACAGAAATGTCTAACTGCTGAGATCTGCTGAGGTAGGAAGAAAATTATTGATCACAACTCTGAATGTACTTTGCTGTTATTCATACTGTAACATTGTTGAGTGTTTAATTATTGTAGTCGGGTTAGGTTTTATTGTGAATTTGTTATGTGAATTGTTAATAATGTTTTGTATTCAGTGACATTTTTAAAGTAAACCTTAAAAAAGTTAAGAGGAAATGTATTGTTCAGTTTCAAGTTCAGATTTGCCTTTGCAGTAAAAAAGTTTTTTAAAGTTGTTGTACATTGTTTTGTGCTTTGTTTTAAAGAAAAGTAGTGGTTTAGGCACCATTTAAGTACCTATGCTCTTTTAAAAGTATTGTTTGTGGTGCCCATAGAAAGAGTAGCACACCAAAACAAAAAGCCATAACTAAATTTCAGGGACCGGATTATGCTATAGGCTAGTTGACGTATTGTTGCGATGATGTTCAGCTCCACAGACAGCATACAAGCACATTGTCAAGTCGCACCAGTTTAGTTAATCAGTGTTGTTAGTTAAGCATACATGTGCACACTCATAATATCATTGCTGCCAGTTAAGTCACTTAAGTAAGTGTTGCAGCATCATGGAACATTAAACTCCACAGTAAATGTTGATAGTAAAAAATACTCATGCAGAATCATTTAGAACTTGGCAAAGTGCCTGAGGTAGAGGCGGTTGTAGGTAGTATTTCTTCCTCTGTGGGCCATACTGTTACTCCAACTGCTCTCAGTATCAAAGCTGTTTGTATTTGTGTATGGCTGTCAGGTAGAATGTATGTCTGCTTTGTACTGGTTGTGTTAACAGGGACCGCAGGGAAATTGGTTTCTACATGAATACAGCTGTTTTCCCAGAATCACTGTCTATACTGCAGCATCACTGAGCAGGGGGGTTAACAGGGAAAGGGCTCTAGTCGAATGTTTCATGCTAGTTCATGTGAGGTGACCTTGATGGCTTGTGTCATCTAAAGGCCTTGGTGTGGGGGAGGGTTGAGCTCAGTGTTTCTGTACGGGTCTGTGATGTAAAGGTCTAGGAGCTGCTTTTATCTTTTCAGAGCTATATTAAGCTCTGGAAGAATATGACGGCAACATAAAGCATGAAGCATAAAACATAAAGCAACAAAAAAAAATACATTCAAGTGTTTGACAGATAGGATGATAAATTAATACAAATGAATCTGACTTCGTCTTTTCACAACTCATTGTGAGCTGTTTGGAAGTAAAATCCCAATGCGTTATGTTACTGATCGCTGTTGTTGCATTTGGTGGAGAAAAAAGTGTCTCCACTCAGCTACCTCATTTAGGATTCTACAGCTTGAGGGTAGAAGCTCTTCCTGAGCTTCTCTGTGTTGGGCTGGTGTATCCGGTACCTTCTTCCTGACCACAGCAGGCAGAAAAGGCCATTTTGCAGGTGGTTGGGATCTTTAATGATGCTGTCAGCCTTATTCTTGTGGTGCCTAGTGTAAATAGGTAGGGTAGGCAGGGTAGAGCAGCGCCTAATGTATGTTCAGCAGAACAAACCACTCTTTGCAGGGCCTTGCGATCCAGTTTGGTAGTTTCCATTCCAGGCAGTTATTATAACCATCATGACACTCTTGATGGTGCAGTAGAAATTCCTTAGTATTTGAGGGGATACCCAACATTTTCTTAGGCATCTGAGGTGATAATGTTTCTGCCTTGCCTTTCTCAGTACGGAGTCAGTGTGCAGCGCCAAGGTCAGGTCTTTAGTGATGTGGAAACCAGGGTACTTGAAGCTGTCCACCCTATCCTCTAAGGACTCTTTGATATTAAGGGGGGGCGTAGTCGCTTCCCTTTTTCTTCTCAAAGTTCACTATCATCTCCACAGGAGTAGGTTGTTGTCCTGATTACAATGGATCAGGCCCTCTACTTCTTTCAGGTATTTGTGATAGACTGTATGTAAGAAGTGGACGTAGCTACCATGCCATCACAAATCTGAGAGCCCAAGGACACTGCCTTGGTGACTTGTCAATCACAAGGTAGCCATTCCCTAAAGCATACCCTGCTTTATTGTCCATTGTACACTAAATAGGACCATTATAATTAGGGTGGAAGAGGTGTGTCTGCCCACTCTCACCACCTGGGGTCTCCCAATCAGGAAGTCAAGGATCCACATGTACAGTGGGATATTTAATCCCAGCTCCTCAAGCTTTGTGACCGGCCTGGGGGGAACTATGGTATTAAACACTGAACTGTTGAAAAGGTCATAGGTGCACTCATCCATTAACCTCTTTTTTAGCTGTATGTTTTCAGGTTGTCCATCAGTCTGTCCATCCCATTCTTGTGAATACCATATTTCAAGAATGCCTTAAAAAAATGTCTTCAAATTTCCACTTGGACTCAGTATGAACTGGTTTGATTTTGTAGTCAAAGGTCAAAGTCATTGTGACCTCACCAAACACTTTTTTGCATTAAGGCAAGAATTCATACACTAATTATGTCAAAATCTAACACAAATGTCTAATCGGATAAAATGATGAAGGAATAACACTTTATATTCCAGGTCAAAAGCTCTTGTAATCTGTCAGAGTTCTTAAACCTTCCCACATACCTCTGGGATGGCCTTCCTGGAATTTTAGTTCCACTTCCTTTACGTAGTCCCTTTTGCCTCCTTTACTGCTCCTCTTACATTGTAGGCTCTGCTTACATACGGCGTACTCAGTAGCATATATTTACTTCGAATTTTATGGGATAGGGGGTTGACTCTTCAAAAATATAGAAAATTACCAAATGTATTCATTAAAAAATGTAAGCATTAAATTGCTAACACAATTGCTAACTATGGAACTTCTGCTTCCTTCTATTACTTGAGAAGCTCATAACCAAACATAGTTGCTGTGGTTTTGTAGATAGGGTAAAAAACATGCATTGAGACAAAGCTCGGAATTCAACAGCCCACTTATTTGAATTTTTCCTCATTCCATACTCTTAACATGCTTTTTTTCTTATCAGTGTAAATCTTCTCAGTCGCTTATAACAGTGATGAGTTGTGGTATCACATTGTAACACTAGCATACATTGTAAAGACCTGACCGTGATCTACTCTGAGCTTCCTGTTGTTCTTGTTACCAAATTGTTCTTGACAGATAAATGAAATTGTAAAGGAAAACACAACTAATAGGATTAAATCGATGACCATAAAGTCTGCAAGCCCATTCAATAAATCAGCCTGTATTGAATTTGCCTCAGGGTGTGTTTTGTCCCAGAGGTTAGGTTAAAAGCTCAGCGAACATATCCCAGGATATAATTTGCCATAGCTAGAGACAACAAAGTCAGGCCTATCTTAATATTGCCATGAACTGAGGGATTAGTTTGTGTATCCAGGGAGCCACGCATATTAAAACTACAATAAAGTGAACCTCATTAAATATAAAAGCCTTGTGCCTAACTTAAATTCAGTGCAAATGCTGCAACTTCATGTTTTTTCTTCAGGCTGTTTTTACATTTTGTTAAGTTCTATCCTGAAAAACAACCCTCAAGATTACTTCTGTGACTGCAGTGGTAAACAGTAACATGTCTTTATTAGGCATCCATCAAACCCAACTTCAGCCACAGTGCTTTCCATGTGACACCCATTGTTGACTGTGAATGTATTGCTTGTAACAAGATGCTATCCACCAGGACAGCAACCACCAAATCTGCCCATTGAGACACTCTCTCACTCTGCGTTTAACAGTTCAACTTCTGACTTCAGCTCGCTAATAGGCAGATGGTCCTCTGTAGGATGGGGACAGGAGAAATCTCTGAGTTGTATAGCTCAATGCAGATCAAGAGTGGGAGCCAAGGGAGGGATTCGTAGCTGATAGAACAGCTCTTCGAGCCTCACTGCTATTCAAATTAAATCAATCTTGGGGTTAATATCTGTTCCAGGAGAGACAGACTGCTTCTGTTTTATTGGGATGGAGGGGAATGAGGGTGTGTGTGGGGGTTGTGTGTTGGGTTTTACTATCCTTCGCTTTTTCTGCTGCATTGGCCCAGCTTCCCTCTGAGAGTTCGCTGTCTGCAGCCTCTCGATCTGTTGTGTGTCATCTAATTTATTTGGATCATGTAGATGAGTTCAGTTTTACACCCAATAGAGGGGGGCACTGAGCAGTCCAGTGAGTGGGTAAATCAGTTATAAATGCAACATCTATAGTGGATTTTAATTACTGTATTTAGCACTTCTTTGTACAGAAATTGGGTCAGTCATGGAGGGATTTATTTGTATCGTCAGTGGCACAGCCTAAAAAAATGTCTGTTAGTCAGTTTGTCAGCTGCTATGACATTTGCATTGTATGGAGTCATGAAGTGGGAAAAGTTTCAAGCATTCACAGTTTCAGAACTAAATGTGCTGTTCATTTTCTGTATTGTCAGTGAGAATGACTGGTAGTTGCTATAGTTACTTTTAAGGCTTGGATGGACATGAAAGCCTCTGGACTGAATCATTAGCACAAAAGACGAAGGTGTTAAAAAAATCTCTGGTTCTGCTCAAAGGTACACCAGGATACCATATATGTGAAATTTGTTTTTTTCAGCTGTGAACTATATTGCGTACCATAACCAAAAAAGTAGTATGACACATTTACATTTTTAGCCATGGTTGCTCAATCAGATTGGTCCATATTGAAATTTATCAACAACTATTTGATAGACTTCAGTGACATTTTTTACAGATATTCATGGTCTCCAGAGGATGAATCAGACTTTCTGATCCCTTGACCCTTTATCGAACACTACTAGCAGGCTCACATGTATGGTTTGGGGTAAATAATCCCAACAACCATTGGATGGTTTGGCATGGAATTTTGTACAAACATTTATGTCCACCTCAGAATAAATTGTGATTCATTTAAGGTTTTGTTTAAAAAGGTGTTTAAAAATCTGTGACATTGTCACAATGTAAAGTCTATGGGCCTAGCAGAAACTTGGAAGCGGGGCCAGCGGGCAAAAAACTACCGCGCATATTCAGTGGGCGGCATACCGTGGAAGTAAAGCCAGAAGCCAGAAAACTTTTTTGGCATATGTGCCAGGTGAGCAACTCCATCAGAAATAAATAGGCTCCATCTTGAGGTGTGGTATCTAGGCATTATTAAAATCTATGCATTCCCAACAGCCTTAGCTGTACTTTGTATTTATTGCTAATGAGAACATATTAGCATGCTAACATGCAAAACAATGGTTGTGAAAGGGGGAAAAATTATAACTGCTTTACATCAGAATGTTAACATTGTCATTGTGAGCATGTTAGCAATTAGCTCAAAGCATGGCTGTGCCTACATACAATTTCACAGAGCAACATTGCCACAGACTCTTAACATTCAGTGACAGTTTATTGGGGTAATGTGGTGGCCTGTGGCTTAGAGTGCTGACCATGAAATGCTGTGTCCCCAGTTCACTTTTGTCTGGGTACCTTTGCCTTTACCTTTCTCCCAACCTTTTCTGTTGGAGGTGAGGAGTGGATTCAAGTTACATGACTTGGAGTCGAGTCACAAATTTAACGACTTTAGACTCGACTTGGCAAATTAAAGACTACTTGTAACTTGACGTAAACTATAACACCACTGACTCATGATTTCACTCATACTTGAGCGTTTTGACTTGAGAATTACTTGATACCTTCCCCCAAGCCCAAAGATTAAAAAGTATGTATTAAAAAAGTGTGCCATAAATCAATTTATTTTCCTTCATTTCCTCAATCAACAAACATTAACGCTATTTCAGTTCTGCAGATGATCCACTTTGTTTGAAACAATTAGGTCGCATCAAGTTGCAGGAGAGAACCACGAAGAATTAACATTACGTTACGTTAAAAATGATACTAACTATAATAGGTCTATATAATAGTTGAATCTGATTTGACAGATTTTTCCTTTAGCCGACTAATCGTTGAATCATGTTGTTTTCCCCCTCATTGATTAATGAGCTCATTTGCGTCACTTTCCGCTCCAGAGAAAAGAGCTGAAACCCCCAAATAAACAAATGTAATTCTTCAGTTGGCATAATAAGATAATAATAATAAAAGTAAAAGGGTTATCATTTTATCTTTATCTTTATTCCTTCCACTTCATCAAGGTATGATGCTCTAGATGAGCGCAGATGCGCTGCAGCCTCATCAATGTCTTTAGCAGGAGTCATTTCTGACTCGTCAGAGCTTGCCATTTCATTCACAAATAAACATCCAAAAACATCATCAAAAGGTTTAGAAACAGTTTTCCTTCTTTCTGACTTCAAGTTACTTCATCAATCAACTCACGTTCATACAAGGTCATCCACATGGACTGTGCGTCACCGCTCGTTCATACAAGGTCATCCACATGGACTGTGCGTCACCGCTCTCAATTGTTTAGCCACGTCGGACAAAAAGTAGCCAAATAAAAAATCAGAGTCTATCAAGAAAACAATCAGCGGTGAAATTCGTTTCAAGACACTTCAGGTAAACGAATAATCCTTAAAAAAAAGTTTGATTTGAGAGCACACACCTCCTCCAAAGTGTTTGTTTATGTGCTCCGCCACCGTAAATCACCGTAGGCCTCGATGCTGCTCTGATGGTCCTGCAGCGCACTCACTCAACTCAGCTTATTTGGATCGAGCAACTGGGGGATTTATTCATGCGTAGTAATGATTATGCCTACTGATTAAACGCACGCGTCATTTTCAATTTTTTATTAACAGAAATTAGGCTGATGTTTGTATCAAAATAGGCTATATATCATGAATTACTAGAAAACAAATACATTCTATGTCAAATCAAGATGTTCAGCAGCAGTGAGCACCCCCTATATTCAGAATGGTACGGTCTTGTTTCATAACCACATTTTGCAACGATTCGATGGTGCGACTGGCAGTCAAATCACACTTGACCCCGAATCATCGACTATTCGGGGTCACCCCTAAACTATAATTTTGCGTACGTACAAGAACTATGTTGTAGTCAACAAAAAATGTACTGCAGTTTGCAAAATGTACAGATCAAAACTTACAGATGGAGATGCAACAACTTCTAACTTTGACATTTGAAGTTGCAGAAAGAAGGGTTAGTCAAGGCTGATATTAATTACCAGTAACTAACAATATTACTCTGTCGTTAAAATGGAATTACACTTTGTGTAGAGCGCATTATGACTTCTTTGGGACTCAAAACTCAAAGTTAAGGACTTAGGGCTTGTCTTTCTTGACTTGGGACTTGAGTCCAAAGACTTTAGACTCACTTATGACCTACAAAAAAACAACTTTCCACCTCTGCAGCTAACTAATTAAGGCAAAAAATGCCTTGAAATTATCCTTTTCTTTCTACAGTGTCTGCACAACGTAATTACCTTATGATTACAGTAGGGAAATTTTGTGGTTACTGTGACACTGAGCTAGACAGCAGCTCCACAACACAAGGGCCACAGACTGTGAACAACAACCCACATTAGCTTTCCTGCTAAAGTCTCCTTATCTATCTTACAAGCATGAATACACATCTTGCTCTGCACCTTAGCTTGTTGAACCAGCGACCAAACAAGCTTTCACTGGGGAAAAGTTCACTGCTAACATCAGTTAGCTAATTAGCTGCTCAGCTGCAGCACATTAGACACCATGTAAACATATCTGCAAGTGTCACTTGGGTCTGGTTAGATGCTGCCATAGTCCTTACTCTTTAGTGCTACTAACAACACACTGTCTGCCCATAATATGTAGGGTACAGCACAAGTTTGTTTACTTTGTCTCTTATTCCCTATGCTGAAAGCTGGCACTCTTTGTCTTCCTTTTAGTAATACAAACTTTTTAACAATACATTAAAAGACATTATGTTGACTACAGAAGGGATGACTAAATGTGTGATCAAAGGAGGCCCAGCCTCACACATTGTTTCATCATTGTTTTTTCAAATGTCACAGTAAATCTATGTTGGGTCTACAGGCTGACCTTAGGCTCTTGGTAAAAGGGCACATTGCCTTGATGGGAGATGGCTCCACTTAAACTACACAGATGTGATGCGACCAGGCTGTGCTTATAAGGTGGCACTGTCTAAAAATACACTCAGCAGCACTGCCTCCAGAGACTCAGGGAGTGTGTGCGGCCTGGCATGGCCCAGCGTCTGGACCTGGTTGAGCTGATGGCATCTGACAACTGTACACGCTGCTGGTCATGCTAGTTGCTGTGATAACCTGCTCTCATGTGGGGAAAGAGTGTCAGTCTAGTAGCATGTTCTCAGGGTTTTTAGGCCTAATATTGTAAAATAACATGTTTTGGATTACGTTCTCTGGTTTCGGCTGACTCTTTGACCAATCGGGATCGGTTTTGCCAAAGATGATTCTGGTTCTCTTGTGTTATCGTCAGATATGCACAAGCTGCAAAACAGAATTAAATTCAGATGATATTTTGTAAAAGAAATGGAAGCTGGGAGACAACCGATGAATAAACATAAACCAGTATGGAGGCCTGCAGTTGTGTCAGTTGGAGACCTGTTCAGTGTCTGGTTTTCACTCAACTGAGCAACTCTAATGTGTTATTGCAGTTCATTCAGTCTGATGTTCAAATGTTTAGACAGCAGCTGAATTTCCATCTAAGCAGTGTTATGCAAATTATGAAATATCAGATTTGGATAGCTGTATGGGAATTGCACGTTCAGCTAAATGTCTTCAGTATGCAAAAAAGTTTGAACAATTGCTTGAGGCAGAAAGGCTTTTTGTCGATAACAGTGCTGCAAAAACATTTGTGACTCTGTATATTAAAGAGTACATGTATTGAAATGATGAGTGCATTAAATGAATTGATTAGGTGTTGGACAGGAAAATGATGACAGATTTTATAATGTAAGTCATTTGCTGATTACAGCCTCTTAGATTACTGCTTTTCTCCATGTAATATCAAAGTAAACTGAACTCCTTTGATTTTCTCCTTCGAGGACATCATGTTGGGATTTTGAAATGTGATCAAGGAATGTTGCAATTATCATTTATAATTATCTTTTACATTGTGTTTACAATCATTTTAACATAAAAAAGTGACCTATAGATAGTAGATTAATGACTTTTACATACCATTTTTCGGAAGTGTTGTACCTACTCTATGCAACAAATCTCTGTACTTCAGTTCTTATTTCCAGCTTTTCAGGCTTATTTTGTGGCTGAATATAATTTGTAGCTTCTTAAAATATGAATGATGGTAGTGATGGTGAGATAATGGCTACAGTGATGAAACAGCGAAAAACATAAAGACGAGCATCAGATGGACTGTATTCATAACAATATAACAGTAATAATAATAACAATAATAACCAAATGAAACACGTTTGAACAAGCTGCAGGGGTAATGTAACAGACTGAAACACAGTTCGGCTTCTTTGTCTTTTTTGTTATCACGCAAAGAACTTATTTTCTCTCTGTCTGTCTGCCTGTGTGTTTGTATGTATGTGTGCAGGTGTGCCTGCAAGTGTAGACCTGACATTAGGCTATTACCAAAATAACATAGAAAAGAAACTAGACCAGATTGCAAAAGCCATATTTTGGGCTCATTTGGAAGCTGACGGCTGGCTTCCAGTCTAAAGTTGAACCCAGTGGCTTTGCAGAGCTGTGCTTGCTCCGCCTGTGCTTGCTTCCTGGCTTCAGGGCGCTTTAATGCACTTCTGCCTCCTGTATAATCTGTGCGTTCTCACCTAGATGCACTCTCAGGTGGTGACATTTAGCAACAAGGGATTTAACGTGAATTAGTACTCGGTAGTACCGAGGTATAAGGGTACCATTTGGTAGGTATCCTTAAAGTACTGAGTTTCGTACTTAATCAAAAACCCTGGAGGTGACTGTTGGATGACACCAACAAAGTTAAATACAGGAACAGACATAGGCTTATCTCGCAGGTAGGACTCTGCTTTGACATCATATTCATTCCTCGTTTTATCTTTATAAATATGCTTCTAACAACCTCACCTCACAGTATGATGTCCTAGTAGGTGCACACAATCGCTTGGGGGCTGCCTATTAAAGCAAAGATTCTAAACTCCTGAGCATCCACCAAAGTGATGCAAATGCTTGCTTCCAATCAACTTGAAATAAAGAAATAAACTTGAAATTCAGTTGGAAGTTGAATGTAAACCAGGAGAGCTTGCTGTTTGATGAAATCCCCCTTGCAGAGATGCAGCATGAGGCAACACTGTTAATCAAGAAAACAGCACTCCACTTTTACATATTCGCTGCCAGTACCCATCACAACTTGCTTCTGAACACGGGGAACATGTTTTTATTTGTCTCAGTATGCTGTATGAAAACTTTGCTGAAGACACCCATTAAAACTGCAGGCAGTGTGCTTAGATGGTACCTAAGAGGCTTTGCAGTGCCTTATCCCCGGGGTTCTGCCCACATCACATCTGTGCCTGGAGATGGTAGTCATCACATTACAACAGCACAGGAGGAGACTTCATTCTCCCACACCGTTACATAAGTAGCAGCTAATGATGGCTAACATGGTATTGATTGCTTTAGCATGTCTCAGGGCAGGTTAGACTTCCTCTACACGCCTGTTCATGCATACCACTTTTGGCAAATAAGCTCTTTGATTACTGAACTGTTATGCTATGGGTGTAGGCAATACATATGCTTCCCCCTGTTTAAATTTCATTCTGATGTACTGTATTACCAAGGCATTTGCAACATCCACCGAAAATGTTACTTATGCTTGAACTGTAGCATGGATCATAATGTGAAGAAGAATACTCTTGAGAGAAATGTTTCTGATTCAAATCCTCACAGCAGCTGAGAAAGGAAAAGTAAAAACATACTCTACCTCTAGAATTGGTGTCAAGATGCCCTTGAACAAAGCATTTAAACCCAGAACTGCTCCCAAGGAGCTGCACTGTTTCCAATAGTAGAAAGCTATTGTTATGCTCAGGAAGTGTTACCCTTTGATCCCTTTCTCAAGATTAGAGTCTACAGCCATGCTAGCTCCTCTGTTAGGATGCACTTAGGCACAACTGTGTTGTAAGCTCATGTACTGATGTCAGTGATAATGCTAACATGTTGATGTTTAGTAGGTAATGTTTGCTGTGCTGTGATCGTAGGGTTGCCATCTGTCCTGTGTAAGACGGGACCGGGCTAAAATAAAAAGTAAAACGTATTGTCCCTTACTGAATCAATACCGGATGCAATTATTGCCTATATTATGTCCCTGAATACGTCTAGCTCAAGTCTATTTGTGAAGAGAAAGAGGCTGTCCAAATACAGACTTGGATGGCAGACCATGAGTAGGTCAGTTCTGTCAGTGGGAATGAGTACAAGGAAAACTGTACAGTTTGCCATATTTTTATTTTTTTGTCACCCATGGTGGACTCTGCGACCTGAAGGAACACGGGACTGCCATTTTTGAGCAGTGCAGGGGCAGAGGACGCACAGTGGAATTGTTTAAATCATGATACCCCAGACTTCTCTTTTGATGGAGTTGGAGTGTGTGTACTGTTGGTATTAGCTTGTACCCCATCCTTCATGAAAGGTGTTTGACTGATTGCTAAAATTAAATTGATTTCATACATAAAGCCTCTATAAGCCTATAGATATGTATAATTTCACATTGATAGACAATCTGCCAAAGGCCAGGCTACCTCATTCTTTACAAGAGGTTTTGGACTGAGGGTGAAAAACAGACTTTTTGTAATGTTATTCCCAATCTCATGTATTTTGACAGAGCAAACATTTTGCCCTTGTCTATGACTGGATGTTTTAATCCTTGATATAATGAATGCAAATTTCCTTTATGTCCATGTTGAGAGTAGCAGAAGACAGTGAAATTGATGCATAGAAACCACATTTGGTGCATAACAATTCCCCAGAATACAAGGAAAATATAAAAGAGGGAAAGGACATGATGTCAGTGATGGGCTTGAGTTGAGTTCGGATACCAATGTCAAGGAATACGAACATGCATGATTAGATAAAAAATGTCAGATAGCATCACATAATCTGAGTTTTTAAGTTGGTGGACAGATTTTTCAGTCAAAGGTGATGATGGTTTATAAGTGAGATCTGCTGTGCCTGCCCCGCTAACTTAAGTAGAACTGGCACCAAAGTCTGACTCCAATTTAAAATTCGAACATTGTCACTGACATCATGTCCTTTCCTTCTTTCATAGTTTCCTTGCCAGAATGCAGGAAATGAAGTGTCTGGGGGAGGACGCCCCAACCCCTTGCTTGATTTGTGGGGTAGGCATGGGGCAGCTGGCAAGGTGTCCCTTATTTATTTACCCTGAAAGCGGCAACCCTATGTCTTAGCCATTTTAGTTTAGCCTGTTAGCATGCTAAAAATAGAGGGAGATAAACCTTATTTATCCCTGAAGACAATTCAATTTTCTCACTCTGTTGACATTAACACACAGGCCCGTAAAACACACATATATACAAACAGGACCTATACATGCATTAAATGGAGGGATGTCAGATGGAGCTGCCCATGGACTGGCGCCTGTGCAGTTTGGGGTTCGGTGCCTTACTAAAGGGCACCTCAGCAGTGCCCAGGAGGCAAACTTGCACCTCTCCAGCTACCAGTCCATGATCCTTTGGTTCCCAACCCAAGTCTGGACAGAGCTCCTGCCACTCCTAGCTTATTAGCTGTAATTTGATCATGAACCAAAATATTTGACGGATTAGAATTACAACCTGATGATGGTGCTATATGTATGCAGTATTTAACAAGATAAGTGAAAACTTTGACCGGCTTGCGGTGCTACAGGAAAAGTCAGGTGATCACCAAAGTCATTACGTCTTATCCTCTTGGGATCATGAATATCTGTTCCAGATTTCATGGCTGTCTATCCAATTGTTGCTGAGATATTTTAGTATGGGCTACAGTGGTACACCAACCACTGCAAAAGGATTCACTGGCAGATTGAACTTCGCTAAAGTGGCTAAAGTGAACATCTCCGGGATTATACGTAAACCCTTATTAATTTTATGCTTAAACGTTGCCATATGGAAGGACAATTACAGGACTTCTGCCCCATAACTCTTGAGGGATCCATGATTTCTAAACCAATCTCTGATCAGTGACTGATTTCCCAAATATAACATGTCTTTGCATCATATGCTGCACTTCCTAATCAATACACAGTTTAGTACTTTGTCAAGCAGAAGTAATATTCATTACAAATGTTCATTTGTGCAGAATTGCGCAGTTGGTTGGCTGGTATGGGAGTTTGCCTGTCAGCTTATTCAACTGCCAGTTTCCATTAAATCAGGCCTGCAGCATGGCCACTGGATACTTGCAGAGAGACGGAGCAGTCGCACTGGAGATGGCACAGGTGTCCCGTGCTGCCTTGACTGAACAAGAAGTGACTGCAGTCTTATGCTTCGTTGCCTCAACCCCTCCTTGAGCAATATCCAACAGATTGCACACTTGGTGCGCACACACTTATAGCAAGCAAACACATTTCTTATAGCATGTATGCACACTCAATCTGTAGAATGGCCAGAGAACACCAGGGATGGGAAAAAAAGGCCTCTGGAGGTTAAGGTTCACTGTGGGATCGCATGCAAAAAACTAGAACTCTGCTCTGCTGTAGGAGTTGCAGCTGAAATGCATGCTGGGAGTTTCATTTTATGTCATGAGAAAATATCTAGTGATGTATCTGCAAAAAAATACAAAAAATAATTAGAGTTATTACTCTTCGAATACAGTACATAAATAGAATGTGTAATAACAAAAACATAATACATTAGTCAGGTCTACAGATGGCTGTATCATGCAGAGTGTGTCCAGCCAAGCAGTCTATTACTCACACATACACATGATGTATATGCAGCATGTGTGTATTTGCATATTGCATTACTATTTGTTCAACTCAGCTCAACAGCAGATGGAGGTACCACGTGCAAAACATACTGCACTGTCTGCCTCATGTATCTGTGTTTCTAAGCTTTATGACTTTCATGCCAGGTTGCTCCAAACAGTTTAAAAAAAACAAAAACAAAGATATGCAGCTGTATAGCTGTTATTTGTAATGCTTATAGAAAACTCTCTACAAATGAAGATTATTTGGGCATATGGCATTAGCTCTATCTTCCAATGGCCAGGACACACATTATGATTGTTGAGCCAACTCTAAATATGATTTGGTTGTGCATACTATTTTGAACAAAGTATGTTGCGGTCTAGATCAGGTGGTGTTGGCAGTCTGTAGCTTAATCTATACAGTGAGTGGTTCTGAAGGACTGCCGTCATGCACCTTTTGATCCAGCTATCACTTTCATGACAATTATTTAAAACTATTAACATTTGAGTGCGAGGAGTATTAGTACTAGTATTTAGAACTAGCACTTTATGATAAGATAAAACTTGTGATACAAAGTAGGAAGAGTGCAAATACAAAGACTGCATATACAGAATGTCTAGGAGCCCGTTTTCACTTGGTGTTAACATGCATCTTGGATGATCCGATCACTTGTATTTACAGCGGTAAATACAAGTGCATGTTAGCAAGACGCATCGTGATCCAATCACTCAAGCCACATGCAAGGTGGTCTGGGATGCATTTGACCATATATATTGTTGTGTGAAAGCTAAAGGAATTACCCAGGAATGAGTGCGGAAAATGAGTTAGCATTTTAGCACTTCCAGTTCCATCGTCTTGAAGTCTAGGTTGAAGTGGGTTTTTTGGCTGGGTTTTTGTTAGACGCCTAGACTAATAGACTTTCAAGTTTTGTTCTACATCATAAAATATCAGAAAATACCCCACTAGGGAATGTTTGGAATTGACATTTGGACACGCAACCATGTTGTAGTTTGTTTATAGACTAACATTAGCTTTTTACCTCTGGCGATTGTATTTAGGCTTCGAAAACCATAAAAGTTCTTTCATTTGTGAAGATCATCTTGCTGAACAAAATGTGTATCATAAACGTCTGTTTGCCACAGAGCTTATTTTCTGCAATGAGCCAAAATCCAACGGAAAAATCTAATACGAAACCAGAGGGATACTAACTTCCACGTCGGCCTACAGTAAATTGTTTCCTGGGGCACTGTATATTTCCTGACTAGGTCAACATCATCAATGCATAATGTGGTGGTTGTTTTGGTGACTGCATGATAACGCTCTGAAACGTACCCATTTTGTGATTAGTTAGACAAAGTCTTGTGTGACTGTCCATTGCTTTGCCCTGTGGGGAGAGACGTGTTGAGGTTCACTCTCCCTCAGCTCTCTTTGTTGCAGTCAAGTGGCAAACTCCGGGCTGAACAAAGAAGCCAACATGCAAGTACAAAAACCTGCAGTTCCTTGAATGGCCACTTGAGGTTGGCTCCAAGAGCAAGTCAATCCCCAGTCCCCAAATTAAAATGCCCAACTTTACAGCAGAAAGAAACATGTTTACAGTCTGGTACAAAAATATTTTAGTCTCTACAGCTAATTTACCCGTTCATCATAGCTGTATGGGGAGTGAAAAAAATTAAGATTGTGGCAGCTTTGAGTGACAGTGTATGTCGTCTGTTGATAAGTTTCTATGATGATGACAACACTGGTTAGGTAATGTAACCATGGTTTACTTCCCAGGTTCACAGAGTATAGCCATAGTGTGGCCTAGCTGTTGCTTTTATAGAGTGTTTCCAATTCAAAAAAGTTAATTGTGACATTTACCTCATCTAAAAATGTCTTGGTCAGTGTTTGATTTTACTATAAGACCCTCTACGAAGTCAGATGTTCAGTTGTTCTGATGAGTACATTTTGTTTTAATGGTTTTAAGCCTGGTTTTCACTTGCGAAAATTAGAATCAACATTAGCATTATCACAATTTACCATGCTGTAGCTGTAAATGCACTTAACGTTTGGGTTATCTCAACTTTGTCATCCAAATATGGTCACTTCTGGTTTCAAAAAATCCAATATAGCAATGGCCAGAAGGCTTCAAAACAGGAGTCCAGAAACCAGTGGGTGACGTCGTGGTGGCTACATTCATTATCGTAAGGTCTGTTTTATGCACATCTCCTCACTCACCATCTGATCGAAATTTTGTGTTTCCCCTTTGCCACGTGGATGACAGTATGCTATAGACTAGCAATGCAATTCGTTTGGTGAAAGTTTTTTTTCCTGAATGTGAGAATTTGTGTTCTTGAAGGATTTCAGCAGTTGTAATCATGACCTATCAATCGCTCAGTGGTTTGTCGCTGTATTTAATCAGCAGTACAGTTTGTGTTGGCTGCCAGTACTATGGCATTTCTGTGTGTTTATGGAAACGGTTGTTAGGGGTGTGCAGTTTTAGGGTTTCCAGTTTTACAGGTTTCAATAACTTTGAAGATCTGTGCCCAGCTTGACCATGTATCAGCAGCAAAGGTCTCCAGTCATGATCTTATGTAAGAAGAGGTTGTTCTAAAAGATAACATTAACAAAGGTCCAACACAGCCAACAAGACTTGTTAAGACTAGGTCTTTACGAAGATACTGAAAAGGTCTGAAGTCAGACTTCCACTATCCTGCAGCATGTCAGCCTTTCGAGTGCTCATAGGTTAGAGTAAGCTCTAGGCTCTTACAGTCCTCCTAAATTCGATGTGTTTTTGTTAAAATATGCTTTCATGTAGCATTTTTAGCCACTTGGAAACAACACTCTAAATCACATCTGTACTGTGTGACAAATCAAAAAAGAACAGTGAGATATCACTTTAAGGCTTAGCAATAACACATAAATGCACACAGACTATAGTACACAAAGCTGAATAAACATGAAGGCACCTCAGAGTGTTAGATATTATATCAAGTGTTTCCAGAGAACTAACATGTCAATCTTCTCTGTTTGAAAAATGAACTGAGAGGATGATACCCCCTAACTGTATTTTGCAGCTCCCTTTTGTGCGGAACCTGGACTCCACGCCTTCATTTCTCTTCCAAATATGCTTCACATTGTAAATGTCTTCTTGGCTTCCTTTGCAAAGGGGATGAATTTAAATTGCTGCTCTGTGAAGGAGGTGGGCCATTATTCCCAGTAAAGGGTTGTGATTTAGCTAAAACCCTCACCTCACACAGAGTAGAGCCAAACGGAGTGAAGGCAGGAGCCCACAGATACAGTACAGATGTGAAGGTAATGAACCAGCTGTAAAAGGAACCTTTGAAATGGAGTTAAACAATGGCTAGAGATATAAAGACATTTCCAGCTATGGGAAGATGTAAGAGATCTGAAAACGCTGTTTCCCCTTGATTACTGTAGACTGGAGCTGCATGCGATCCCCACCCCACATGGGAGTCTCATTTTTCCTGCGTAAGTTTGACTCATCAGAGTAATCTTAACATTCCGCTAGGGGTTGGGGATATGGCTCTAAAATATCATCACAATATTTCAGGGTATTTTTGCGATAGCAATATTCCTAAGGATATGACAAATTAGTAAAGAAAAAGAACATAGAATTGCAACAAAATAAGTGATATCGTTTTACATGTCAACCTAACAGCCTGCCTTCAAATATTCCGTAAAAACTAAACAAAAATGATCTCTCATTTCTTTAGTTTGTAAACAACAGGAAGTCAGAGTGAGATTCAGATTCTGTATACAATATTAAACACAAAATAAAATCTACCACAAATTACACATTTAAACTGTTGCCAAAAACAAACAATGTATCCCAGGATCTATACATAAAAATCAACAGGTGTTTTCCTGTTGAGTTGTGTTTTTTTTTTCCTTTATGCTCTGCCATTTCTCCTTCTAGTCATCACGCTGTAACCTCACGTAGGTTTGCATTACCAAAGGTTTATGACAAAATCACTTGACGTCACCAACTCCAGTGTGCGCACAGCATGAGGGGAGAGATAGGGGCGCTGTCCTGCTGCCGGAGGAGCCACTGAATGAGTTCTCTCTGTGCAGTAAAAGAGTCAGCAATGTCCGAGGCTGTTCTCAAAACATTCAGTATGCCCCGGTCTAATGACCCCACAGTTTATTCCACACTACTGAAGCTGCTCCTCTTTTTGGAACTACCGTGGAGTCGGTAATACTTTCGCTTTCAGCCATGCTTGTTGTTGCCATGGGTAACAGTATGATGTCAATACATTAACTAGTTGAAATATCGCAAGTATCATGATACAAAGTTTTCACATCATATTGAAAATTATACCAGTATACATGACTTCAACGGGACTACAACAAACTACAACGGGTCGCGCGCCGGTGACGTCATAGGTGATAGAACCATGGAATTTTGACTGGCGGTAGAGCTCTTCACACACATAAAGTGTAAATAAAAACAAATCAGTTGAGTCTTTCCCCTTCGGATGAAATGGCCAGTCAGGCTACATGCTACGGAGAGAGTTTAAGAGGTCCTGATCGCCTTCGGTACGATGAGAAAGTGAAAATGATAGGAGGTGTGTGCCTTTTCAGCTGCCAGCCTCTGTGTGGACGAATGACGCTGTCAGTTCATTCATTCAATTCATGGCCTGTCGATTGATTACTTAACAGTCATTAGAATTAACTTCTTGGCTTTGAACATCTCATGTTATTGTTGAGATCAACTGACTTTAGCTAGCTAGCTAATGTTAGACAACTAACCTGTGATGAAGTGCCTGCCACAGACGTAACTTTAGGTGGAGTGACTGGCTGGATCCCACAGCTTTCCGTCTTTACCCTGTTGTTTGATGGCTGTGAGCCACAGATTTCTTCTTTCCCCATTCTTCACTCTGTCCGGGAGCAAAGAAAATCAAAACTTTCACCCAAAAGGGGGTGTGGCCGTTGTAACGGCAATGAGTGACGTTGCGTTGAAGTCATGTATTGTGGTGAATGAGATGATATGGCACACCCCTATATTCCACATTCAGTGACTTTCACAGTGGGCCTTTTCAAGAGAATAGGATGGGATGAACGGCTAAAGAAGAAGGTTTGGGACATGTTCAAATCTGAAATCAGCTCAAAACTAGAAAATTGCACTCAGTGGAGTGCAGATCTCCAACTGGCGGCTGCCCAAGCTGATCAAAGCAATGGTAGACAATTCATGTAATTCCAGCAGATGCGCCGCAGCATGTTTCAGAAGGTAATGAAAATACATGCCTTGTCTATTTTTGACGGAGTTGCAGCGCATTGCACAGAGCAGATCAATTTTCCTACTAACAGGCACTGTATGTCACAATACAGATAACATTTGATGAGGATGAAGATATTTTAATAATTAAAACACAGCCACAAATATAAAAAAACAACAAAATTAGACAAAAAACACCCTTTAACTATGTAGCCTACTTACATATGGTGAAAGAACAAATATTTAGAAAAAATGAATAAATCAACAAAGTCTGCTACAAAATTAAGCAGGCAAAATGATCTGCTTCTGAAATGCTCCTGATGTGGTATGATGCCGTGTGGTGGATGGAACAAAACTAAGTTGCAGCTGTACGTGTTGGAATTGGACCAAACTCCTCAGCCATGTCAAAGGCCAACATTTGGCTCGCAGCAGACAAGAAGGCTTGCTGTTTTTAGCTGAAATAGTTTTTGGAGTACTTGCAGCTACAACCTGCTAGGTAAGAGAAGTGAGGAGTCAGAAAATATTTTTTCAACATTTGTGAATCACAGCAACCATGAGAGATCCTTGATCATATAGTCATAACTGTGCACAAAAAAACATTAGGCTGATTGGTGCAGTAGTTTGTGAGCTTAGCTGTGGACAGAAGGATACGCACACTCATGCATGTACGCACACATGTACACACATATGACCAAGTGCATGATCCACTCCAAGTTCATACCTGGCAGAGATATATATGGATCCAAAACCCCCCCCCCCCCCAAAAACAGCAAATTCTTCTAAAAGTTGAATTCCACATTCCACCAATACTTATTAGCCATACAAGGCACGTTGCTCAATTTTGTAACCCGCTCACAGTAACGGTTTGAAAAGTGTTTGGACTCCTCTGAGCACTTCTAGCAGGCTGGGTGGTCTGTGATGTTTTCCACTGAGGGATTCCAAAAGAACCTGTGTTGCTCAATACAAAGTCTTGGGCTTGACAGGGGCGGCTGGCCAGTAGAGGGCGATAGGGCGCCGCCCCTCCTTGAGCCACAAAAGAAAAGATGATAATAAATGTATGATTATCATCATCATTATTGTCATATATACACACAATATATTAATTATTCTGATAATTTTCACTTGAAACAGCTCGTCCTGCCCCTGAATATCCAATCAGCCGCAGTGTGAAGTCACGTACCGGCCCTCTGGGGCCACCAAGTATCATTCATGTGCTCCTCGGATGGTCCGATTTCCCATGTCGGGAAGTCGTTCTTACTTCATTGTGTGTTCATGAGCATTTAAGTCGTAATGTGGAGACATCATGGACATTACAAAGAAGATGTGTTGTATTTTATCACTCAAAATGTTTAAAAAAAACGTTGTCAACCGTTTCCACTGAAATATTGCTTTACGGTAAGAAACTCATTTTTCTGATTATTCCGAGATCACATGAGGCAGCGCCACTGTGCAGCGGTCACATTCAAGATCAACATGGCTAACGTTTCCAGCTGATCCAAGAGGCTTTTTAACCATATAGGTTATAAAGTAACGACGCATAGTGCGTCCAAATTCACACCTGTTCTTCTCTATGGATTTTCTCCGCGACCGTGCATCATAGCGAGAACTCACGCATATCACGTGAAACAGCAGAACTGCAGCTTTCCAACAAGACCAATCACTCGTCAGTAGTCCCCCCGATAAAATTACACTAAAATTAAGTATAACAAAGCTTTCATACAGCTTTGCACACACATTACTCTTGGATGGATTACTCGCAAATCATTGTGCTGTCATCCCATCACGCTATAAATACAGACCAACCACAAAATAAAAACCCATTATACAGATCTTGTTACCAATCACTTCATATAGTGAGGAATATCATATCTTACCACATCTTAGGCTTGCGTGTGTTTCTCCCTGTCTATCCACATTTGTAGTCCAGCTTTCAAGATGCAAATATCTCCATATTGTCCAGTTGACATAAGACCAGCACACTTCACCTTTGCGCACCCAGACAACTGTAACCAAATTATGTTGCTGACAGGGCCATAGTCACCATATACATTGAGGGGGACATGTGTCCCCCCCAATGCCCAAAATCCCCCCCAATATATAACTGAAACTGAAAAACAACAACAAAAAACATTCAGGTCAGGTCAAAGAGCAGTGATACTATGGGATGTGCATTGTATTAAGTTGTAGGGTATGCCTGCATTTATTTCTTTAATCAGAACACAAAATGAATTTCCACTTAGCTGTAATAAAATGTTTTCTGATTAAGACTGACAATGACTCAGTGAATACCTCACTCAGTTTTGTTTGATTAATGGTAAAACAGGTCTCTGTTCACATTCAAAGGTATTTGTGTGGGCAAACTGATGAAAATTAGTCTGTTTATGACCACAGTGCATTGTTCAGTCATTGTAGAGCCAAATTAATTCAAATTTACCCATTGAACGGGTCACCTCAGCCATCATCACAACAACTGCCCCCCCTGAGAAATTTGGCAGGAGCCGCCACTGGGGCTTGAATTTATGAGGTTTCAGTGTTTGTAATTTAGAGAATAGTGCACTATTCTATTGCAGCCCTGAAGTGTAGTCTGACAGAATTACTGAAATTTGGGGTAAATATCATACAATGTGTGTAATTTTCGGACTGTGAATTTGTTTGGGAAATTGTCTGGGCCTCATCATCAAGGTGAGGCATTGACTCCAACAACAGAAAACTAATTTGGGTGAATATGTCAGCTTCATATGGTTCATCAAAAGCGCTGAGCGTGCAGTCACCACAGCTGTACGTTTTGCTGAGTTGGTGTAACTGATCAGAACATCCTCCGAGTCCCTCAGCTGGGTCATTCACAGTGTGAACCTGCTGTTCACAATTATGTTACACAGTGAAAAGCTTAGATAAGAATGAGTGGGGGATTGTTTAACCTTGTGAAAAGACAAAGAGAAGGCGGCAAATGTTAGATTGAGGCAAATGTGTCAATCAGTGGGCTTCATGCAAGTATGTTGTTTTTAATTCTTATCCTCTCTTCTACTGTGTGAGGTGTCAGATTCAGCAAACCCTCTGAACTGCACACATTTGCGGTAAATTGCTTGTGTTAACTTTAAGGGACAGTTCGCCCTAAAATAAGAAAAAATGCACATTTTTCCTCTTACCTGTAGTGCTATTTATAAGTCTAGAATGTTTTGGTGTGAGTTGCTGAGTGTTGGAGATATAAGCTGTAGAGATGTCTACCTTTTCTCCAATATAATGGGACTAGATGGCACTTGGCTTTCAGTGCTCAAAGCACCAAAAAAATACATTTGAAAAACTCAACAGAAATCATGACCCAGCTATTCATGATAATCCACAGACTCTATTGTGAGCAGTTTCACATAGGCTCTATTTCTATTAGGGATGCATCGATTCATTGGCTGAACATTGGTATCAGCAGATATTCGCCCATCAGCCTATTAGCAAATAAGATGACATTCACTGATGGCAGTGGCCAATGTTTTTCTGTTTTGTCACATCAATTTTGTGCAGTCTAAAAAGCAGGGCTCCAGACTAATGGCCATAAACTTAAATTATTGAGCAGGTACAAGAAGAATACAATGACTGTCTGGCAAATGGACTCTGTGATTTCACTGTTGTGTGACGAGATGGCTAGTAGCAGCCGGCGTCCCATCATCCCGGGGCCAATAGAAAACGTGTTTGGAATGAACAGACTTCTTCCCACAGACACTTCAAGGATGAAAGGACGCAATAAACTCACTATCATCTTGTCAGGGGACGCAACCTATTGTTCCTGATAATGCTACATTCTGAACAACAAATCCCTGTTAAATAGTCAGCAGAAGAGGTAGTTAACATTAGCTGTTAGCAGCTGAGGGCTAGAACTAACAGCTCACAGAGGTTGCATTGAGTTACATTATGATGCATTCAAGCTCCATTCAGTAAAAATGAGTATTGGTTGAAGGTAAATTATAATGTTCTCATGACGTGTTCCTTGTAGTCTTGTAAAATTTAGCTTTTGGTGAGAAACGTGAAAAAATACAGCTGTTTGAAGGAGAAATTTGTTGATGTTTTCTCAGAATTTTTTTTTCTTTTCTAAAAAATGTTTTTATTTATGTGAAAGTTTTTATCAAAGGTTGTCTGATTGAATTTGTGCTCATATTAACATAAAGGACTTAACTACTTTAAAATAGTTATCAGTTATATAGTTATAGTTGTAGTTGAATAGTTATTATACGTACAAAAACAAAATGAACAACAATAGAAAAACATTGGTATCAGTTATTGGCCAAATAGTTATTTTAAACATCAGTATGGCCCAGAATTTCAAACCAGTGCATCTCTACTTTCTATTGAACTACGTCAGCTCACCATATCCTTCTGCTTGGTGATACAGTTGGGTGTAGTATAAGTCCTACATGAGACTGATCACAATAAGGAGTAGAGGATTAGCAACCCAAAGAAGCCACAAAATAAGGCAGTGTTGTTATTATTACATCATTAAAGGAGAACTACGGGCTGCTTGCATTAGCATTTTCATCACATTTTACAGCAGTAAAAATGAGTAAAGTGAATGAACAGACTGAAAACTTTATCTTATGAGGGAAAACTGATGTTGAGTTTGGGGAATAATTTGCAGTTGGAAAAAAGGTAATGAATTGCAATATATGGCAATGCATTTTATTGTAATACTCAGCATATCATATCACAATTATATCGTATCATGCCCTAAGTATCGTGATAATATTGTATCATGGGTCCTCTGGCGATTCTCATACCTACTGTCAGTAATGTTGGTGTTTTCAAACCGCGCTTTAATTACCACTAACTTTTGAGGACACCAATCAATTCACAGTAACTGCATATGGCTATTAGCACTGATCTCAGTGAATTGGACTGTTTATGGGACAAGGCTCATTTGCAGCTCAATCTTTGGCCACCTGTATGCATACTACCTCATTTAAATACGTGCAAATCGCACAGGAGAACCAAGATGCGGTTTTCTTGGCAGAGCAGTTAGGGGTGCATTTCACCCTTTGTGGGTGCTTTAAGAATTGCACTGTTTCTTTTTGTCTTAATTGCACAGGTGTAGCAGCTGCAAAAGCTGCGCAAACTTTTCGTGAATTTGTCCATCATAGTAGAATGTGTAAAGCCACTTTACTGTCGCCTTGTAACACACTTTCTAGGTGAGTCCAGGGAGGATTTTTTTCTCTGTTGCTGTTGATACTGCCTGCCATTTATTTGAAGGTCATTTTATTGTGTGTGTGGCTGAAGCTGCAGCAGCAGCAGCAGTGACCACAGTGCCAGCCCAGCTCAGCGCTCCCCTGTATGCTCCGCTTGGCAGCAATGGACTGCATTGTCCACAGCTATGTTGGGAGCAAGTCCTTTTTATCCATTTTTGCAGGGATACCCTTGCACTTGGCTGTCCTATTTCTTCCATGTGTGCCTTAGGGGAGATGCACATGAGTAGTAAGTGTTCCCTGACCTCCAGATTTAGCCCAGGCATTATAGACTAAGCCAGGCCAGGATCAAGCCAATCCAGTCCAGGCTAACCACAGCCCAAAGCTATTACCTCAAGCAGTGCAGCTTGATGACTCCGGCGCTAAGAAGAAAACGATGCATCCCAGATGAAGTCTCTGCAAACCTGAGCATGTTGGCACCGCTGTGTGTCTGATGCAGCGACAAAAGAAAACAACAACAGTGTGGCGCAGTAAGACATCACACTGGCCGTCTTTATTACGCCACAAATACAGGCAGGCAAGGACACGCTGTTTCACTTAAAGCAAGATGAATATGTGCAGGGCAGCGCTGACAGCAAAGAGAATTTACAGCTTGCAAATCAAAAAGATTATTTTATTATGCCTCACATGAATGGGAATGAGGCAGACCCTCTTCCACACACACACACACACACACACACACACACACACACTCTCACTCTCTTTTTCTTTCTCTCACTCCTCAAAATGCAGTGTCTCTCTCCATCTCTCCCTCTCTCTGTCTTCCTGCCTCCATCAGTTACATATTCAGAGAAGTGCAGCGCAGCAGTATATTCTGCCAATGCAGAACTCCAATTATTTCTCACTGTTGGGTTGAGATTACACAAAAAACGAAGCACACCACACATGACTGCTGAAATATGGCAGAGGTTGGATATGTTGTGTTTCAGATGACTCATGAGTTTTCTGGAACCAGAAAGAAAGGAAAAAAAAAAAGATATTTAAAACTATGTTGCTGAGCTTATCAGAAATTACTCCACATTCCTAAACTTCGATAATCATTTCACACTGGAATTACAACTCCGCTGCACATGCTGTCCGAAATACAGTACGCTGATAAAGCTTCTTTCTGTCTGGCATGTCTGTATATTACACTGTGATTGCCAATCTAGCAACATACACCTACCTACCGCTTCATTAATTACATTTCCCTGCAATTAGCTCCTCGTTTATCCAGTTTTAATTAACCATGAAATTATGGATCCTTCCTCTTTGGAGGTGGCGTCTCATCTCCTGGTGTATTTTGGTCTCTTCCTGAATATATATTTGCTCATTATGACTATGAAATTCTGCAATCCAGTGGCTCCTCTGTCTCTGCCCTGGTAGCTGAAGGAAAGGGTGTGTGTGTATACGTGTGTGCTAAGAGTTAGTGAAGGACAAGGCCAAGGGCGGAAGGAGGGGCTGTGTGCGTGTGTGTGTGTGTGTGTGTTTGTGTGTGTGTGTCTCAGAGTGACTCAGAGTGCAGCAGTGTTCTTCTGTTATCACACACTGTGGGTGGAAGAACTGTGTCTTTGTCTACTCGTCCACACATGCACACACTCACAGACACAGTGGTGATCTGCACCAGATTACAGCTTACTACAAATAGCTTTTCAGTGAAGGGGCCAATTTGAAATTGCAGTATGGGACTCCCTGCTGGGGTAACACATCCGCTCCCAAACCCCCTTTGTTTATGAAGTGGTTTTCAAAGATATTTTATTCCTCGAATGTAGTGGCTCATATACACACATTTCAAAGCTGGGGACACGATCAAGATAATCAGATGGACATGTATCTTGAGGTGTATTTTCCAAGCATCTTGGGGTAGGATAACAGTCCTACCTGGTCAAATATTCTCAGTGACACATCTTTGGTCCTGTTTTTAGGACTAAGAGTCAAAGCACCTCTCAGCTCCAGAGCTACAGATGACATTCCTAAAAGATTGTTTAAAAGTAAAAGCATGCTCTTTCAGAAACCTCTCTGCAGAATCCTCATGATACTTTTTTGCAATGGGCAAAATGCAGCTGTGTAAAAGTGGTGAATCTGTTGACTTACAGAGTCTGTCAAAATTGACAGACTCTGTAAGTCAACCTCCTGGACTTAAAAGTGCCAAAAACTGCAGTTCCTCAAATAGCCATTTGAGACTGGTTCCAAGAGCAAGTCAATCCAAATAGACCCTCCATGTTAAAATGGCCAACGTTACAGAAAAAATAAACGTGTTTACAGCCTGGTACAAAAAACAATTTTCGTTTACTAATTTACCCGTTCATGACAACTTTACGGGGGTGAATTTTTATGTAACTCACCTATTTATATGTTATTAAGGCTTAAAATTATGTATAATTATGGGCTTGAGCACTTCAAGTTCTGATAGGTGCTGTCAGTTGACAAGTAGCTACCAAGGGATCAGCATTGATTAGGTAACATAACCGCGTTGTAACCCCAGATTAACAGAGTATCAGCATAGCTGTAGTGGTCACTAATTAAGTGTGTTTTCAGTTCATGAAAGCTAATGTGATGTTCTCGTCACTTAAAAAGTCTTGTTCAGCTTTTGGTTGTACTAAAAGACCACTTAGGGAGTCAGATCCTGTAAGTTCATTTTAGTGGTTCTATGCCTGTTTTTTGCCAGAGAAAATCTGAATTAGCATTATCACAGTTAACCCTAGCTGTAAATGCACAATGCTAACAAAGCTAGCAACTAGCGTTAAGGTTATCTCCTCTCTCTTGTTCAAAATTCAAATTGGTCACTTCTTGCTCCAAAAACCCAAGATGGCGATGGGCAAAATGCTAAACTGAAGGCTTCAAAACATGAGTCCACACACAAATGGGTGACGTCGTGCTGACTACGTCCATTACTGTATACAGGCTATGGTGATAAATCAAACTTTGATCGCCCTCTCAGCATCTCATAAAGATACTGCTCGTGTTGAGGCTCCTTGGTGAGAGAGAGCAACAGTAAAATTTACTTGAGCACAATTATATTCCCCCAAGTGGATGTGACCTGCATAATGAAGGACAACTTAATTATAACAAGCAAAATACAATATAGGATCCTAAAGATGAAATATTGCAAAAAAGTTTTAAGGCTTGGCTTCGATGGAATAGTTTATGTAACAATAAAGGCAAATTGTGACAAAGTGGATTGTAGAATGGAAAAAGACTTAACATATAAGCCATGACATAAAAGAAGCAGGTCACATGCCTCATTCGTTATCTAAGCTTTCACTGAAAAGATGAAAAATGGTTGTAGATGATAACATTAGATCTGTGTGGAGCAATGAGGAAACTCAATTTAATACATGACACAAACATGAATGCCATATTTTCATAATGTTTTCTACATGCTACATCCGATTGAGAATGGATTGCCACTCTGTTGATTGTGTCATATCATTTATTTGTGTCTTCTTGTGTAATGTTGTAATGGAGCTCAGCTGGAGAAATAGCTCCACTAACAGTTGTGGATGGAAATACACACACATTTGCATATTATTTTGCCTATTTTTTGGAAATTTTTTCTCACATTGAGATTGAGACCTGAACATAGTGAAAGACAACTAGGGCAGCATCTAGGATGCCTGACAGCAGCCCAAGGAAAAGATGAGCATGTACTGTTTTTTTAATCAATCATCAATTTTCAACCAATTTTATTTATAAAGCCCAATATCACAAATAACAATTTGCCTCAGAGGGATTTACAGCATACGACATCCCTCTGTTCTTTGGACCCTCACAGCGGATAAGGAAAAACTCCCCCCCAAAAAAAACCTTCAACAGGGTGTGCTGAGTGAGACATTTTTAGCCGTTAATCGTCTTATCTTGAAGCTTTAACATGTTTTAACAGCACACAACTGGAAGTATGGTGAAAGGAAAGGGAAAAGATGTTGTCTGTGCTGTCAGGTGGAAGAGTGAAGTTGGTCCCTGGCATCTTCTTCTTCAAGTAGTGACAAATCTTATAAATGGTCAGGGTTTAAGGTGTTGTCTACGATTGTATCTCGGTCTGTCAATCAGCTTATCTAATACAGTAGCCATGTTGACAGGCACATTATTGTGCAGAATGATAATGTCACAGTAACAGGTGTGTGTGTAATTTTCAAGTTAAAGTTCATTGGAATCAAAGAACTCCTCAGACAAGATATAAAGCACTTGGCACAAAGCACAGAGTGTTGTGCAGTGTCCCATTCAAAAGCTCACCAACTCTTTTTGTGGATGATGCATTGGCCAATTTGATTTTGACACAAGCACAATAACACATTAAGCGATTGTATCATCCCCTCCTAAACTGTTTTAACATCCTCTGCCCTCAGCTTATTCAGAGAGCTGGATGTCTGCTCACTGCGATTTAGAACCGCTCACACAATGACATTAGTTTCCTCTTGGGAGAAGCTTTTGTGTTGGAGCCAAACAGTTCTGTTCCATCATGAAAAACCAGAGTGCTGTGACATGGAGTGCAACACTTTGAAAAGGAGGGCAAGAGGTAATTTCTCCCTCCTGTGTAAGCTAAATCATGAAACCATTAATTAGTTTAATCGCTAGCCTCATTAGTGTAAGTGTTACATGAAATATATTGTGGTTATGGACATGGTTATGTTGGCTTATTAAGCTGAATGTTTATGTGGGGTCTTGGTCAAAGGTCACATGACCCTCCACTGGTACCAAATGATGTGGAAAACAGTCATTTGTCTGATGAAGAATGGTGAGTTTAAATGTCACCTGTGTTAATGTTGCTTTTACCGATGAGAACGGTTTGCCTTCTATATGACTATATAACTATGTTAATACTTGGAAAGCATTTCCATAAAGTAAGCACACATTTTGCACCACATGAATATAATTAAGAGTCATGTCACATACAGCCAGGGCTTGTAGTTCAGTCAATCAGTGTTGCTTTGATCCAGTGTATCAAAGCACAAACAACGCTGTTGGCTTTTTCCAATTTCATAGTTTCAGCAGACCATTATGAATGTTGCATTTCAGTAATTTCATGCATCCCCCCCCCCCCACCACCACCACCACCACGGTCACATTTTTGGAACACAGATGGTCAGTAGCTTTGCTATCTCTGTTTACAGTATGTATACCAGAGCAGAGACCTTGTCATGTTGTTTCATGGTGTAATGTGGAAAATAGTAGGGTGAGATGGATAGTTTTGTTGATATATGGCATCATGTTTTGACTTTATTTCAAAGAAAGAAGTCTACTTGCCAGTAAAGGATTACTTTGACCTTTTCTTTGGAACTTCCTTATTTGCTTTCTTGAGGAGAGTTAGATGAAAGGTTTGATATAACTTATGTTTGTACACTAAATATGCAGCTATAATTTTTAACCGATTAGCTTATCTTAGCATGTAGACTGGAAAGAGCTAGTCTGACTCTGTTTAAAGGTAAAATATAAATTACAACATCTGGCAAAACAACCAACATCTCTTAAGCTGTAAAGCAAGCAACCAGCTCCAAGAAATCTCTGCACCCGGTGAAGAAATAAGTCCTGTACCTAACCCTCCATAACAATTTGCTGTATTTACACATTGACTTTTGTAGGACTGAAAAAGCCAAAAAAAAAAACTGAAAGAGGTTTAGAGGTGCTGGTAGGTGGATTTTACCTTTGGACAGAGCCAAGCTAGTGACTTCCCCCAGTTGCCATATTTTTTTTGTGTGTGTTTCTAAGTGACAGCCATTTTTGGAATTGATCCACTACTGTGTGAGAGTGCTGCAGCCCCGCAGCCACGCTGCAAAGTAACCACTCAGGGCATGTGCTCACATGGACCAGATTCTGCAGAGAGGTTTCTGAAAAAGCATGCTTTTACTATTAAACAATCTTTTAAGAATGTCATCTGCAGCCCTGGAGCTGAGAGGTAACAGAATGCTTTGACTCCTGGGGCGTCGGTAGCGTAGTGGATAGTGCCGGCACCCCATGTACAGAGGCGATGCCTCGCTGCAGTGGTCGCAGGCTCGACTCCGGCTTGCGACCATTTCTGCATGTCACCCCTCGCTCTCTCTCTCACCCCCTTTCATTCTGTCCTATACAATAAAGGCAAAAAAGCCCAAAAAATAATCTTAAAAAAAAAAGAATGCTTTGACTCCTAGTCCTAAAAACAGGACCAAAGATATGTCACTGAGAATATTTGACCAGGTAGGACTGTTATCCTACACCTCAAGATGCATGTCCATCTGATTGTCTTGATCATGTCCACAACCAAGATGTTTTTATGAGTTTTATTTTATTTCTCTCAACTTTGAATAAAGTGTGTTTTATGATGATAAATTACTCTTTATTTAGGTGGAGTCTGGTGGCTGTGAGAATTGTGATTTGGGGGCTGTTTCTGATGAAACAAAAATGATCTTACTCTTTAACAAAAAGGTCTGTCTCTGTAGGGATCCTTTCCATTATGTTGTCAGACACTTAAAATAATAATCTGAGTGTCAGTCACTTGCAAAAAGAATTGATTTTTAGTGAATTGAAGGTGTGCACCTGCCCCAAGTGGTTACATAGCAGCCTGTTTTGCAGCTGTCGGCTGCAGCCGTCTCGCTCAGTACTGGACCAATTTCAAAAATTGCTGTTTCGACATGGACACAAAAACATGGCAAACTAGGGTCCAGGCAGAAAAGAGCAAACAGTTGCTGAATGCAGTTCACAGTCTGCAGTCATTTTGTAATTCAGGTTATGTCTGTGTAAAATAAAGGGAGATTTGCATTCCTTCATATGGGTGCATATGAAATACTAAGCGAAAGGTGTGATTATTCACAAGTAACAGAAGTAATTTTTCTGCCTACGTTAAGTGAAAGATGAAAGTCCGTTTCATTTGTTTGTTTCTGTCTCCCTCTAGACAGAGAAGAAAATGTTCTCTGTATATAGACTAATGCAGTGAATACAGGAGTCCCTCTGCTGGCTTATTGAAAGTGATTGAGTGGTGCTGAGAGTAATTAAGTGGTGCTGAAATCAGCTGTCAGTTTGTTTAAGCAGAGTCAAAAGCAAATGCTTTTTAAAAAGCTCTACAAAAAAGTCAGGGTAAACTGGCAGCTGTTGCATCCCGGCTCACATCAAACAGTCTTAATGAGTATGAGCAATGTAAACGTGGCTTAAATTTTAAGTTTGCATTTGTAGCAATGTAAACGTGGCTTAAATTTTAAGTTTGCATTTGTAATGAGTTTGGCAACTGTCCAAATTATTTGTCAGAAGAGATGGATACATGTGTTAACACTGAATTACTATCAGTGAACATACCAGATAAATCAACCTTGATTAAATTACAGTTTAATTAAACAGATCTGAAATGACATCGGGCTAAGTACATCTGCTGTTGTTTATGAAAGATCAATTTTTAAAAGTCAGGTTTAAAATCATAGGTGCAGTCATCAAAAAGTGTCCTTATCTTGAAGCAATATGATTGTTGAAACACTTAAACACAAAATCCATATCTATGTGTGATTGGTATGTATCACCAAAGACATTAAGGGCTTCTTTTGGGTACCATGGATGTCTGTACCAAATGTAATGAAGATCCATCCCATCCAATGTTTCTATTTATATATAATTTATATATTTAGAAAAGTGTCTAAAGCTGGAGTTATGGTTCTGTGTAGAAACATGCTAACATCTCTGCAAGCCTATGCAGAGAAAGGTGTTAACCATGTTAACCAAACAAGGAAACCACAGGTAACAGAGGCTTGCAGAGGACCTGATGTTCACACCTCTCAATCCTGTCATGTGGATCTGCACATCAAGCAAGCTGATTGGTTGATCCAGCTCATGTTGGGAAGCAGTATAACATGTAATCATGTACTCAAATCCATATAAAAGAAGCCACGTGAACATTTCTGACTTCTGTGCACAATATGGACATAGCTGTCGATATCCATGGTACCCTGGAGATCCATCGTGCAGTTTGCATGGCTGGAGATCCATCGTGCAGTTTGCATGGCCATGTGGAAAGTCGAAGCTGTTAGCTATGCTTGCTAACACTGGACATTGTGCATGTTATTTTAACACCTAATATGGGCAGTTATTGTGTTGAATAGTTAGCTATATATTTCTATGCTGGGTTAAACCCTATACAGTAATGTTTTCAAAAATGCTTGTTAGACAGTTTGAAACTGTGGACTGTATAAAATAATGGACGTAGCCAACATGACATCACCCATTGATTGTCGCCTCCCATCTTGAAGTCTCAAGTTTGGTATTTTGGCTGTCGCCATCTTGGTTTTTTGGAGTAGGAAGTGACCATATTTTAATCCACTCAAAGCCCGCACTCTAAGTGTGTGTGTATATACATGTATGTATATATATGTATATATATATATATATATATATTTATATATATATACATTTCACAATTCAAATGATAAAAATTATGAAAAAGGGTGCAACCAAATCATGTTCTGGCATGACCGACAGAGGAAGTTGGAGGAGCAGTGCTACCAACCAGTGCTGTTTTTTGTACAAGGCTGTAAACATGTTTACTTCTGCTGTAATATAAGGCATTTTAACATTGGGGTCTATGGCGATTGACTCACCATTGGAGCCAGCCTCAAGTGGCCATTAGAGGAACTGCAGCTTTTGCCACTTCCGCAATATCTTTATTTTTCAGCCCCCAAGGTTGCTGTTCGTTGTTCACAATAGTGTATGGGGTTGAAAAAAAATTAACCGATAGAGAAGCTGTTTTTGTGCCAGCGCACATTTCATACCTTAAATTACAGTAGAGACAGTGTAAGGTGGTAATAAAAATTACTGCCCACTGGAGAACAAAAGAGTGAATTTGAACAGACCAAATATGTATACAAACAAACATCAAACAGATATGAATGAATTTCTTAGCAACAATTAATTTTGATTTCAGTTTGACTTCAATAAAATTCTAAATTAAAAACATGGCCTACAAAAAGCTACATCAGCAGAAAAATAATAAAAGTCATACTGTGACTGTGTTAAAAATATTCATATCATGGATGTGAATGGCCTAATTATCTCAGTTTCTCAAGCTGAGACAATTCAACTGAAAATACACGTACACATTTCTCCATGCTCAGGCCTGCTGTTAACTTACTATATCTGGTAGAATACACCAGGCGGAGGAGCAGACATCTGAGTGAGGTCAGAGAGTTCACTTCCCTCTCCTCTCCCTCCACTCTGAATATCAGCCCTTCCTTGGCCCATCCTTCCTGGCGGGGCACAGTTTTCCTCTCCTCCCTCTCGCTTCTCAGTAAAAAACTGTAGCATCCATCTCCCAGCGTTTGTGTCCTCCACATTCTCTGAGGATAATAGGTTTTGTTGCAGCTCGCACAGATGGAGGCTCAGGGAGCGGTCCACCATCAGCTGCACTGGCCCCACTATCACCCCTTAAAACAGAGTCGACTCCATTTGCATCCCAACAGGATTGAAAGACTTTAGGCGAGGAGTGTTGCGCCCCTCCCCTCATCTGAAGCTGAAGTGGTAGAGATTAGTGATGTGTTCAGTGTGCAGCTGTCTTACTAGAACACCATACTGTGCTTTCTACATACTGTAATACATTATATATGTTTGATTGGATCCTGTTTTAAAAGCTTCCAAAGATAAATAAATGTTGTATTAGAGTCTTTGATATATCATTGATACGATTTTTCTTTGTGTTTTTTTAGGGCAGCGACAAGGGTGACGTGGACAAGAATAAGTGCTGCACGCTGTGTAACATGTCCTTCACCTCAGCAGTGGTGGCACAGTCACACTACCAGGGTAAAATCCACGCCAAGAGGCTAAAACTGCTACTGGGGGAGCAGCCTGCCATCATGTCCAAAGGTATAGCCCCTGTTCAAAATGCATTGTGGGTATAAATAAAAGAGGAGTTACAGTCAGTCTGTCCAAAGGGGATTTATTATTAAGGAGAAAAATAACCAAGGAATTAAAGCCAGGATGCCATATGTGTTGGGAATGTTTGGTAGTGTTGTTATGTACGTGTGAAGTGGAGTAGAACAACATAGCTGGATTTAAATAATTATGTAGCTCTCAATTCACACTCTGTGTGTGTGTGTGTGTGTGTGTGTGTGTGTGTGTGTGTGTGTGATTTCCTACATCTCTCCCACTGTTGACTCTAAGCTGGCTGATGTATTATTACCCGGCGCGTGTATTAGTGTACAGCTGCACTGTCTTAATTCAGTGCTGTGAAACATCACATTCCCACAGAGGTACTGTTGGGGTCAGAATATACTGTTAGCCCAAAGGCTAAATCCATACAGCATCATGGCCACTGGAGGAAGAGTTCACTCTAGATGTGTGTGTAGCTGAGCATCTTCTGTGTACTTGTTATGTCTTGAGTCACTGCTTTGGTATTAGCGCTTGTTTTGGCATTTGCAGTGCACTATTGAATTAATGCCCTTAATTTGTCTTGTAGGGGAAATACCTTTTTGAGAATGTTTGAACTCGTAATAAAGTTTGGGGCACCACCCTCCTAATGAGGGAAGCGACTAATCAAATTAATAACTCCGTAAACCAATTATTAATTCGTCTGCATGCTTATCAATAATGAATCAATCTCAATATCTGGGTTATGAATTCTCCATACAGTGATCTTAATTCCTGCTCAAAAGAAATATCCACAGACAACGACTAAATGAAAATTTATTTACCGTAAAACTTGGTGTATAAGTCGCACTTTTTTCCCCTTTTTTTCATCTAAAAAGTTGGGTGCGACCTATAGACCAAGGTAAATGCTGACATAGGTAATTTGACCCACAAGATGGCGCTACGTAGTAATTTAAACTCATTCATTTGAGTAAGCATGTATAGTTACAGCCCACACTGTAATAAGGTACTGTAATGCTGTCTTCTTAAAAAAGAAAAAAGAAGTTTAACGTTAATTTAAACTAATTTTTATGGCTCAGATGTTGTTATACCGTAATTTTATTTCCTGAAGAGGTTGTTTGGAAAATTGCAATCTGAAAAGTAACCAAAGCTGCTTAAGAGGTTATTGTGTTGTGAATGTGTTTCAAATTAAAAATAAAGGGAAGCAGTGTAGGAATAACTTGTATAACGTTTTTATTAACAAATAGTAATATAAAACCTTGTTTTCCCTGTTTGAGACCTTAAAAAATAGACTGCGACCTATATTCCGAGTTTTACGGTAAGCTAAATGGGTAACAACTGAATAAATGAATGAGGATAATATGAAATAACACAAAATCAACAGTATGTATAAATGGATTAAAACAAGAAGTAACACTCGTGTGGGTTATTTAATTTGGCGATAGTGAGAGAGTATGTGGCTTATAGATAAATTGGGAACGCAGGGATGTGCAAAATATTTATCTAAGGAATCCTAAATTAAGATTAAGATAATTAAATCTCCTATTCGACATCAGCTCTTACCACTGCCCAGCCGGTCACCTGTGAGGGGAATTTGTTGCCTCCCTTCTTAGCAGCGAATCATGCAGATGTTTCTCCTGGGGCCCCGAACTGTCACTTTGCAACTCCCAGACTTTCCAGCAGAATGAAAGCGGCTGGCGCACTGTGGTGGGGGGAGCGGTTGAGCCTGCGACGTCCTGTGGGTGCCCCCAATGTTGGTTTCCTTACGCTGCAAAAAGCCTAAGGATGAGATCTAAGGATGGCTGAAAGAAGCGTTTGTCCAGTCGGGAGAAATNGCACTGTGGGGGGGGGGGGAGCGGTTGAGCCTGCGACGTCCTGTGGGTGCCCCCAATGTTGGTTTCCTTACACTGCAAAAAGCCTAAGGATGAGATCTAAGGATGGCTGAAAGAAGCGTTTGTCCAGTCGGGAGAAATACAGGGGTTGAATCCTAAATATCTGACCCCCGGTGGTCTCGTGGGTCTTGTTCATTGGTAATACTGGTTCAAGGGAAGTCCAGAGAGGCTGTTCCTCTACAGTCTCTTTACATTTATTCAGAAATAAATCAGTCCAAAGCTTTATCAAACATTGCCATCATATAGAATAGTTTCCATTTTGGAAAATACACTTATTGGCTGTCTTACAGAGAGTTCCAGTGGATGAGGCGGTTGATACCACTATAATGTCTATACGGTAATATCAAAATTATAATAAGGCCAGGTGCAATATTCAAATTACAGGAGCTGCAAATTTTGGATAAACGTAAAATGTGTTACAACATATCTTTATAAATAAAATATTGTGGTGCTGGAGGGATGCTTTGGCCTAAACATTTTCCAGACATAAGGAAACAATTTTGTTTGGTACAGGCCCCAAGCAAATATCACCTCATCATTATTTTTACAATTTATTTTAGTGAAAATGAAATGCAAAAATGTATATTCCCACTAAAATTGCAACACATGTTGCATTTGCAATATCAAAATTGCATTACTGTTAGTCCAGTCAAGTCCAAAGGTAAAAAAAATCCACCTAATAGCACATCTGACAATTAACAATTACCACATGTTATCTTGTTTTATTACCTCAGACAGAGATAGGCTAGCTGTTTCTCCCTGTTTGCAGTCTTAATGCTAAATAATGCTAAGCTAAGCTCATGTTTTGATGCAGAATATACTGTAGGTAGTGGACAGGTCGCCAGACAACCTTTCACTCTCACATTTACGCCTACAGCCATATTTAGAGTTATCAATTAACCTAACCTGCAAATGTTTGGACTGTGGGAGGAAAACCCACACTGACAAGGGGAAAACATGCAAACACAAACAGGCTCCCCCACCCTGGGGGTTCCAACCTCCCACCCTGGATTTGAACCAGGAACCACCTTGCTATAAGGCGAAAATGCTAACCACTGCACCACGGTGCGTTGTAATATTAAACTGAGAAAGCTACTGCAATATTGTCAGTAAATAAGTAACTTCAGGGGAATGATGTGCAATCTTAAGTTACATACAAATCACAGTTTACTTTATCCCCATTTGATAAAAAATAACATTATAGCTGACTTTCAGTGACTAGAAAACATTTTGAGGGGTTTATCCTAATGCTTTTTTTTTTACTTGTACATGGGAGATCTGAACATCAGATTGTAAGTTGACCACATTTGCAGAACAGAACTGAAGACATTTATAACTTTCGCCAAAAACCACATGCCCTGTTTCACAATCTCAGTATACATATGCAACTCATCAACTAAAGATACTTTGCTTATTAGATCTGATAGAAGTGTTTATGACATGGAACCTGAGTGAGTTATGGAATATGTAATACTGTAAGCATTCAGTCTACGGCACTTATTCATTCAAATAAACCACCAGATTGGTTATGTGGTAAAAGTAACCCAGATTTGAAAGGAAAAAGAACCACAAACAATGCACAGGATGCTCGGATTTTGTAGAAAATGGGACGCTGGATGACCGTGGTCTGACATTCACACGTAACTTCCATTAAGATTATCATTTCAGATGGTCAGTTGCCAACTTACTGTGTCTGTCTCCAATCCACTTTCACTCTCTGCCCTCATACTCCCCTACCTCCCACATTATTTTTGAGCTCACCTTGAGGTGTCAGCGCTGTACTTTCTCCTTCTCTCTCCAGCAAACTTAGGAACAAAACAAAAACAGATGTGGGATGATACAATAACAATGTGAGCACAGATTCATAAATGTTGGATTGTACATTTTTATAAACCTAACCAAGAACTTATGGTGCCTAAACAAAGTAAAAAGTGATACTAGAGGGGTAGTTGGATGCGTAGGGCCACAGACGAAGCCTCAGTATTTTGTAACCTGGGAGTAAGAATGTGTTACCCCTGGATATATCTAATAAGCTTTACAAAATGTTTAACACAGTAGAAAATACAGTATGTCTGCTTTACAAAATTGTGTTTATTTGTTTATGATTTGTATTAAAATTACTTTTACTGATATGATATAGAAATATTCATTTTACTTAAATCATATTTATGATTTCATGTAACAAATTAATTGAATTTGTCTCTTTTAAATTGCAAAATACTGGAAAGTTTTCCATTTTTAGGCCTCCAGAAACTATTAACTAGTCCATACCCATTGAGTGCACAGTTGCCCACGTACAGTTTCACATGGTGTGTGTTTGGGATACAGGTCATAGGAAATTGCAGATTAAATAGTCAACTGAACCCATTAAGAAGAGCAATGTATTCAGACAGAGTTTTTGTGAATTTGATAGTACGCTTGCTTGGCTACAGCTGGCTACGCTTGCTTGGCTACAGCTGATGTCCATTTGAGGTGGTGGTGAGGTGACATATATCAAAGCGCGTGCAAAGCAACTTGTGGGGTGAATGCATGCAATTCAATTAAAAGGGACTTTGTAAAAGAATATACTAATAGTGTAATTTTTGGAAAAAGTAGTTTTGTCACCTTCTACCTATGCCAATCCTCAATGCCTATGTGCAGTTTCACATAGATTGACCACGTCAGTGAGTAGAAAAACGTGGGACAGACAGAATGACTGACTGACAGAATGACACACTGACAGTTTCCGTGATTATGTACAGCATACCATACCATGACTTAGTCATACCAAAAATTAGAAAAAACCCAAAACATTCGGCCACAGGGGGAGCCACAGCGATCAGTTGCATTTAGCTATTTTTAAGCATTTTTCTGTTGTTATAGCGCCACCCAGTTGCCAATTAGAGTTAAATTTCTCCAGTCACCTTGAGGCGTCCTGTTCTACATATCTACCAAGTTTAGTAAAAATCGATATGGCGGTTAGGCCTAGATAAGAAATTAGCTCTCTAGCGCACCCATTTTGTTTGATCGGGTCAATAATGGAGGGGTCCCCTCAGATTATGTGTGGTCATATGCCTACAAAGGTACGTGGTGATCGGTGAAACCCTTGAGATGTTATACACCTTTATGTGATGAGCCACGCCCTCCGCAATATTCATTGCCTTATAGAAGCTCAGTTTTAGTAAGTTTTCCAACTTTTGCCAAGAGGGAACTTTAGATATTGGTCCCTAGATTATGTTCACCCAGTTTCATGCAGATCGCTCAAACTTCCTAGGAAGAGATCCATTTGAAGTGTTTTTCAAAAAATTCAAAATGGCGGAAAATCTATATAAGCGGAAGTTATGGGTTCTTGAGGCAAATGTGTTCCTCATGAGGAGAGGCATCTCTGTGCAAAGTTTCATGTCTCTACGACATACGGGGCATGAGATATGCCCATTCAAAGTTTGACATTTCAATGGGTTGCTATAGCGCCCCCCTTTGGCCAATTGATGTAATATTGCTTCATTGGCATCCTCCCATGACCCTCTACCACTGTGCCAAATTTCACATGGATTGACCAAGTCAGTGAGGAGAAAAACGTGGAACAGACACACAGACAGACACACCCATAGACAGAGTTTTCGTCAATATATAGTAGGATTCCTTGGTTATTTATCAAAACAGTTTGTGAGGGGCTTGCAACTCAGACATAATTGATCAGGGACAAGTGGACATGGCATCACTTTAAAGTGACAACCACTCAGTTTCCAGATATTTCAAACAGGTACTTGTGCCTGAAATTGACATATCACTTCTTTTTTCTGGGACAGATCTATTTAGCACCAGTTGACCTACTGACTCTGGTGATCCCCTGACTTTTTTGTCACCATGTGGTCGACATTTTTATTTTCTTGGTGAAATTCTCCACAACTGCTGGATTGCCGTTAAAGTTGATACAGGCATTCGTGGTGCCCAGAGGATGAATCTTGTTATTGCCTGATTCTTTCCCTAGCACTACCAGCAGGTCAGGTTTTCACTTATCCTTTGAGATATCGCATTATCATACTGGATGGATGGGCACAAAGGTTTTTACAGACTAGTGATGCGCCAATCTGCTCTACATGTACACATAAATCACCACCTGCCACCAAACCAAATGAATTATTTTCTCAGATTTAGAAACCTGCATTCACATGGACATTTCACTCCCTGACAACCAGTCCCTGTAAGCTATGTTTCTTTACCTCCATATCATTAATAAGAATGATGATATGGTAACATATTACACTGAAGTAAGAATAAATTAACATTTATTTAACGTTAAACTTCTTCTATTCTGGTAAAATGAAAATGGCAACATGCATTTACTATTTTACCCAACTAGAATATTGATTTTTATGGCCATTCTGCAGTCCATGCAGATCTAACCGCAGTCTATAAATCTCTAGTCTAGACATTCATAGCTCGCAGACAGTGTATCCTATTGACTTTGTTGATCCCCTGGCTTTTCCTTTATCACTATTGTTGGCATTCATGGTTTTGAGTAAAATGTCCCACCAACCATTTGATTAATCACCATGACATTTGGCACATACATACATGTTGCTCCCATCAATAATAATACATTTCAATAAGTTTCATTTTGCTCCATCATCAGGTTAAATTTTATTTAGACAATGCTTATGACCAAACACTGCAAAACTAATGACTTCCCCTAGGGATGCAAAATAATATTGGCATGTCATGTGTATCGGCTAATAGTGGTTTTAAAATAAATGATCAGAATTGGCCACCATGCTTTTTCTTATTTTACACAATGAATACATATTACATACATTGAAAAGCATTGTATTTCATGTCTCTATCTGCTGGTGGGCCATCATGATAAGAGTATGCATGCATAATATGATGTTAAGTCCACTATAGAAGAAACTTGATGATAACTAAAATTAGGTAGGGAAGAAAGTGGATATATTGATATCAGTTATCGGTCAAAGAGTTGTTACGTATCGGCATATTGGTCAAGGTCAAGGTCAAGGTCAAATTTATTTATATAGCACATTTAAAACAACCGAGGTTTGCCAAAGTGCTGTACAATCTAGAAAGCACTAAAGTATTAAAATACAACTATAGAAATAGAAAAATACAGTATTTGAGCACACAGTACATAGAAATATTAAGAGTAACAAGAGAAAACAAAATAAAGTGCACAATAGGCACAAAATTCAATAAAAACAATCCATACATCGGCAATGTTCGGCTCAAAAATATATATCGGCAAAAATAAAAAAGCCAATATCATGCATCCCTAACGTTCATCAGTTTCAGCTGTACTTTGTGTTCAGTGCAAACAAGTTAGCATGTTAACACGCTAAACTAAGACTGTGAACATGATTCTGTACAACATTACACCTGCTAAGCTTAACCATGCTAGGAATGTCATTGTGAGTATGTTAGCATGCTGACGTTAGCATTTAGCTCACACAACGCAAGCCTCCAGGATCATCGTTAAGCTTTGAAGCAAATTTGGCACAAATCATGGAATTACAACTTCACTTGATGCAGTGGAGCCAAAAAAGACTTTTGCACATAGACTTACATTGTGAAACAGACATCTGTAAATCAGTGGATACATTTTTTTGAGCATCACTTCCCCGCAAAATGACTTGTTTCCCTATTGAGATTTGATTCATTCAGTCCAATAAAATATCTAAAGTCTTAGAGAGATTAAGTGGAAATGAGGAGAGATTAAATAATTTTATCGCCATTTAAATTAGCAGAGGGCTCAACCTAAAGTTAGCCACTTGGCTAGCAGAAGATCTGAGTAATTTTACTCACAGAAGTCAAACGTTTTTGGGTTCTTGTGCCACAGAGTAACTTTTAGTTCACGGACAGGGCCCTGCCCCCTAAGCTGAATTCACTTTTCTTTATACATCTATGGCACAACTGTGCCTTAGAAGTTCAGCCTCACAGAGCCGGTTGTACACTCTGTCTTGTTTATGAAAACGTTGTGTGTCAGGATTTTTGGGGCCAATTAGGAGTTACTAACAACAGCCCAACAAGCTGGTGTGGTCTGCTCATGGTTTGTCCTGAGTCTCTGTGTGTCCATGTATGTGTTATTTAGATGTAATCACCAACTGTTCTTTACCTTGGGGTGATTGAAGTCTGCAGCTCCTGTAATCCGCTGCCAGCTGCTCACCTTGAATCTACTTACAAATTGGCAGTTGCGTGAGAATAATGAGCGAAGGTCGCGGGGGAAACTGAATGAGAAACATGGTAAACATCATATTTTCAGATTGTTCTGACGCCCAACACCTGAGTCCACAGTGAGAAGTGTGGATGTGAATAGATCAGCCTTGAGCTTTGTTTGTTTACTGTGGCTTGTTGGTGCTCCAGTTGACCGAATCATTTATTTATCTCTTCACAGCTTTGTGTTATACTTTGTGCTCAGCACTGCTTTTCTTTTAATTTGTTGGAAGTTTTCTGTTGACGGTACTATCTGAAGTCTCCCATCACTGGACCATTCTGAGTTTATCCCACATTAGTACTGCCTCAGCCACTGCAGCTTTTTCTCCCTCTGAAGCGGTGGAATTGAATCAGTAGATTGCCGCACAAAGCTCTTGTCTTTGGGTTAATGTTTGTTCGACAGATCCTTGAAATCTCTTGCTGAAAAAAAAGAGAATAGAATAATTCCTTTCACTGCAGCAGCACCAGAATAGCATTTAAGCAAAGAACGTAAGGCAGAATATGTGAAGTCTGAAGAGCTTCTTCAGGCAGGTTTTGCACTGTTACAGCCACAGAGAAACTGGTGTCTGTTGTACACCTGGGACGGTATTTCAGAATGAACCAACAGGATAATATTAGTTGGATCAAATTCAATTCTGATCTGATCTGAAAATATGGTATTTCAGTGTAGATTCAAAGATTCCGTATACTGAAGATTTTCATTCAGAATTGGTAATCCAATCCTACCTTTAATACGTATAAAATGCATTTGGGTAAACTGAAATTTGATGCTAAAAATGGAGATCATTTGGATTCCACTTCAGAGGTGGATTTGATATAGATTGACATCCAGCCTAGGTTCAACTTCTCCCAGAGATTGTAACCCAAACTGTTCATTACATTTAAACTCTTTTTCAAAAGTTTTGTTCTCAGAGAACCAAGTAATAAAATAAATGTAAAACACTGCAAAATTTGATTAGGGCACAATACTTTCTGGAAAAAAATGCTGTAAAAACAAGTTTAACAAATACAGACACACAAAGTGATAAAGGCTTCCACTATGGATCAGCAGAAATTGTCATTTAAAAATATCAGTTGCTTACAGAATGGAAAAACTTGTTAAATTGTATTTATTGCAGTCACACCAAAACTGAAAGCTGTGCTAACACTTGCTCCTTCTGGCAAATTGTCCACCATTTTTTGTGTCTGTATCTGTGGATACAGTATTAGATCTAATAGCATCACATGGCGGAAATTGTAATTCCATGGTTTAGCCACTACGTCAAATTGGCTTCAAAGGGGCTTGCTCTGGACTTGGAAAGCTATCTGTTAGGGGTGAGGGAAAACAATCGATACAGCATAGTATCGCAATAATTTGCGTGGTGATATTGTGTCACTACACGGACGCCGAGTATCAATCTTTTATTAATTATTTTTAATTTTTGCAAATACATGTAAAATCAACTGCTTTTTTTCCTGGTGAGGTCATCAGAAGTCCCGGTCAGCAGCATTTGGCAGGAAGTTCATCCAAACAAAGATGGAGGCACTGGAGAAAGAAATCAGAAATGCACTGTCAGCATTTAAATCAAACGTCTGAACTTATTTTGGATTTTAACACCAAACAAAAGGTGGATTTGGATATGACACAAGCGATTCTCAAGCAGTATAATAAAAAACTAAAATAAAGTAAAAGCATAATAAAATACTCTGGGAATACTACAAACATGACATCACACCGCACCATCCAGAGGTAGTGTTAACCACTGACGGCCAACAAAAACATAAGTTAGCGAGATACCTGCATGTGAAGTGTTTCACTCACCCGCTTAATCTGGCCTCACAGAGCATTAAATCTGCCAACAGTTCAATTTGTCAGGTGTATGGAGCATTTCTGACTGGTTTTATGCCGGTGTTGGTCAGTCTGTCTGTTTTGCATCACATTATGCTGTAATAAAAACGATTAAAGTCAGATGAACAGACTGAAAACTTTATCTTATGAGGTAAAACTGATGCTAACAAAGTTTTCATTTGGGGAAATAATTTGCCGTTGGAAAACAAAGGTAAATTACAATATATCGCAATCTATTTTATCACAATACTCAGCATATCTTAATATCGCAATAATATTGTATTGTGACATGAGTATTGTGATATATCATATCATGAGTCCTCTGGCAATTCCCACCCCTTCTATCTGGTCATATCAGGATCACCATGATCCAACCTACCAATGTTTTGAAATATGTCAGTGAGATAACTTTAATCATTGATCCAGATTACAAGATGTAAAATACTGGCCCAGAAATGACAGTAAGAGCTTAAATCTTGATGTAAATCAGCCAGAAATCTTGAGCAGCACTGTGCTCTGGGTCACCTCTGTCGGCTGCACAATTGTCATCACCTGAAGAGCTGCTGCACCATCCTGCTGCTCCTACTTCCTGTGCTGCATAGAGCCTAGCATCCACCTGTGGGCTCTGTTCTCTTTATAGTCTGGGGGTTTGCATCGATCTCTCTCTGCTCTTGTTTTGGCTGGTTGAAATATTTATGTTCTTGGGGAGTGATCGAAACAGAGCTTGATGCCAACTGGAGTTTTATTTATTTATGTATCAATACAGCGTTCCTATTCAATTCATTGCTAAAGGACAAACTTATTTTCACATTATCCATTAAATATCACATTAAATATACTAATCTGAACTTCATTAAGCTTCTTTATCAAAGGTAACACCAAAAAAGTAAGAGCAAGAAGCATGTTAGTAACAGATTAGGATGGAGGTATATCATTTATCTAGATTTGTGTGTGTGTGTGTGTGTGTGTGTGTGCGTGCGTGCGTGCGTGCGTGCGTGCGTGCGTGCGTGAGAGAGAGAGAGAGAGAGACAGAGAGAGAGAGAGAGAGAGAAAAGTTTAGGGCTCGGTATGAGTGAAGTTTTGTTTATTATTTTTGGCATTGCTCAGCTCTGCAGCTTTAAAAAAAAATGTACAACTGCTGCCCCCTGAAAAAAGACCAACACTTGCAGATACAGAAAAACTATGCAAGTTATGAAAAAGCTGAATTAACATAATAACATTTGACTAATGTTTGACTGACATATCTGGATGAACATTTGGATGAGTATGAAGAGGGTTAAGAGGAATTGGAAACATTCAGAGATGGGCAGAATGTTAAAAAAATGAAGAAATATACAAAGAAATCTTTTAGAACATCTCAAGCCAGAGAGAAGCACCCAGGACAGATGCTTTCCTCCAAGATGATAGTTTGGTGATCACTAGTATAACTAGTAGTAGTGAAAGATTCTTTGGCTTTATGTTTAGAAAACTTCATCACTATTTGATTGCGTTTGCTTTCTAACAAGTCAGATTGCAGTCAGATGATGTAGAGCTCACACAACACCATTTTGCTGTTTGCTCTCTTTGCAACATGTCAGTGACAGACACAGCCATTAAGCATGCCATCTGTGGCCAATGGTTCAGAACAGAGGCAGCTAAGACTCGGGGTGACACAGCAATCAATCGCACTGACATCCAGCAAACTACTGGGATATTGGGGATCCTCCTCCCCACCTGACAGACACATTAGCAAAAGCAGTCTTACTTTTTCTGTTTTGGATTGCAGCTGCTAATAAGCAGTTCATCATCCAGTCATTTTAAAGGAAAACACCAGTATTTTTTAACCTTGACCTTTTTATGCCTCTGAGCTGGCAGTAGCCGTGGTTGAAAGCATTTTGGTTTTGTGTTGTTCGTCCATCCATCCATCCCATTCTTGTGAGCATGATATCTCAAAAAAGCCTTAAGGGATTTTTTTTCAATTTTGGCACAACTGTCCACTTTGACTCACGGATGAACTGGTTTCATTGGTCAAAGATCAAAAGGTCAAGGTAACTGTGACCTCGTCTGTCTCATTCTCATGAATAATGAATGAATATCTCAAGAACACCTTGAGGGAATTTCTTCAAATTTCCATTTGGAGTCAACAATGAGCTGGTCCAAATTTGGTGGTTGAAGGTCAAAGGCCAAGGTCACTGTGACCTCACAAAACATATTTTGGGCCAAAATGCAAGAATCCATACTCTAATTATGAAAATATTTCACAGAGATATCAATAGGATCATCAAGTTATGACATTATACCATAAGGTCAAAGGTCAACTTCACTGTGACATCATAATGTTGTTCAAAAGCACTTTTCTGATTAGTGGATGACCCGCTCAGAACAAGACTTCTCCTTGAGTGAGACTTGGTCACAATTAAAAACAGCCCAGATTAGAGAAAGGTAGGGAAATGGTTTCATTTCTCTGTAGGGTCCTTTCCGTAAAGTTGTCATACATTTCTAATAACATTCTGAGCCTGTCAGTGGCAAAAACAAGCACTTTAAATGGTGGTATATTGACGTCCCACAAGTGCTCGTAGGGATTATATTGCAGCCTGTTTCACCACTGCGGCTGCAGCGGTCTCTCTCAATACTGGACCAGTTTCAAAAATTGCTGTCACTTATTTAAAATTTGGCACCATTTATCACAAAAGTCCTTGCTGGACAGGACAACGCAGACTTTTGTGATAAATGGTGCCAAGTTTTAAACAAATGCTCATTTGACCTAAAGGCACTAATTATACAAGAAGCCACTGAACAACTGTCTGAGGTACAAGATGAGATACAAACTGTGTAAATCGAGCTGATGACTGAAACTGCAGACATGCAAAGACTCTCAACTATTAAAAACAATCTGCTGAAATACAAAACAGACCTTGAAAAGGAGATAAAATCAAAAACAAATAAGAAGTTTAAAAGGGATTGGAAGACTGCTCACAACAGATAATCTACCCCTGGCGTAGCGGGAAAAGTAACACAGGGAACAAAGGTAATCCTCATTCCTTTGTGAGAAGGATTCCCTAAAGACAGCCTGCCACTTCCACGCATCATCTCTGGATGGCAATCAGACACAGGCTGAAGCTCACAAGCAACCTCACCTGCTTCTTTTTTAGACATGGGTTGTAGACAGAGAGGAAGAGCAATCAGGTGGGGAATGGCCACTAACCTGGAAAGGAGTGCAGGCAGCGTAAGAAAAGACAAAAGACAGCTCCAGACATGATACTACACCCGCAGCAAAACTTCTGTGTGTGAGCTTACAGACAAATATCTCCAGAATGTGAATCTGCCCTATGTAAAGGCTTAAACTTTGTTCCCACTCACTGTGACCATTTTGAAATGTCAGTAGATTTTGAGAAGTGTTCTTGTAATCTGAGACTAAGAGTTTTTATTTTCTTGCAATAAAGTGTATCCTGCTAACCCAATAAATACATGTGGCATGTATATATATATACCGAATCCCATGTTATCAATTCAAATTCACTTACTTCATGTTAACAGTAGTCACTTATGCACAAAAACATTGAAAAATAGGGTTCAGGTTGAAATGAAACAAAGTTTTCCTAAAAAAATTGACCATTATTATCACTTAAAATTAGTATTTAGTGCTTCTTATGGAATTGAAAAACAAGAAACTGCATTTAGAACATGGCACTAAGCTTCACCATTTATATTCATAGATATGATGAAATACAAATATCAGACCCAGATGTTACCCTCAAGCACAAATACTTTTCATTTTGCTCTGTGTCACTATCAGTGCATACATTGGGTTGGAAAAGATTGAGTATGCCAATAAAAGGTTGAGTCTGCTGCTCCTGTCCAAACGACACACATTCCAGTTGAAATAAAGGAACTGCTAGCTTTGGACTGAGCTTGTTTTATCCTCTGAAACAGTCATTTAAAGCACCTCTATTGCAGAGGCACCCAGATCTGTCACAAATAGAAAATGTCAGGAAGATAAATCCAGGGCACCGGGAGGCCCAAGCTATTGATTTCTACATAAGTAACGTCAGCAGACTGGCTGCGTTCCTCTGTTGATCTGCCTGCCTCTCGGGACCCGCTGTTGTTCCAGCCTGCTGTCAGCCGGTATTCAGTTGCAAAAACTCGCGCTTGCTAAGCATTTTTTTTCCCTCATTCACCCCAAACAGCAAAGATCCATGCAGGTGCTGCGGTTAGAGAAAGCCTCGATAAACACTGATGAGAATATACAGCATCTCTGTTGTCATGGGAGAGCCTCGTAAACTTTTTTCCCTTTGAACAGATGGTGTACATCATCCCTTTGGGTCCATAACCCCAATTCAAAACCCACGATAAACATTTCAAAAATGCACCGTCATCAATCTGAAATCATAGTGTTGAAAAGCCCTGCGTAAGCGGTTGTTCTAGATTTCGAATTAACTTTTTGAACATGCAAGAATTTCATCTGACATCTGAAATGAATGTTTTATGTTTTTCCCACAGGCTGTATCCTCAGCTACTCTATAACACTTAGCTTCTATAGGCTAACAAATAACCCGTCTTTGCTGTTTAACTCAGGCACAGTTGTGTTAATTTGGATATGTTCCCTGACCCATATACTCATCTGCATGCATTTTTAGTTGAATATCAATTGCCTATGTTGCAATGCGTTGCAATTCCTATTCAGTTTCTTTTTCAAGCTCAGGCAGGCTAAGTGAATGTTAATTTCTCATCAGTATTTTTATAGAATTGCAGGCACATGTATTTTAATATTCCTCCACATGGTTACTCTCAGCACTGTTTCCACATTCTGGCCTGTTTCCAATTGTCTGGGCTGTGAGTGCAGTCGCTGCCATGAATGTCACTTCCTTTGACATCTGCAGCTTAATGTGGGGATGTATTTTCCCTTCCCAGATTCCCAGATTACGGGAAAGTGATTTGGAGAAATCTGGAGCTGAAATGTTCATATGGCTACATGGCCATGATTCTTTTCCTCCACACATAACTGATGACTTTAAATGTCTCAATCTGTTAACAGTGAAATTACAGTTAAAGTGCATGAATCAGTAGTTTTAACATTTAAAGGGCCCCAGTATATTTTAAATTGCCACCTTCTGGTTCTCTGATATTCAGACTCTCTAATGGGCTGCCACAGCATTTACATTTTCATACATGTACACTGTTAGGATTTTACTGACATGCTGGTGCAGTGGCGCAGCTCAGTTCTGAGTACCTCATAAAGTTGGAGCAACCAAAAACTTGCTGTGCCAATATTATCATTGCTATGAATTGGTGTAATGATGTAGGGAACAGCAATAGAATAAAAGTTTCAATAAGCTAATGACGATCTGACTGACATAAGAATGAGCCAACAATGCAGTAGGTGTTCCTGATGTATTTCCCACACTAAGGCCCTTCAATCATGGTGTCGCATCAGCAAGTTAGAAATGAATTCATTAAAATGTGGCCAAGACTAAAGAACTGATTATTTGCACAAAACAAGATCTGAAGACAGAGACAGTTTCACACGATGACCATGTTGAAACTGTGGAAAAGTTTAAATACAAATACCTTGGTACGGCCCTGGACTCCCATGTGAGTTTCTCTGGAAATACTATATATTGTACAAAACTAATTTTTAACTTTTCACCTCCCTGCCTGGTACGGTCATCTTAACTGTACAGCCAAGAACAAACTCTCTAGGATTGTGACAATGGCACGTAAAATAGTTGGCAAGCCACAAAAGCCCTTGACCCAACTCTTTACAGAAAGGACGAGGAAGAAAGTGAGGCGTGCCTTGGCAGATAGCTCCCACACTCTCTTTAGCCAGTTTGAGAACTTGAGCTCTGGGAGGCGCTACAGAGTCTGTCTGGCAACTGAAAATGTGTTTAAGAAGTCCTTCATCCCAAGTGCCATTAGTATCCTTAACTTAACAAAGTGACTGATGAGTTTTTAACCACAGTCGGACGTTGAGCTGATTTAACATGATTAAGTGTTTTGTAATGACTTTATATGCTTTTCTTACTGACTATTTGTCTATTTTTTACAATGTTGTCTTTTGTGTTTGGTCAGCCGAAGACAAATTTCCACCCCTGGTGGACAATAAAGGATCTATTCTATTCTCTTCTATTCATACATTTCAGCATTTTTTAAAATATGGATTAAAGTGCCAGGGATGGCATTGTCAGTCAATGGGTCCACTGCTCCAGGCAATGGCTCAACAAGTGTTTGGTACAGAAATTCATGTGCAGAATGGGATACAGTGTAATCACTTTGATGATCCTCTGACTTTACATCCGGTGCCATTATCAGGTCAAAATTGTGATTTGTTCAATAATTTGGCTTATGACCAAATACCTGCAAAAGTAATGACATTTAATGTACATACAACTCCATCTGTCCTTGACCTTCACCTCAACTGAGGAAAAACTACTACAAAAAAAAACCTTAAACATGGAAAGATGAAAGAAACCTCAGGAAGAGCAAGAGAGGAGGGATGCCTCTGCCAGGACTGACAGATGTGCAACACACGTCGTGAGTACAGAGTAGGGCTGCCACTGACTAAGAATTCTTCTAGTCAACCAGTAGTTGTCATTTAGGGCCATTAGTCGACTAATCGCCCACATGTTTATGATATTAATTTAGTTATCAAATTATATATTTTGGGTGGGGCAACACAATGGTTTAAGTTCAAGGCCTGAGAAAGAATAGTATCAGTAACATTGTTAACACGTTACAGAGAAATACAAAACCGTACTAATGAACCTTCATTACTATAGGCTTTTATTTTATCTACAAGTGCACGTCACACACTGAGCGAGCCGCCTTTTAATTACCCTGTCACCAAAGCAGTAATGATTGTGCCAAGTTGCTAATGGGCATGTAGCTACTTACATGTTTCAGATGATGCATCATGTTTGTAGTCGGCAAATGTTTGGCTGCATAGTTTACATATCACCTTGGGTTCGTCCTTCACCTTCTCAAAATGATCCCACACTTTGGATGTCCTGCCTGACATGTTATTAACTAACCTGTGTAATAACTGCAGGTACCAGTCCTTTAAATTAACATGACTCTTGTCTGGCTGCTGAGTGTGGCCACTGCCTGTGTCTGTTCTTTCAAATTAAATTCCCACATGGCCCAGTCATATAGGTTTTGATTTATTTTGACAAGGCGCAGCTCCTAACAGAGTTTCACATTTCTTTTTTTGGTTTGGTTTGTTTTGTTTTTCTGCGACTAAGCGACCTGATATCTTGCTGACTAAAGACCTTTCCGGTTGACCAATGTTTTTTTGACTTTTGGGGACAGCCCTAGTACAGAATAACCAAGGTAAGTGAACTACATCTAGACAAATGCACATTATGGCTTGTTTAGCACTCAAAATTCAAAGTTTAGGATGAGGGACTTGACTTGGGACTTGTGAGTCCTGGCTTTGGACTTGAATAGGGTCTTGTCTTGTTTCAACTTCGAACTTGAGTGTTACTTGAGACCTATAACTGACTTGCAAAACAATGACTTGGTCCCACCTCTGCCTCATGCATATCAAATGAACTGCGGCTGTGCTCGAATACATCTGTAGTTTTAGTAAACACCACACTAAACTGGAAAATTGTGGTGATGCAAAATTTTGCTTAACAGCCAAATATCCCCTCAGTCTTGTCCTTTTATAAACTTTACAGAGTGTATAGGACAAATAGTCTGCAGTTCAGCCTCAGCTGGGTGCAGATGGTTATAAATCTCAGGGATGGAGATGTTTTGTTTGTTTGCTTTCTATGGCCTGCATAGCTTGAAAAGATTCCTCCTCAGAGACAAAGTGAGAATATGAGAAAATGTTTCGTTTCCTGTCTTGCACAGGCAGGGTCTGTAGGCAGAGGAGAGGGTTGTGTGTAGAAAGCCCAAAAGGGCAAAGCATTGTAGGAAGAGATAACTGCATGGATTCGGAGTACTTTGATCCCCTCTCCTCACAGAGGCTGAATCTCCTCAGATATATAACGCTGTTTACGCTAAATAGGTCTACTTTTTACTGCTTCTCTGTCTGCATACAAATGCAATGCAAGGAGGGGATTTAGCTTTAACTCAGTGCTCTAAACTATTGCAGGTAAAACAGCATGTTGTAGCTGAAAAATAAAGTGTTGCATCAGTGAGGCAGATGGAAACATATTTCTGTCCCCCTTTTAGGGAATGAAAGAAATGTGTTGCTTTGCTCTACTATAGATTAGGTTTTTTGGATTGTAAGTCTTCTGTTATTAGGTAGGTTGATCAGTAATGAGCAAAATCTTCACATAAAATGATCCTAAAGCACAGGACACAGCAAATGTTCTGTGGTGAATAAATGAATGAGTATGAGCTTTAAATTGACAGCTGACAAAGCCAACACAATATCTTCACAGAACAGCAGAGCAGCGTTTGTTGCAGTGCGGCGTTGGCATCAAAACCTCACGAATGCTATTTATTTTAACTCCTCGCCAATAAAGCCAAATGCTGCTCTGTAGTTTATAAAATGCATTTGCATTAAAATTGCATTGTGAACACAAGGCTGATTATGTAAAGCTGCCTTTTGAAATGTACATTTTCCATCTAACAAGACTGGTACGCATCTCCATGGAGACAAACACTAAGTGATGTAAATATGACTTATTACTGCTATGGAATATGTCTATCTGAATCAGTGTCACTTTAAATTCCAACTACTGTGAAGGCTTGAGAATTTATGTGTAGATACAGACTTGCACCTTACTGGCACATACTGTACTTAAAACAATACAGCCTTCAGGTTTAAACAGCTCAGCAGCTACACTGGTGTCAATCTACCAAACCATCAATGAAACCTGTGTCATTCTGTCCTGCACTGGGTCAGGCACCCACAGATAACCCTTAAATAGTTTATGTAACAGAATTTATGAGGGTGAGAAGAGGAAGGGACACAAAAGCCAATACTAGCCAATCAGAGGCAGAGTAGGGTGAGTCATGGACCTGCAAATGGATGGACCTGCACTTGTATAGCGTCTTTCTAGTCATCCAACCACTCAAAGAGCTTTTTACACTACGAGTCACACTCGCCCATTCGCACACACATTCATACACTGGTGGCCAAGGCTACCATACAAGGTGCCACCTGCTACTCAGTTTTTAACACACTCACCCACTGATGGAATAGCCATTGGGAGCAATTTGGGATTCAGTTTCTTAAGGATACTTGGACAAGCAGACTGGAGGAGCTGGGGATCGAACGGCTGATCTTCCAACTAGTGAACGACCCGCTATACCTCCTGAGCCACAACCGCATCTGCATCTTCCATAGTCTGAGGGTCCAGTGACATCATTCTGCATATTAACTAGATATGTTCTTCTGTTTAAGAGAGTGCTTATAGCAGTCGTACAAATGAGCTTTTGGTCCAATGAGACATCTGTGATTGGAATTATGCAAAGTCGGAACAATGAGCAGCCTACCACAGCAGAGGTACGGCCACATCACCCTTCTGTAGTTTCAATGGATTGTTCTAACACTGTATGGTGAGTGATCTGCTCCTGCACTGTGAAGTCTGACATTGAAAAACCATGGGCATATGCAAAAAACACATGATTTCCTATACGACTGTTCTCACAGTGGTCACATGGCCAGTGGCTGGATATATTTCAAATTAGGACCATTAGGATTTAGGATCAGGATTTTCTGAATAGTGACAAGATGGTGTTGCTGTTTCCCCCATTCTTCAGTTGGTCCAGTCCATCTCAAGTGTTTGCAGTAGAATATGATACTTGAAATAGGCTTCCAAATGCCAGATGTCCTCTGGCCCGTTAATTTACAAATTCCATCGCCCTACCACAAGATTCAGCTCAAGCAAGACAAATCCTCTGCAACAGCTTATGAATTTCAGGTACTAGTATTTCATGTGGGTGGGCCACAGGTGAAACAAAAAAAAGAGAGGAAATAATGTCCAAAATGGGATTTGGAGATCTGTCTTACCAAAAAAAGTCATCCACTATACTGCTTGTGAAGGATCTCATTATATAAACACAGAATCTTTTTTATTGCCTTGTTAATCAGCTGTTTTTTTGATGGCACAAATGCCGCTGAAAGCACAGCAATGGGTCGCTAAAAAACACCCATATTTGGGGGCAGAAATGCCATTGAATGGAATGAGGGGTTGCTAAAAAACCACACATGTACGGGTAAAAACACCACTAGAAATGCAGCTATAATTCGTCAAAATAAACTTCTACATTTCGGGGCAGAAAGGACACTGGAGGCACATTAATGGCTTGCTGAAAACACCCTCATTGGGGGACAAAAACATTGCTGGAAATGCAACGATTGGTCACTAAAAAATACCCATATTTGGGGGCAAAAATACCGCTAGAAATGTAGCTAGGGGTCGTTGAAAACCTTCTATTTTGGGGGGCAGAAACACTCCGGAAAGCGCAGAGATGACTTGCTAAAAACACCCTCATTTGGTGGCAGAAACACTGCTGGAAACACACTAACAAATTGTTAAAAACACTCACGTTTTGGGGCAAAAACACCACTAGAAATGCAGCTATAGGTCGTTAAAAACCTTTCACATCTGGGGGCAGAAACGCCACTGGAGGCACATCGATGGCTTGCTAAAAAACTCCACATTTGGTGGCAGAAATATTGCTGGAAATGCAGCAATGCGTCGCTAAAAACATCCAAATTTGGGGTCAGAAACACTGCTGGAAACACAGTGACAAATCAGCAAGTGGTAATTCCTTAATGTCTAGCTAATGAAAAAAAAAACGTTTTTTATTGTTTGTTGTCTTGAACAGTGATCCACAGTAGTCCGCAGTGGCCGTGTCGCCTAGATGTCTTGCCATCCACCATCCCCTCCACCTCTCAAACAAAGTCAGCTCATACACGTCGCCACATAACAGGAAGCACGGCTGTTTAAAAGCTGATAACAACAGTCATAGCATACTATTTGGTGTCCAAGGAGTCTTCTAACCTACAATGCTGATAACCACTACTAATGCCTAGGGCTGTAACTGTACATGTATTTGTGTCGAATCGTTCGGTACGCGACTTTCGGTTCGGCACGACCCTGTACGGAGTTATTGGGCGCAGGATATTATTTTATTTTGTTTTATTTTAATTCCGTTTTTGCGAGCCGAACCATTTAAAATATCTAGTTCCCCAATGGACATAATTGAGTGACAGACCGAGTCCGACCGTAAATCTCCGCTTTCACTTTGTGCAGCGCATTCTCGAATTTTGACAACATGGCAAGTGAGCCTGACAAACCTGAAGACCCACCCGCAAACTTTAAGTCCTCCATTTGGGAACACTTTGGTTTCAGGGTAAAATACGAAGATGGAAATAAACAAGTGGACAAGACAAAAGCAGTGTGCCGACACTGCAGAACAGCGGTCGGGTATGTACTTGGAAACACGTCTAACATGCTAACGCATCTAAAGCGACACCACCCGAGTTTGAACGTTAACCGGCACGACTAGAAAAAGCAATCTGGTGCAAACTACGATATCGTCGTCGTTTAAAAAGAAAGAGCGTTTCCCTGACCATCGCGCTAAAGAAATAACCAACGCCATTGGAGTTGAGTAAAATTGTTTAAGCTGCACTTTAGATATAAGCATGTTTTGTTTACTGCACTTTAACAAAGTGGGAAAGCTAAGTAAGTTCCTAGTAAAACTGAATCTGAGCAGGCTTTAAAGCTGACCAGCTGCACTATACTTTTTATTTTAATTGAGTAAAACTGTTAAAGCAGAAATGTATATTTATATTTTTCATTCAAAAAATGTGTTAAAAAAACAGCAGGATTTTATTTTTCACTTTTATATTTCTATTTTCATTCAAACAATGTGAAAAAGCAGGATTTTATATATATTTGTTTCATTCAAAAATTGTGTAAAAAGAGTTAACTGCTGTGGTGGTATGTTTTAATAAGGTTACCAATAAGTAAAGGATATTTAATAGTTGTGTATTTTTTTCATTACTGTACCGAAAAAAACCGAACCGTGACTTGTGTACCGAGGTACGTACCGAACCGTGATTTTTTTGTACTGTTACACCCCTACTAATGCCTATTCAATAGAGTAATAATGCTTAAAATAGTCTAAATCAAGACGGATTTACAAAACTTTTTGAACCAACATTCATGGTTCCCAGATCTCCTAACATTTTCTTTACTCTACCAGCAGGTTGATATGCGTGGTTTTGAGGAGAATGTGTTGATCAGATTGCCATGCAGTTTTTCCAGACTGTCGTGGTCTTTGTGAACTTGTGAACCTAATTGGATGTAATTAGGCAAAATTTAAGTGTTGTCTCTGATGTTCAGAAGCATGTCATTTTGAAAACATTCACATGAATCGACAGGGGAATGCAGAGTAGAAAGAAGCTTTAATCCAAAATTAGCTGTAACATACTCATTTTGATCAAACCATTTAACTTAAAAGCTTCTATTGTAAAACTGGGTTAACTCTTAGCTAAAACTGAAATTGAAGAAATGTAGAAGTGTTGCATTGTAAGCTTCTATGCTCGATTGCTTCAATCTCTCCTCCTTTTTACAGTCCAAACCAACAATCAGAAGTCTTTACCCTCACATCTGGTCAGACAGCAGAAAGCCTATCAGGCCAATAAACCGCTGCAGTGTGTGGATATGTGTGTGTGTGTGTGTGCGTGTCCTCTGACTAACCAGCTACATGGCTGCCATTATGAAATGTGGCATGTGTACTGTCTCCTTGACTTGATGATGATAAATCAAGACCATCAGGCTTGGATGATTCATACCCTGGTGTACTGATGATTCTCCCAAAAAATGTTCTTCTCAGACATCAATGTCAAAAAAATTGTAAAGCTTCAGGAAACAGCCACAACCCTCTCAGAGTGGTTTTTCGTGTGTTCTCGGTGCTAAGCACTGTGTGTCCAAAGCTCATGAATACATCTCTGTGCATGAAAATAAGGCACATTTTTTATCTCGCTGATGCCTAAACCTATAATACAGAAAAGCGAGGGCCTTTTCACAGAGTTTAAAGTGTCCTTTACGCAGCAGGTGCCCACCGAGTCGACACCATCTGCCTCTTGGCGATGGCGATGAGCCCCGCCTTCTGAACTGAGCTGAACCCTCTATCAAAGCACAGAGGGGTGTTAAACAGTATGGCTCTAATGATGCACTAAATGGGAGGAAAGGGTTTCATTCCTTTATGCGCCTGCTGGGTTATCTATGAGACTGGAGAGCCATGGTGCAATAACACAGCCTGATATGAATGAGGAGTCTGTCACCTCGTATTGAACGTAAATACTTTAGGTAAAACTGGTGGGCGAATGGCTAGACGAATGGCTGGGACACTATGCCGTAAAAGCAGTAAGAATATTAAATCAGTGTGATTACACTTTGCTGGAGGAGGATACTGTACAGAGAGGTCGCACTGATGATGATAAATGATCTTTGCTTAGGTTTTGTAATCATGCGCCTTTAATTCCTGAGTATTTGCAGAAAATTATTCGCCAGAGTTTCTCTGCTTTGCCTCTCATTTTCTAGTCACTCTCAACTTTTGGGCATTTTTAACACAAGAGATTTTACCCGTAGATACTTTAATAGTCTACATTTTTCTTACTCTTACTGTATCTGTCATCTTTTATTTATTCCAGTCTATGAAGTCCTATGCTCTTGCACTACACAGAAATTGTAGACTATATTTGGTATACAAAGCACCAGACTTTGACTTTGGACATGTCCATGTTGATATCGTAATGATGCATGACGAATCTGCTCAGAGAACAAACTTCATAGTTTCCCCGATACTGTTGTGATCCTTAAAGTGGTGATTTGTCCTCCAACCCATGCAACCACAAAGGTAATATGTTCATAACCCCTGAATACAACCAACATGAGCATGTCCTAAATTAGCACCTCTATCAGTGGATGACAGAATAGCTTGTATGACTTTTAACTGTTGCAGTATTAAACACATGGTTATTGCAAGTTGCGACCTCTGAGGCTGGAAATGAAGCCAACACAGAAGTGCCAAAGACTACAGTACACTGAATGGCCACTTGGGGCTGGCTCCATAACAGAGTCAATCCTCAGTTAAATTCCCAACTTTACAGGAGAAATAAACATGTTTACTGCTTGTTGCTTGGCGGTCACTATAGCTAATTTTAACGTTTATGACAGCTGTATGGGGCGGATGAATTTTTATGTAACTCACCAGTTTACATTTTATTAAGGCTTTAAGTTATGAATATTCAAGTGCTGTCTGCAGGGCGTCACCACAGTTTGGTCACTTCCTATTGCAAAAACCCAATGGCGGAAATGTCGAACTTGAGGCTTCAAAAACAGGAGTCCAAAACACAGTGGGTGACGTCACAGTGGCTACGTCCATTGTTTTAAACTGTTGTTTGTGCAACCGTTGTGAAATGGTCATAGTTACACCAAAACTTTGAGGTTAGGTTAAGGTAACAAAACTTCCTGGTTAGGCATAAGAAAAAATGGCTTGACTTAAAATAAGTTTCCTACTAACATAAAATGTTTACTGTGTTTTGATTGCCTTTTGCCTTTTGATTTCACTGTTCAGGACATGAACAGCAGGGTGCAAGTCCTGTGTTGGTTGGACCAATCCACCTCCCCTCCATCCCACCCAAGGTGGATTTTAGCGTGCTTATTACATCATCTGACTTTTACATTTGCTTCCATAATAATAACTGCAGCCAGGAGAGGTTGCTGCCTAACATAAAACGTAAATATGGGCTGTAATTTCTGCTTGTAAAAGTGACCTATATGGTATTTTAAACATATCCACATACAATGGTTTGTATGACATTTAACAAATTAGCATTATATACTTAACGTAAAGTTACATAGGTTAGGTCCAGGAAACGAAACATGTTTGGGCATTATTATGTTTATGCAAGTTAAGTTATAGGTTTTGAAGCAAGGTGGTGACAACATACCTTAAAATGACTCAAAGTTCACTTAGTCTCACATGGTTCCAAACCCCGATCTCCTGGGGCACTTCCTCCTTCACTCCAGTCAGTGCACTGATCACGTGATCGCAGCTTTCCCCATTACACGGGTTATACACCAATTACCTGCTCATGATTACGTGAGATATAAACGAATTGTGGTGCATTACTTTTCATAGACGTACATAAGAACAGTGCATGAGACCAGCCTGGGTATTTTGTTGGAGGACGTTCTTGATTTGTGAATTAAAGTCAATATTGAATGTAGTAGTTCTAGTGGTGATACTACTAATTAGCTACCCCCTCTCCTAAAGCTTAGACTGATAATAATAACAACACCAGCAATGCTACTACAACTACTACTACTACTACTACTACTACTTATCATAATAAGAATTATTATTATTATCATTATTATCATCATCATCATCATCATCATCATCTTAAAAATGCTGCAAACAGAAAGTACAGTTAAGTTGTTGTTTGGGAATCAGTAATTGCCTCCCTTTTGTTCTTTGTCATCTCAACCAACAGTAAATATTTCAACTTCTTTGAGCTTCTGTAGCCTTTAAATTCTCTCTTCACATTCTGTCATCTCTCTCTGCTCTGCTTGGTAATTGCCTGATTGTTATTGTTGAAACCAAGAGCTTTGCTTTCAGGTTCTGCCTCATATGCCAGAGGTGTCTAAACAGCTTTGATAGAGAGCTGCACTTAGTTCTCTGTATATGTCAAGCTACCAACTGTACTCTCCCTGACTAGCAAACTGCAGGTGGGTCTCCTGCTGTGTGTGTGGCTCTTTCAATCTGAAGCTTAGTGGGTAGGCTGGAAATGTAATGGCTAGTTTGAGTCACTGGAATGAGTTGCTAAGGTGTTTGGCAGATGCACACCCTTCTCTCTAAAATGTGCTTTCCTATAAGCAAGGCATTCATTGCAAAGCAGCTCCTGGGCTTCTGTTCTGTAGCTGACCTTTGATCTACTTGCAAAGGGGACTACAGGGATTAAATTAAGTCTGACAGTTTACATTGGCCTATTAGTTGGCGAGGTCGACCTGTAAGCACAAAGGCACAGATTCAGATCCCACATAATAGTCAGTTGCTGTGGATGAGAGCATCAGCCAAGTGCTGAATGTAAAATATAATGCAAATGTAAACTCTGCTGTGCCTGTGGTTCAGCTCTGAATCACTGAGGGCTGAACTCACAGTATAAACTGAGAGAAATATGCTGACAGTTAAGGCTCTATACGATCTCTCTCCACCATGTTTTTCACTGGAGTTGCCACTTTGGAATGTTGACTGGTGTAATGGAACGTAATGGGACAACTCTAAATGTTGACTTAGGGTGAGCTGAGCATTCGGGGGTTAAAACTGAATAAGTTGATAGTGCCGTTTTGTGTCGGGGAGCGCTCAGTGCAACGCGGCACTCGTTCGGGGTTAATGCCGTCATCCATGCATGAAGGCACAAGTGGGCAGCCACGAGGAGAGCAGGCTCTTTAATCCGTTTGCCAAGTAGAATTTAGGTTTTCCTCTTCAGGCATTTAATGGAGATAACAGCTTGTTATTCAGGGGGCTGCAGTGGCAGGGCCGCAGTCATTGTTACATTGCTGCTGATCAGTGCTCATTAAAGCGCTCACATTCATCTGCTGGCTACAAATCTTCACTTAAAAAAAGTCAGCTTGTGTGTTAAGGCTGTGTTGACATGCCATTAGTAGTCTGAATTCTTGTTAAAAAAAGAAAGAAAGAAAAAAAAAAATATATATATATATATATATTCATATATATATATACACACATATATATATTCATATATATTTATATATATATATATATATACAGTGCGCTGTAAAACTATTTTATTCCAGCCCAGTTGCCAGAAGAAAATGTTGACATTGTGCATTGCTGTTAACCACGAATAGGTTACAATTACATGTTTTATACATAGGATATCAACATTTCTAAAGTGGCATTGTATTTGAGCTGACACTATGATTGGGAGTTGGTAGGGATGGTGGATGGCATGTCACCTAGGTGAGATGCCTGCCCAGCTGCAGACCACTGTTCAAGACCAACAAACAGCAAAACTGGCTGTTTTTAGTGAGTCACTGCTGTGTTTCCAGCAGCTTTTCAGTCACTAAATGTGGATGTTCTGTACCAACCCATTGTCGTTTTTCCATCAGGGATAGTGCCAAGGGAAGGGTTTGTTTTTTTATGGAGACATCAATGCGTTTCCTGCCGGCATACAAAAGGCAGTTTGTTTTTACCGAGACATTGATACTTTTCCAGTGGGGATTGTGCCCCCAAAACATGACCTTTTTCTTACCGTAACCAAGAGCTTTTTGTGCCTAAACCTAACCATGCATTAACTACATAATAGTTGCTGACATGTAAAGTTTCAACGAATCCTACATGATAATTTACAAATGTAATGTATCCATGGTTTGCAGAAAGGTAAAATACCAACACTTATTCTGGTGATTGGGTTATTCTTAAGCAGTGTTTTTCCTGCATCGAGAATATAGAGGTGACCACCTTCCTCAATTTCCATTGTGACCACTTTGGCCAAATTAATACTATCTGTCATATTTACATTGCATGAATTTTACATTGTGTTAAATGTAAGACAGCCAGCTGCAATTCTAAAGTAAAATATCTCTAACATAGTGCAAGATTAAAAGACAACATACTGTAGCAGGATGACATGCTAGCTAATTAGCACTGGTTATTAAAGTAAAATAAACAAGATAAATTTGTAGGGATGTTCTGAGCCAATCCTAAGGATCAGTTTCAGGGCTGATCTGGGCATATTTGATGGGTTGATGTTGCAATCATAAAGATAATCAAAATCTTATCCTTTCTCTACTGAACTCTACTGTGTAGTATTTATCTGGGAGAGGCTGTGGCTCAGGAGGTAGAGCAGGTTCAATTTGCAGCTCCTCCAGTCCATGTGTCAAAGGATTGTTGGGGAAGATACTCCTCAAGAACCTCAAATTGTGCCAACAGTGTGTGAGTGTTTCTTAATACCCAATATGGTAGTCTCAGCCAGCAGTGTATGAATGTGTGTGTGAATGAATGAATGTAGCATGTAGAGTAAACATGTTTTGAGTGGTAGGAAGACTAGAAAGACACTATACAAATGCAAGTCCATTTACCATCTCAGCCTGCGAGTGTTGAAGTGCTGCTCTCCTTAATCACATCTGAGCTCTGCTGTACACTGCGAGCATATTGCTCCATTATGCAAGTGAAAATTAAAGTGTGTGAATGTGAAAAACGTTTTGGTCACACTGATGATATACTCTGTTCTGACTCACTGGGGCACACGTGTCTCCGTTTGAACCAGTAAAAGCCCTGTAGAGCCTCAATTCTGTGTTTTGTTTTTCCCTTCAGAGGCATCCCCCAGTCCTGTAAAGAGCTCCCCAGAAACGTCTCCCATGACCTCCCCGCGACAGCGCAGAGACTCGGACCGTTACTGCCAGCTATGCAACGCCTGGTTCAACAACCCAGGCATGGCTCAGCAACATTATGATGGCAAAAAGCACAAGAAGAACGCTGCCAGAGCGGACCTGCTGGAGCAGCTGGGAAAGACCCTGGACATGGGAGAGATGAAAGGTATGGAGCGCTGCTGTTGGTATCAATACATTTTCTATACACGGCTAATCAATACATTTTAAATCACAGTCGTTTTTATTGTTTTGTTGATATAAGGCACGTCCAAGAATTTGGTGGAAAAGCTACTTTTTTTCATGTAGTGTTAAGGCCCGGACACTACCAACTGACAACAAAGAACTAGTTGCACCAAAAAGCTGCAGTTAAACACACCACAAAGACTACAGCCAACTGCCAACTGACACAAATGTTCTGCACCTACATGACAGAAAAATAACTCTTGATACACAATGCAATGTTAAGAAGAAAGCATAAATTGTACTGGTATGAACTGTTATGAACAATAACATAACACAAACAGTTATGAACCTTTATGCTTAAAAGCTCGATGGCTAAAAAAATATTTATACCGAATATATATATATATACATATAAATATATATATATATATATATGTATATATATGTATTGTTTCAATCTCATGTCCTCTTGACTTTAGTCATTTGTTTGTTTGCTTTCTTCACTTCTGTTACTCTTATCCTGCAGTGTTAATTTTGTTGATGAAAACTATGAAGAAATTTTTTTGTCAACAACCTTTTTCCATGACAAAACAAGACGATGACAAGTGAAAAATAGATCTTAATAGAAACTAAGATGAAACGTATATTTTGTTGATGAGACGAGATGTAACAAAAATGTTTGTGGTGGACTATCAGACACTGAACGCTAAGAACAGCTGTGCTTGCAATTATCTTCAAATGCCGCATGAGCGACAGGCTGGCAAACTCCATTAATAGTCTGTGCTGGGATGTTTCAATAGCCAGCAAAGACACTCACACCAGAGCAGTGTCAGCAGTTGGTGCGCGTTGTGAGGTGTAATTCAGCAGTAAATAATCAGCCATGTGTGTCTGACTGTGGATGGTGGAGCTGTTGAATGGTTTTGTGGAGTGTTTTAGTTACAGCGTTAAGCTGTTAGCAGTTAGCTCCGCTTGTTAGCTGCTGAACGGCAGTGGAGCAAGCAGCCACCGGCCACCAGTCTTCACATCCGTTGATCTCTGCAGGACTCAACTCAGTCTGGACTGTCTTAGTAAGGTTCATGGGCTGATGCTGTTTGACAGGCAGGTAGGAGGTGTTAAGATGTTGAGCTTTTCAAATGACAATCAGTAAGTGTGTGAAATCACCCTCTAAACCTGTCAAAAACTGCTGCTTTGTCAGAGCCTAGAAATTATTTGTAATTGTAGATTAAAAAGCACAGTCTAAATGAAATTCTTTATACAACCTGTCACCTTGATTCTAATTTCTGATACATGAATTAGTCTAACTGACTTAGTTTAAAGATTAAAAAAAATATATATATAAAAAACATGATGACTAAAAGTTGATTAAAATATCATGAATTTTCATTGACTAAAATGTTTAGGATTTTTGTTGACTCAAACTATGAAGGATAGAAATGACTTAAAATGACTCTTTATTCTTCTTATATTTTGTTCTCCTGAAAATTATCTGTCTTTTTAGCTGTTAAACGCTCCAGTTGGCCTACTGTATGTTCACCAGCGAATTGTTAACTTTATCTGTCTGCCTTTTGGTGCTGAGCTGTGCAGTGAGTTTATTGGAGCTTTTTCTTTTAACTGAAATCAGCAGGAACTGTGGTTGATGAGAGCACTGAGACTGAACCAGAACAGTAAAGGTGGGGGTTGTAAAACCAAAACAATGAGCTGAAAGACGATAAAAAATACTTTGTGGAGCTGAGGGGAGCTGGTGATAATTCTCTGTGGGTTTTGTACTTGACTCCACTGACATTGTGCATTCAAGTATTGCTGAAATGAAAAAAATATCAGAGCAGTTTTAATGATTGGTCACTGATGACTGCTGTCAGCTGTGAAATTGTTACAGTTTGCTATTCTACCACTTGGTCGCTGTCAGAAAACAGGTATGGTATTTAAAGGACGTTCAAGTAGTGATTCTTGTGATCACTTGTCAGACACTGCAGCCAATAAACAGTTATATGTAATGTTGATTAGTGGCAGAAAGAGCATCTTTACATTTGGAAAGAACTTTGATCATTTTAGTCCTCTACTGGCAGCCCTCTTGACTGGAGCTGTCAGCTTGGCTCCTTGTGGACTCCACCAGTGTGTCACAAGCTGTTAATTTTACAGAGGAGGAGGAGAGAACGCTCTTGCTTATCCTCTCCCAGTCACAATATGTCAATAACAATTATACAATATTATTCCAGCCGGTGGAGGGCCGACTGCCAGAAGAGCAGAGGAAGCCCAGAGGTGTTATAAAGGGAATCGGTGCGTGACCGCACCAAATGGGAGAAACAAGTCCTCACAGCTGATTGGACACGGAACCCTTACTCCAGGCTTGATTAGTTCTTTATGCTTGTAGGTGTGCTGTGGCTGGTTGAGGGCAAATTGAATGGTTGCAGTCAGTTCAGCTTTGTCATGCTGACTTGAGGTTTTGAGTACGTGATATCTATTTCAGGTATAGTACATTTGGCCCATGGCTGGGCAACATCATTAAACAACATGAAAAAGTCTCCATACTGTAGCTCCCTTTAGTGCAATTTATTGGCACATCCATGAGTGACGTTTCAAAACATCTTGACTTTCAAGTACAGATGTGAGGTTTGACCACTTGGGAGTGAGAGTGGGCTGTTTCAAAAGCAGAGCATTTTGCCTGCCTGATTTTGTAGACTTGCAGATTTTGTTGGTTATTTTTCCTTCATATGTGTGGTCAGTAAGTAATGTAATGGTTTCTTTTTTTGTCTCTTTTGACCATGACAAATTACAGCAATTTAAATACTAAATGTCAGAGACAAAGGCATTTCAAGGCAATTAATTGTGTTTAATGTTATTTCCTACTTTGCTGTGCTGTAGCCTACAAACAATGTTAATACTGTTAGAAGTCCAGTAATGAGCGACATGGATGAAGGATTTGTGGCTGTGTGTAGGTTGTTTAAAATAAATTCATCTTCATAATTACATTGGATCTTCTGAAATGCGCTTCAGCACATCTGCTGGGTATACAAGAATTGTCTAGAGGCCGTCTGGCAGAGATCTGCACTCTACTGAATGCACTGTTTTAGTTTGTTAAGAGTTGAATACTCAAAATGCACCTAATTATGAACTATGCGTAGATTGATCGCATGAGATTAACAGCATAAGGTCACAAACCTACAACTGTCATCAGATTTTGGTTATTATGTTGCATATTGCTAAATCCTGATTGGTTCACAGAAAAAAATGAAAAACAGCAATAGATTGAGGGACAGATTTTGGTGTTCAAAGGTCAAAAAGGTCAAGGTCACTATGACCTTGTCCATCACAATATCTCAAAAATGCCTTAAAGGAATTTCTTCAAATTTGACACAAACTAATTGGCCTCAAGGATGAAATAATTGGAATTTGGTGGTCAAAGTCACTGTGACCTTGCATCTCTCATTTTGTGAACAAGATATCTCAAGAATACCTTAAGGAAATTTCCTCAAACTTGACACAAACATCCAATTGGATGTCAAGGTCACTGTTTCCTCACAAAACATGTTTTTGGCCGTTATTCAAGAACTCATACACTAATTATGCCAGAATTTCACACAAATGTCTTATGGGATATAATGATGAAGTGAAGATATTTAATATCCAAAAGTTCAAAGGTCAATTTTACTACTTTTACTTATTATGCTCTGCAAAAACACTTTACTGGCCATTGCTCAGAAGAGGAGACATTTGGTCAGATACTGAATTGGTGACTCTGGTCTTGAAACTGCTGCTTGTATAGATCTGTGAAGTTATGAGAACTGTAACTGCAACTTGATGGGTTGGCGGAGGATACAACCCTGAGGTGATAATTCAGATTTTCTATAATATGTGAATTAATCAGAGAATATCCTGTTCCTATAGTTTCCTAAGTATTGATCTCAGTAAGGAGTAGACACAGTCAGTGGTGTTGCTGGAAACAAAATGGTTGTTCAAACACAGTAAATTAAAAACACTAAGCATTACTGGGATTTTATTGTAAAGTCATGAATGAGCACTTTGCTGCAGTATATGGTTCTACACCAAAGGCTCGTCTCCACTTCTCCTCTCTAACTTAAATCCATTTCTGTCTTTGGCTTCACCTCTTTTGCACTATGCCTGTTTTGCACTGTGTGTTAGGAGGAGATGGATTCGCTAACATCAACACAGTCATTATGGAGAGGCTGAAAATGTCAGTGTGCTCGCTGCACTATTCAGCACTTGGGCTAATGAGCGTTTCTCTCTGGTGATTATCAATTATTAATGAAGTGGCAAATCATCCTATCAGGCAAAACCAGCACTGTGCGCCTGTGGAGAGGGGAATGGGACCACAGCAGGCGTAGCGGGTGGCCACGCAGTCGAGACAGAGAGGGAAGGCAGGGGATGCTGCTGCCACACCAGCTGCTGGAAAATACACCCTCCACCACTTCAACTCAGCTCTTTATTGTATTTCCTCTTTTCATTTTTCTCTGCGTCTTGTTTTTGCCGAGTTTGTCTGTTCTCTTTGCTCGTCTCCTGCTTGCCTTTCCCTCTCCCTGACCTCCAGCACCGTCCACTTCTCAACTTGCTTAGAAAATGTGCAGTCTGACTCCAAAGATGTGATGAAATATTCAACAGCTCCCATAAAGGAGGAAGTCTGCATATTGTTGTTGTGTATACACCACTGTGCAGCTGTGGGAAGTTGAGGGCAAATAAATGAGTGGGGGAAAAGATAGAGAAGGAGTAAAGGCATGGGCAGGCCATTAGCACTCCACTGTTCCTGTGTTTGAGGAAGACTCTTCAGGGGTCAAAGCTGCAGCCCAGTCAGCTCTTAGCCCCGACCACCACATGATATAAAAAAAAATAAAAAAATAAACCTTTTAAAGGAGGTTTTTAAAAGTTTTATTGCTGTCTGTATATAGAGACAGGGTTTCAGTGCTATAGTATATTCACCACACTGTATGGGAAAATATCGCCTTACCTTTGCAGTACACTGTAAAATTAATGTAACTGCTCACCTGGTGACCTTCAAATGGCTCATTTTGGTCTATGTTTCATATATAAAGCAAGCTTTATCAAAATCAGTCAGATGTTGCAACTTCTCATTTCTTGATGAATGTGGATTTATGTCAAAATCTTGATTTTTGAGTTTTGTTTGAGAGTAAATTAACAAAGACTTTACTTTCAGAATATGAAACGTATATCGCCAAATTGAGACGAATACAGTTTTGGGGCTTGTAAAGACATGATAAGCTAGCAGCAAACACTTGTCAGCTGCACTCTGATCCTACTCAGCGCCACACTCAGTCTCTCTGTGTCTCCCTGAAATTATTAATGGAAGGCTTAACATTACAGTAACAAGGCAGGGTCTGGGACAGCTGGCTTTCATCTGATTTTGAATAAATAAAACCTTTGATTTCAGAATACTAAAACCTTTTAAAACCTACTTGTTAGTTCTAAGCTGCCTAGCATCACGCATCAAAATATACGTTAAACGTTTAAACGTTTGTCAATATGGACATGCTACAGTACACATTGTTAGCTCAGTTAGATTCTCCAAAATTCAGTTGTTCAGTTCAATCTATGGAAACCATGAGCATCAAAGAATAATTCATTAAGATTACACAGCGTACTAAACAAGTGAGATGGAAAAAACGTGGTGACTCCCTACGTCCTCAAGTGCAAATATGTGTCCATTTATCTTTCATCTATATTCCTTCCCCAAAAGGGTTTTTCATAAAATAAATCCATTTGTGATTATTGTCATTTGAAGTCCATTGCTAACTGTAGCTACTGTATGCTAACTTTGTAATCAAACGGACCGCAGCTCCACCAACATAAACAATATTTTTTTGTCTTCCTGCACCGTACTGTTGGGTATGCTTGTCTTCGTTACCTTGCTGCCTGCAAAATAAAAGTGTCCACAAAGCTTTTCTGTGTATTTTTCACCCCAGGACAGCAACTGGAGTACAGCATGCACTCCCAGTTTGAAAGCCCAGTGGGCTCTGTCATATATCTTTGCCACCACTGTCTTGCATACTTTTAAGGACTTTTTTTTTTTTTTTTTAAATCCTTCCTTATATAATGTGACATATTTTGCATAAATCATTGCGTATTTATGTAAATCATTAAAAAAACAAGCTTAGAGTCTCATTTTTCTAACAGTGTAAAAAAAACTCAAAATGTGTTTCAGGGTCAGTGTGACTGATAATGATGGAGCAAGTCATATATTACTTCCAATAACTCTAGATTTGCAGATCCAGAGTCTGATTTGTTAAATGTGAAGCTCATCCTGTTCGAAGTGAATAGTGTGGAGATGAGATGTTTCATTAACTGTAACAGTTTAGGACTGTAATGTTTGCAGAATTGTAAATGGGATGGAAAATGAATTTGCGGTAGATAGTCCATTAAGGCACTAATGTGGAGAGATTGTGTAAGCACTTTTCCCTGGTTATCACCACAGTCAATTTAAAAGAGATGACGGTGTCCCTCCCTCAAAGATAATTTTGTTAATTTCTCCTGAAATTAAGACAAATAGGGTGCATTTTACCCCAGAATCAGCTGATTAGATAGATATTTTAAACTTTTTCTGAGCCGTTTTTCAGCAGTGTTTCTTACAAGAAATACGCCCACCCAACTTTTTCTCTCTTGATACTGATTCCTCAACTCAAGGTTTCTGCAGAGCACTGATCCAGTATCAGTGTACTCTTTTTACCATAATTCAAATCAGTATGCATCACTGTTTGAAACTCATTGGAATTATTTTAATGTGAGGTAACACAAGGCCAGGGATCACTCAGTGCCCCGTCTGGAACTTAATTTTATAATAACTTAATGAAAATTCTATTTAATGTGGGTTGAGCATTTCATGGCAGAGACCTGATGTGCTTAACTGCCAATATCAGAGTTGATACCAATCCAAAATATCTGATATGTCCTATTTCTTACACCATTGGGTAGAGTTGTTACACTAAAAAACAGTGCGGTGGCATGCAAAAGTGTGGACTTCCCTGGTCAAAATTTAATTTACCGTGATTAGTTAAGTGAGTAGAAGATGAACTGATCTCCAACAGGCATGAAGTTAAAGATGAAGTGCTTTTCAACATTTTAAGCAAGATAAGTGTATTATTTTTCTGTTATACAATTTTAAAGTGGAAAAAAGGAAAGGAGCACCATACATAATTTTGGGCACCCCCATCCCTGGTGGTCTAGTGGTTAGGATTTGGTGCTCTCACTGCTGCGGCCTGGGTTTGATTCCCGCTCAGGGAACTCTATTTGCACTTTACATTTTTACTCAGGTTTTTACACATATTTCTTTGTTTTTGCTCTTTTTATTTGTATTTCTTAAATCTAACTTTAATTCGGGGCGTCGGTGGCTTAGTGGTAGAGCAGGCGCCCCATATACAAGGCTGTTGCCGCAGTGGCCCGGGTTCGACTCCAGCCTGTGGCCCTTTGCTGCAAGTCACTCCCTCTCTCTCTCCTACTTCACTGTCCTATCAATTAAAGGCAAAAAATGGCCATAAAAATATCTTTAAAAAAAAATAAAAATCTAACTTAAATTCTGTTTTATTTTATTGTCTTGTGTGAAGGGAGACTGGCAATTAAGAATTTCATTGCACGGTGCAAACCGCTGGGTTTTTCAACTGTACATATGACAATAAACCTCTTGAATCTTGAATCTTGACATTTGAGCTCTCAGAAAACTTTTACTAGACCATAATTAGCTTGTTAGGGCTATGGCTTCTTCACAATCATCATTAGAAAAAGCCAGGTGACTCAACTGTTCTGACAACTGAAACCTTGTCCCAACAATCAGCAGCCATGGGCTCCTCTAAACAGCTGCCTAGCACTCTGAAATAACTGATAATAACTGACAAAGCAGGAGAAGACTATAAGAAGATAGCAAAGCGTTTTCAGGTAGCTGTTTCCTCAGTTCGTAATTCATTAAGTCATTAAGAAATGGAAGTTAACAGGAACTGTGGAGGTCAAGTTGAGGTCTGGAAGACCAAGAAAAGTTTCTAAGACAGATGCTCATAGGATTGTTAGAAAGGCAATCCAAAACTTGAGGTGTATTCAACATATTCAATCTCAATTGATTCACAAAAACCCTTATTATGTTGATTATGTGATTATACAGTGCTTCACTGTACCCCAAATCTATCTTTTAAGTATCAAAAATGTATCCTCTTTAAGGTTGAAAGGTTAAATGACGAGTCGTCTTCTGTCACAGGCCTGGGTAATGAGGGCACATGCTGCCATAGATGACTGCAGTTATCTAAAACTAGAGGAATACAAAGAGATGATTGCTAGTTAATTTTCTTTATTGCACAGGGATACAATGGGAGTCCTATAAGAGGCTGAAGCATCAGTCATGGACTCTTTTATCTTCCTTCTTTCTGTCTCCATGCAGCAGCTGAAGGAAACAGGAGCTGCAGCCTCTGCATCTGCTGTGCTGAGTGAAAAATCATCCCAGGTTTAGCCTGATACCTGACAGTGACAGACAACCAGACTATGGAAAGCCAGACTGCAGGCGGCTAGCTTCAGTTAACTGTCAGCCACCAGTTCATTGAATGAGCCAACTGCTTTTTATGTCAAGGGTTGGGGTTTGGTGGCATCAGAGATGTTTGGTCTTTAGCTCAGCATTTACTGTGCATAAGTGTGATATTATACACACTGAAATTAAATTTGCATTTCCATTTAGTTTCTCACAGTGAACACTGAATCACAAAATATGCCGATGTGCTGTCATTTTCACTTGTTTTATTTATCATTCTTAGTGTGGATTTGTGTACTTTCAACAACATAAGATAGATCCAAGAGTCCTCTAATTTCTTTCTAGAGAGGGTTATAATATATATTTAATGATGTAAAGTTGACAAGAGCATAGGGAAAACAAATTGAAGTGGTTATATATTCCCATTGGGATCAGCATTTCTAAATACTGATATGTGTTATAGCATTTTTTTGATGTGAGGGAAAATCTGCCTGGGAACTTTCTGACTTCTTGACTACAATTGCAGCAATGTGAGTGGAACTAAAGATGACAGGGAAGGCCGCTGATTGGATAGAATGATATTAAATCGATTTGACAGAATATCTCAGCCTTTTTAAGATGATCCCATCATTGCTGCTGTCTGTGTTGCCGCTACGCTATGCTAATCAGTTTATCTGATGGAGCTTGGTTCTGCATGTTCCATGCAGTGAATTTAGAGAGCACATTAGCACTAGCAGATGCTGCCGGTTGTTGATGTGAGGGAATGGTCAGCTTTTCTTTATTTTCATTGCCTCATTTGTCTGTGACTCCCATCTCCATGTAATGACAACTGCCCTGAGTGATCATTAAGTGTATGTGATACTTCACAGAAAATGGTGATGGATATTAAAACACTACTAAAGCACTGATGTGTTTCCACATTCTGCATTCAGAATGTGAAACTAGGAATATGAAGGATGGTGTGTCAGGATTGCATTTTTCTTTAGGTTGTTCTGTGTGTTTTTAACATAACACACTTTAATCTGAGATGAATAGTGAGGTCTAGGTCACATAGAAAAGCAAGTGATAGTAAGGTGTTTGTCAGAGACAAATCAACTTCAAGTAAACTTGCCCAGTTTGCTTTAGAAACTGTGAAACCTTTGATACCATTCAAATGTAGTGTTAAATTTAGCAGTCTGGTACAACAGCTGCATAATTTGTCCCTAATAAAAGTAAAAATAATGATAGTAAGTTTTGGTATTGTTTTCCAAAAGCATGTTGAGGCTAAGATCATTGTAGAATCCATCATATGAACTTTCTAAAAGTTGTGAGGTATTTCCCAAAAGGATGGTATCTGGAGTGCTGCCTCTAGCACACACTTGATGCATCATGCTGCAGCTCATCAACAGACAACTACTTTTACTGAAAGATTTGTACCTCTTCTACCCCTGCATTAGCTTAAAAACACATTCCGATCTCCAGAGCTCTCCTCGCCAGGCAATATCTTTTTGGCCATTGTCTTTATAATGACGGATTGGGGGTTGTTTAGCTCGGGATATGTCTGGACCTCAACAAGGTGTCTCTCCTCATCCATTCTTCTTCACACATGACACAGCAACAGAGTTGTCTTTATGCATTCATGTTGAGGAGAGGAGTCAAGCTACCATAGGAGCAGAGAAAAAGAGCTGCTACAGGAGCTGATATGTACAAGCAGAGAGTGAGTGGGGGAAAAATGCATCAAATTACAAGGGCAGCGAGGCTGGAAATAGGACAGTGCCATGAAGTGCCGCAGGGTGGCACATTCAGGAGTGCTGAGGCACATCTGGCTACTGCAGGTATGGGGTTGTATCTTGAAAATAGTAGGGGTGTATTTTCTGAAGCGCGCCATTAGCTGCTGGTGTGATTTAGCCTTTAAGAACCTGTAGGATCAACCCAAAACTACATGTACATGTTTTTATTGTTTTTCTTCTTTTTTAAGTCTAACTTTTAAGTACTGTTATTATTAACACAGATGTTTTTACGCCTTCGCACAGGCAATAGCCATGGCCAGAGGCATCATGTTTTCAGGTTGTTCATACATCCGTATGTATGTACGAACATGCATCCCGTTCTTGTGAAGAATGCTCAAAGGTGCTCATTCTCATGAACATGATATCTCTGGAAAATCTTGAGGGAATTTATTCAAATTTGGCACAAATGTTCCTCCAGACTCAGGAATGACCTGAATAGCTTTTGGTCTTCAAAGGTCATAAGTCAAGGTCACTGTGACCTTGTATGCATCTCATTTTTGTGAATGTGATATCACAAGAACACTTTGTGAGAATTTCTTTAAATTTGGCACATGCATCCACTTTAAGGCAAGGATGAATTGATTTGAATTTGACAGTCAAAAGTCAACGTTCAAGGTCACTGTGACCTTGTCCATCACCTTCCAGTGAGTGTGATGTCTCAAGAACAGCTGGAGGGAATTTCTTCAAATTTGGCACAAACTGGAACAGACTCAAAGATGAACTGATACGACTTTAGTGGTCCATTTTATTTCATTGATTTATTTGACTCAGGACTATATCACATGGGTAAAATCATTACATACAATAAGGAAACAATGGCACGGGCGTGGCTATAGTACAACCAATGTAACTTAAACAAATGAAAGACATTCTTAAAAAATGCTCCCACTTTAAAAAATTATGGCTTATCTGATTGTAACAGTAACATTAATTTAAACATAGATGGATGGCTTAAATAACACTTTGGCAAATACCTTTTCCTGTAAGTCATTAAGCTTACATTTGGACATTTAAAAAATATAAAAATATGATACTCATCTCCCACAGGCGTATCATCACAGAGATAACAGATCCTCTGGTTTCTGTCCAGCCCTTTATATCTTCCAGTGACTTCAGGAATTCTGGTGTTATTTACTCTAAAATTTGAAATAGCCTGTCTGTACTGTGAATGTGAAATCTCAAGAAGGCCTTAAGGGAAATGCCTCAAATTTGACACATATCCACTTGGATTCAAGAATGAGCTGATTAGAATTTGGTGGTCAAAGGTCAGTGGTCGAATTATTCAGAAATTTATACACTAATTATGACAAACATACATGGATATAAACTGCACATGCAACTTGATAAGTTTGTGGAGGCACACAAGTGCAAAGTGGTACTCTCAGTCTGTTAAGTGACATATGGTGTAAAATCAGTGATAATGTGTAAATTAGAAAAACTAAAGGAAAAAAACCCTCACAAAATAATTTTATAACTAATATGCACAGTTTCTGTCATCACTGTCTTCCTCTGCTCACCTGAAAAAATAATCTCTTCAGGTTCTGTATGTTTTAATCTCTTTTTATGTCATTCATGCTGTGTATGTTTTTTAGCCAAGGCTTATTTATATACAGCAAATCAGATACAGAAATTATCGCGAGTATTCATGAAACACAAGAACCTCCACGGCCTAATTTTATGTTTAACATGAGTTTAAGAGTAACAACCCCCTTAGGCAGCAGCAGCTAAATCAATCAGAGTTTACTTTTCTTAAACTGACTATTACCCAGTACCATAAACATTAACCTCTCCCCAGATTTTTTTATGCACGCACAGACACACGTACACACACCAGGACTTTTTAATCACAGAACCACATATTTTCTCACACATATGTTAATCTTATGAACTGATGATTTAGCCAGGGGAGTCTCATGCTGATCCAAAGGTGCCCAGGCTGTGTCTATCGGAAACATGCATGGGACTTTTAATGTCCAATACCAAGGATCAACTCTTAATTTGTGAAAAGTGCACACTTTTAAATCATGATTTCAAGTTAACTGATTACTTGTTCAGCCCTTCCCTCTGAATGAGTAACATTTTTTGCTGCTGGCTTACAGTAGCTGACAATATGTGAAAATGACTCAAAGTACAGGAAGGAAAACATAAACTCACTTAAACTCCACACTGTGCCACAGCTGGTGTTTTCTCTCCCATCCATTACCATGACTGTCAGAAGAACTCTTCATAATGCATCATGTCTGATCTGCACTGACTGTGTTTCCTCTTTGAACAGCCTCTGAAGATGGTTTCAGATTGAGCAACACATTCACAAAGTGCTTCTCCTGGTAGGCAGCTCCTCTTAAGTGCAGAGAGAAAGCTCCTCACATGAGAGGCAAGATATAATTATGTTGAGAACAATTAGATTGTTTTTTTTTGTTTGTTTGTTTGTTTTTTGTTATGCACACCAAACATGTTACAAATACATTGATCTGTTTCTTTACAACAACATGATGGGACAAACAAAATATTATGTAGTTAAGTCTAATATTTTTGCAGTGTATCTGCCATTCCTTGGCAACAACTTAAAAAGCTGTGAAGTCTGCTTGGAAACATTTAAACACCCTCCATGTCCATCTCTCACTGTCTTAGTGTGTCTTAGTTTTGCAAACACCAACCTTGGTTTTGATAACTAAAGTGAATGGTGGCTTGTCCAATGGTCACTTCAGCTCAAAGCACCTGGCATCAAATCAGATTGTTCCGACAAAACACAAATACAGAACAGAGAAGCAAGAAGAGCTGATAAAAACAGAGGTTTCAACCGGCCAAGGTTGTCATCGTAATGTGGATTATTATTATGAGGAGATACAAGAGAAGTTTATGGAGCTCAGCATGATTAATTCTATTCTAAGAGAGCATGATTAATGTAAAGAGGAGCCACTGTGTATTCCGGGCAGACAGTGACGTATTGTTCTTTCTCAGTACAGTAGGGGAGTGGGATCGTGGGAGTTGTGTGAAAATGAGCAGCTATGGTGTGAAAAATTCATAGTAAATGTTGAATTTCACCTACAATATATCATTTAACTCATTTATCAACTGCTGCCCACTAAGCACTGAGTTATTCTGCACAAACTCATTTTCTTAATGTGATGTGGCCCTAACACAACCTTGGCAAACTATATATCTCTTGATAGCACAAAGTCTTATGATTCCAGCAGTGCAAACCATTAAAAGATCCCAATATCACCGCTACAGTAGATGCTTGTTTTTTAACGGGAGTGTATTAAAGAAAAACTCCTTTCTTTGTCTTGTCTGTGAGGACAAACATAAGTGGATTGCTATAAATGTCAAACAGTTGTCATCATAAGAGTCCAATGCACAAAACCCTCCAAAGCATTTAGTCCCATAAATGTGTTATCCTTTAGACAAAAATCTCGGTTATTTGGTTTAAAGTTGTCAACATTGATCTTTCAGTGGATATGACTGACAGAAAATTCGGCTAATAACATATCAAGGTCAGTGTAAGGCAAAGCATTGAGTTTTGTACTGAGCAAACTATTCTAGTTTCATTGCATATGCATTGTGAAAAGTTTCTAACAAATATTGGCAGCAAATTCTGCCAATATTTACCAAAACATTATTTTACAGCTCTGCGTGGGTTTGTAAAGCTACATCAGCTATCCTCGTGCTAGCATCTCTGCAGCAAAACAACCTTTCATGGTAGCATATGTGGCTGTTATTGGCTAGTTAGCTAGTCAGTTAAGCTACGCAATGCTTTGACATGGACTGCCTAACTTCCTCTCAGTGAATAGCTGTCCGGTCACAGGCTTTAGTAGGAATGACTGCTACATGTTTTTAGCCAGTAATATTATGAGTTTAGTGGTATAAGCAGGTTTCAGTTAAGGAAACTTTTTTTTTTTTTTTAGTTTATGAACAATTTTGTGATTGTTTTGGGATTTATATTGAAATAGTGGTATTTCACAGCTCAATGCCCTCTAATGCCATTCTCCAAATTGCTAAATGGCCATTTTGGGTATCTGGTGCGACGAAACCTTGCTCAATTTGTGTTACCATTAGCATATTTGGAACAAGTAGCATCAGATAGTGGCTATGGCACTATTGTGTTTCTAAGCTTATCACTGTAAAATTTGAAACAATTTACATTACTTAAAAAATCACCTGATTTGGATTTTTCAGTGCATAAAATGGCCATTATTTGTGGTTTTATGCCTCATAGATAGCCACACCTACTATTAGGTTCAAAGACCATTATCAGGCCATTTAATGGCTGTTTGCATAATCAATGTGGTTGAACAATTGCAGTTTTTTAGATTTCATTTTCACTTTTGTTAGCTTAAAGGCCCTGTATGTAAGAATGTGGCCAAAACGGTTACTGCACTCAAATTCAAAATACTGCCATGAGTCGTGTCCACCCCCCCTCCCCTACAGATTCAAGGTTGCTGGACAGCGGCACGCTGCAGACTGATTTGCGTCGCCGCGTCCTTGATCTTCGGTTTTCCAGCGGACCATTCGAGCAAGTCCGGCTGCTCTGCTGCTAACGCTGCTGCCGGGATACAGCTGAGGAGAAGCCGGCTGCTAATGCTATGTACCGGGACACTGCTAATGCTGCTTGCCGTGCAGTCGTAACTGTAACTGATGCTGAGACTCTACTGACTGCATGACTGGTAGACGCCGGTGGGTGGCGCAACAGGCCAAAACACAAGTTCAAAACATAAACATGATTTGCGGACCGTAAATTTTTTTTAAAAATGCGAATATTCTGGCTGTACTATTGTTGTCGGTGAGATGAGCATGTTATATTAACATTATTCCTTAGTCTTTGTGACATATTAGGAGGATTTTACGACTATTTGCTTTAGATTCCTTATAGCTCCTTGAAGTCACAAAAGCTATGTGGTTAGGTTTAGGAAAACATAATTGTATGCCAGTTAAAACAGTAGTCGCTGCTTAAAATAAGTCAATGCTGACTTTTGATTTCACACTGGACTCAAACGCCACTGTCCTGGGTGAAAGTCCTGTGTTAGTTCAATTTGCCCACTATCCCTCTGTCCTGCCCACATTCTCACTTTTGTTGCTACATCACCTCTGCTCCTGTCATAGGATTACCACCACAAGAGGTTGCCACCTAACAATAAATGCCCCTTTCATGGCCTGATAATGGCCTTCTGAACCTACAGTAGTAGTAGGTGTGGCAGGCCGCTTCTAACTCACACCTATGACAATTATAGCCACTGATAACAGTGATTTAATGGCCTGATAACAGCCAAACCAGCTGAAAAAATCTAGGAAAATGATTGCTTTAAAGGGTTCTTTTTAATTGTAAACAGATTCAGTAAATGAAGTTGGTCGGGCTTAACTGAACAATGTGATTACTTCGCCCTACTAAGGAACTGGTTGCTCGAGATAAAAACAGTAAAGACAATAAAGAATGATTAATATGCAGGATTTTTTTTTTTTTACAAAATGCCATTCTGAGCATCTCAAGCATCCTAAAAACAAATGAAATTGTACAATCAAAGCAAATCCACTTTTAAGCCTTATAAAAAAATCTTTAAGAAGACATCTAGAAATAGTCAGACTAAATGTGACTTAAAATTTCAACAGGGCTTCATGGCACAGTTTTATCACAAATATCAATATTCAGTCAAGCTTCAGCTAATGTACAAACTAAATGAAACATTTCATCAATCTTATTATGCATATGCATTTAACTGGCATTAACAAAATACCAATCTGTAGGTGTTACATTATCTGTATTCTGCTGGTTGCAACCAGGCACAGCTACAAATTTATATTTCCATTCAGAAATGAAAAAAGCAAAACATTTTTGTGCTTCTGTAAATTTTGCTGAATATCAATGAGACTTTTGATTGTAAACTCAGAAGTATTGAACATGGATTAAGGACATGTTATTTTAAGAATGTCATTTTCAGCTGTCTGAACTCTCCTGTCACATTCTCGTAGATTTGTCTTATTATCTTGGTCACTCAGTTTCTTCTGATTTCTTGTGTAGCTGCCAAAAGAAGACACAGTGTTATTTTGTCAGTGCTCACTCCAAAACACTAAATTTAGACCATAGTCTGGCCTGTCAAACACCCCGACAGACAAATTGTGTTTTTCCAGACTCCATCATAGCCGTTAATCGGAGATGCGTTTCTGGCAGATGTGATTTAGCACGTTGTCTCCCTCTCTCTCACTGCCTCTTTCCAGCTCATCCTTCGAGAGAGCCCTACAATTGCAGTTCTCAAGCTGTTGCTCTTGGCTGTGTTATATTTGCCACCCCCTCCTATCCTAAAATAGATCTATTAATGCTTTAATAGCAGGCTGATCAAGGTCCTCTTCAAGAGGAAACAAAGGGCTTAGTCTGTCCCCATGTACGCTAACTGGTTCAATTTAAACACTAGATTGGCCCAGCAGAAGGCCAGCCATTTGTTCCTAGCTAATGCCTCTTCTCATCAAGATATTACATCTCTACTGCCCATTTCCAAACTGCGTCCAATTTCGGAGACCAATCTTATCTGTGATTTGGTGAGCATGCCTGTTTTATTGCTTCAAGGGCCTGAAAACACATTTGAATGATTTCATTCCAAAAGTCCATTTCACAAAGCAATCTATTATATTATATCCCGCAGTTGCAACTTACCAAACAATTTGTTTCGTGCGGATTCAGATTTAGCATATGCTCTCTCAGCCTGGGCACCCTGCTGCAATCAGAGAGGGAATGAGCTAAACCTGCACCATCTGAGTGGGCAGATGGCTGCTGGTTAATTTAGCATGAACCCTGGACCTGCACCACCTTTTCCCTGCTCATAAACAGTCCGCACAGAGAACTACACCGCTGATCAGTCATACTGCCACCATGTTCCCTCCCAACGGCTCAGGCAATAGGTCTCAATTAGCTGAGAGACAACTGGAGATTTACTACGGAGCAAATGAAATAACTCAACTCAGCACCCCAATCTGTGGCTTATTGGTTAGTCAATGTAGAGGCGAGTGTACCAGGTATGGCTTGCAGTTACCATGTTCTATGAGCTCTCAATGAGATTGTGGTTGTGGTTTATTCACTTTCCATCAGTGCTCCTGTGCAGTAGATGGTTTGCATTCAAAAGTGAAAGGGACTTTTTGGTCCATCAAGGAATATTTCTCCCTCTCATACGACACAGCATGTATACACAGTCACAGCATGTTCTCATTCCAACTTGTCAAATACCGCCACTTTGTCAGTGGACGCACACCTCAAAATGCGACATGTCCTGCGTTGGTTGGCATTGTGTATTGTGGGGACGTATTATATATGAATGCACCCTCCCAGTATTTACATGCTCTGGACTCTGTGTATCATGGTGCTTTGAGATTTATTACTAACTGTAAGCCCCTAACTCATCACTGTATCCCGTATGCTCAGGTTGGGTGGCTGTCTTTAAAATTTTGCAGACATTTTCTCTGGCACTCTCTTGTTCACAAAACTATTCTTGGCGTATTTTCAACATATTTATGTGTGTACATTAGCAAAAAATTGAAAATGGTTATGCTCTCCGTTAACAGAACATGCTGTTTGTCTGTACTAAGGGCACGGGCAGAGTTTGGCAAATGAGCATTTAAATTTGCACCTCCTTACATGTGGAATCTTCTGCAGAAGGACTTAAAGTTGCACTAATTGGTTCCTCTGGGCAGTTTCAAAGCACTCTTGCAGGATTTTTGTATGTAATTATCTATATGCCAATGTCAAGGTGTATTTTGGCTGGTCTTTGTAAACATGTAGTTGCCCCTGTTTTATGTTTTTATAGTTCACTTATAGCATATTTTGACATACTTTTTGGCTTTTCCCTGTAATAATCCCATTAGGTGTTTTATAATGCTTGTTTTTTCGAGCTTTATATATATATTTTTTTGTATTTTTATTCCATGTTGTCTGTCTGTAACTTTATGGTGCTACCTGTCTTGGCCAGGACACTCTTGAAAAGAGATTTTTAATCTAAAGGGTTGTTTTTCCCCTGGTTAAATAAAGGTTAAATAAACAAAATAAAAGTACACCTCTATTTTCAAAGGAAATGTAACCTAGAGTTTCTGCTTGTTACATGCATATAGTTTTTTTTCCTTTTTCAAAATAATCTTACATTGTTGGTTAAACACTTAGGGCATTTAGATGGTCTAAAACACAAAGCACCAGGCGTGCAGCGCATGGGCGTGTCCCAGGCACTTGCTAGTTAGACAGCGCGTTTTCAGACTGTGCACCATGGCGGAGAGTCTAAAAGGGTTGGACTTACTCTGTGAATTAGTCATGGGTGTGTTTTGGGCGTATCATTCAATAAGACAACCAGAGTGTCACCTCTCATTCCCTTTAAAAGAGGCGCAATTGGAGCGCACGGCGGAGAGCTAGTTAGATGGCGGACCCACCAACTGGAAAGAGTGAGCGTTTTACAGCTGAGGAGACGATAAATGTATCTCAATATCGACTGTCCCATCACATCTGATGTCAGATCAAAGGGAATTGGCACCGTTTGGCACGTTTGGCACGCGTAATGGAAACCCAACCTGATCAAGGTAGAGTACTCGCTTTGGATGAGGGGAAGGCTGAAGGACGTGGGGAGAGACGACAGAGCGACCATTCTGTGTGTGTTCATGAGAGGAAACATATATGTACAGTTTATTAATATATTTCTCCTCAATTATTGTTGTTGTTCAGCACTTGTACATGTAAGATGTGACCATTTGTCTTTGCGGTGATTGAATGGCTGAAGTGACAATGACAAGTGCAGTGTTTCTACCCAAAGTTGAACATTTTTCAACTCTTGGTGCTCAGAAAAAAAACGCCCAACTGGCAGTGCTCAGCCTGAATTCACTCCCAGTGCCTCGTTGTGCTGTTGGCATTTGTAGAGCAGCGTAAATACACAGCGCTCACATTGCAAAGCATTGAAAAAATACACTGACCTCAGAAACAACACTTTGGTGGTAAAGGCCCCTTGAGCCATAGAAGCGTTCTCTACAGAACCTCTCATAGGGGCGTCTAGGTGAAACCTTTCACAGATCAATCTAGGAATAGCCCTCAATGTTGGGTTCAAGATCGAATCCTCTGAAAGGATCCTGTATCTAATTGAAGGTCATTACCAACAGTCACAGACTTCCAGAGAGCTGCATTTGATCCTCAAAAAAGGGACTACATTGCAGTGTAAAAGTTGAAGAAGCTGACAGGGCTGCATTTCACCAGAGTTGTACCTTCTGGGATTTCATGTTTCGAATAAAATGACCGAATGATTGATTGGGTTATGGTAGCTAAGTCGTAACTAAGAGGCATCCTATAAATTACACTGTGGCCCCTGCACACCTCATGACTTGTGTGATGTGTATCATGTACAGTAGCATATACAGTAGCATATGAGTACAGACCTGATACCAACCTACATATCCTCGCCACAAATCCCTGATTGCCAGTGCAAACAGCACACTACCCATCAGGGTAAAGCTTCACATGTGTGGTTATAATTGTCTTTAAATTGATGATTATCTCTCTATGAATTATGCATTAGAAACTGTGGTTTAAGATATTTGTCAAATGTAGCCATTCATGTACACGTCTGTTGAGTACAACCAATGCATATGCACGTTACTCTGCAGTGTATTGTAAATGAATAAATAAATAAATATTATAATATTCATTTATGATTAGAATGTACAGTTCAAAAATGTTTTATTGCAGACTGAGTGACAGAAGTAGTTTTCTTCCTGTAGTTTTGTAGTTACTAGGGTTGGGATCCAGATCCGGTTCTTTTTTGGAACCGGGTCCAAAGTTCCGGTTCCGGAACCGGTTCCATCACATTTGGAGTAACGGTTCCTGCAAGCGGTTCCTAGATTGTAAAAAAAAAAAATGTCACGTGCATTTCCATTAGAGTGCGGCACGGGCCGCATATTTCTGTCCGAACCCGACCGAGCCCGACATTATTTAATGACTAAGGCACTGAGTTTGTGTCACACAGTTGTTATGGTTACAAGCTATTTAACAGGCTGGGCGTGCGCCATGGGTGCTCAGTGGAGAGGGAGACCTCTGTGTTTGAGATGGGAGCGGGAGGCGGGAGGTCCGAGGCTTCCAGCGAGGGGAGAGGGAGAAATATAACAAAATAAGATAAAATAGGAAAAACCTGTCTCCCTCTTTTATTTTATTTTCAGTATTTAATCAAGGTGGAGGCAGGCGGTGGGAGGTCCGAGGCTTCCAGCGAGGGGAGCGGTAGAAACAAACAGCCAATGTGTGTGTATGTTCTGTTCAGGTGTTTCCCGTAAATAACAGTGCCCAAGCATGAATGCATATACGTATTTTTTATTACACTGCTGTGGTTAATTTGAGGTAATAGTGTTACTGTAGAAATCAGAGAATCACTTTTTGTTGTTACATATTCTCAGGGAGATGATACAAGCTCTAAATCTGAAATACACACCACACACAAATGTGTATTTTCATCTAATTGTACTGTGCAACAGTTAGAATAAAGTTTTTGTATTTGTATGATTGCATTTGTGTTTATTATATACTTGTTTAAGTATAGCAAGGATAATGAATATAATGTAGGAATCAGTAAGAGGAATCGGTAAGGAATCGGACTGTTAAGAAGGAATCGGTAAGAAATCGGAATTGTTAAAATCCTAACGAGTCCCAAACCTAGTAGTTACACACCTAAAAAGTCATCAAAAAATGTAGTTGATGAAACTTTTCTTTCAAAGACAACTGATTTGGCACTATTGGCTCTATTTTCTGTGTGAATTTGAGTTCTAATCTATTGCTACTTGTCAGCTATGACTGTTCCAAGACAGCCAGTCAAAATAGCCTTTTCTCTCTCTGACAGCTATGACAGACAGCTGGATTACGTTACTATTTTAAGGAGAGAGGGAATTTTACTAATGAGAGGAGATAGGCGTGCTGATTCACTGTGGCTCTTAAAAACCCAACAGTCACTTTGTGCTAACACCCTGACCTCCAGTTTCAGAGTGGAATCCATGTACTGAACCACAAGTGACAGTAACCTACCAAGCCACAGAGGATTTGATCCGTGTTCAACAATCAAGGTCTTGAATTCCTGATAATAAGCTATGATAATACCCAGCCCTGTGGATAATGTGTGCAAGGAAGAGTGCACACTACTGGTGTTTAAATAACCCCACTATAAGTTACACCACCTGTCATCCCATCTTTTCTCACATTCCTACAGTAAGTGCAGATGTGTGTCAGAGCCAAGGCCAAGGCAGCAAGCTTTATACAAAGTTCTGCACTGCAGGTCAATATAGAGAGAGGACTGAGTAGCACAAGTGGCAAAGAGTGGGGAAAAGATGAAGCACAAGATAATGCTGAAGAGGGTGTCAAATTATGATCCAGTTGGAGTGCAAAGAAGGTGAAGCCCCTGATCTTGACTCTAAGAGGCACACTGAAAAATGGTTCATAGCAGAGCAGCCGGGACTCCTCAGACAGGTAATATTTTCTGTTTATCAGCATAATTTCACATTACGAGCAGGTCATCACAGCAGCATAAGAGCTGCCGTTCTTTTCTGTGACCCAGGAGCAGATACAGTAATGCTTAATGCTGATCTTTCATCTGTAAAAAGAAGTCACAGATTTATTGTTGAATGATGTCATCCATTTATTACGTAAGTCGCCACAAGAAAATGTTAACATTGTACATTTCCGCAAACCACAAATACATTACATTTGCACATTTCATTTGTATAACATCATCATTTCTTTTTGGGGGGCATTTTTGCCTTTAGTGAATAGGACAGCCAAGTGTGAAGGGAGGATAGAGAGGGGATGACATGCAGCAAAAGGCCACAGGCTGTATTCGAACCCGGGCCACTGCGGGAACAGCCTTGTACATGGGGGCACCTGCTCTATCCCCTAAGCCACCAACGCCTTTAACACTAACATTTCTAAAGTGCATGACACTCAGACAAGACCCCTGCTAAGCTGCAGACCACTATTCAAGACCAACAAACAACAAACCCAGTTATTTTTTTTATCAAATCATTGCTGTGTTCCTTGCATCTTTTTAGCCCCCAAAAAATCTAAATGTTTTTTAGCAACCCACCATAGTATGAGTATAATGCCACAAAAAGCTGGTATTTTATGCCAAAGCATGATCTTGTCCTTGCTATATCCAAGTGGTTTTTGTGCCTAAATCTTACCACACATCAGTAGTTTTTATTGAGTCATTGGGTGCGGTTACATGATGGCTTCTCATTCAGAATGAAATAAATCTGAATGAAATCATTTGGAATTAAAGACTTTCCAGGTAGTTTACATGGAAAATATTCATTCTGAATGAGGGTTTACACAGGAGATCAGTTTAATCACTTTTAATTGCCTGTATTCGGGTCCGCACAAGGTTTGGGGCAGGGAAGAGTTCTGACTGGATAGGGGGCGGGGCGGATGTTAGTGTCTACGTTTACCAGAAGAACACACTGTAGTCCTCGCTCCGGATAACAAGATGCTTGACGACGACGTTCTTAGTAGTGCTGCATGATTAATCTAATCGCAATCGCAATCGCGATGTCAGGCTGTGCGATTACATAACCGCATAAAAGGCTGCGATTTGTGATTTAATGTAGGCTAAATAAATGTTAACGTGTGTGCCTGTGAACGTGACTGCCTCTCCTGTAGTGTGTGGAGTTTGTTGACATCACGCCCACAAGCTATCCTGGTGCATGCAGCACGTGTGACCACCCGGCGTGCAGCAGTAACCAACACAGAAACTGAAGAAGAGCATGAGCACGACCATGAACAGGCTGAGTTGGTGGCGAAAAAAACGTCTGTTACACGGAGATACTTTGGATTCAGGTACAACAACGTTGAACAGAAAGACGTGCTGTGTAAGTGTAAAAGTTAAAGTCGCCACGTCCCGCGGCAACATGACCAATCTATATCAGCACTTGAGACGGGACGTGGCGACTTTAACTTTTAAACTTTTACACAGCACGTCTTTCTGTCCAACGTCGCCGTACCTGAAAGACGTGCTGTGTAAAAGTTTAAAAGTTAAAGTCGCCATGTCCCGCGGCAACACGACCAATCTATATCA
>NC_065513.1:8847543-8848600 GCF_006386435.1 Epinephelus moara
CCCCCCTATGTTAATCACTTATTGATGCTGTTTTTGAAGTATGAATAAGTCAATAAGTAATTTATTCCTTTGAAATATCATTGATGTATTATAGAAAAGTGATTTATCTTTTTATAAATGACAAAAGGCACATCTGCCTCATTTTTGCTGTGGTATAGTGATACTACTCAGAACTGTAATACTTTCACTGGTATCGTACCGTGGGTCCCAATTTTGGTACCCTGACAACACTATCTCAAACATACACAGACTCTGTGTCTGTGTCTGTGTCTGTGTCTCTCTCTCTCTCTCTCTCTCTCTCTCTCTCTCTCTCTCTCTCTCTCTCTCTCTCTCCTAATATGAGATAAAAGAACAACTGAACCTCATTTACCTTAGTGAAAAGGTATTCATTTGAATGGAACCATAAGCCAAAATTCTTTAAACTTATTTTTTTGTTACTATGGAATGCACTTTTTCAGTTTGTTTACATAGACAAGTCTAACTTGTTCAGTGCAATCACTTTCTATATATATTTATTTTTTTGACCTTCTGGAATGAACTTTTTCAGTTTGTAATCCCGATGCATGTATTTGCATCAGTTCAAGGGGCCTTTACTTTTATATCAGTAAGTAATGCACCTTATTTAAACTGATGTTCATTTGAGATATTGCCAATAGTTTTTCATTGGAAAAAATAAATATCTCTTCATTTAAAGAGTCAAAACTGTTTTGGTTTTGTTCATAGTATTGATGTCATGATCTTAGGTATATATATATATATATATAATGTATATGTGTGTGTGTTATCGGCCTTTAGGAGCTGAAAGTTATCGGTTATCGGTATCGGTTTAAAAGAAAAGTTATCGTGCATCCCTAATAAACGTGATGCAAATAGACATTTACAAGCAAAATTATTTAATGAATTTGTATACAAAATGTACAGAAAGGTAAAATCATCAAGTTTTGAAAAAGTATTGCAATTTAATTTTGTCTTTAATGTTATTATCTTATATATATTATCTTTGCAATATGATTATCTTATATAATGTTATTACTATCCTAAAACATTCTCCAGGTCC
>NC_065513.1:8848821-8857442 GCF_006386435.1 Epinephelus moara
TGTGCACGTTTAGCACACTATTTCATGTAGTTTTTATCTGCTGGAGGGTCGCGTAGGGGAGCGTAGCGCGACAAAAATAGAAGAGCCGCGTAAAATAGAGAGTTGTCGCGCGACAGACGGGGGTTGTCGCGCCGCTCCCGTTGCCGGTGGAGCCGCTGTAATTGATTAACAGGGGGGCGAGCTGCTACGGAACTCGCGCTGCAGACGTGTCGTGCCACTGACGTGCCCAGTGGAGCCCGGCCGTTATATTCATTGTGCCGACAGTGGCTTGGAAAACCGTCCATAACGCCAGGGCCTGCCCTGCCTGCGAAGCGCAGCGCACCGAAATTCTCCCGCGAGCCAGAGCACTTCCGTTCACATCAGATGCACATTTCTCCACGCTGGTCGACAAGCGGTTCTGCTCCCAGCTGTTGTCTCCGTCACATTTGGGGCTGTTTTTCCATCATGGGTAATTACCCAGCTTGACACATTTGCTCACGGCTCGTGCAGAAAATAGACCAGACGCCGAAATGATCGCTGCAGGGCCGGCAGTGGAGCTGCGCGGCACAGCCGGTGTGGATGACACAATCGGTTAACATGGGCGCAGAAAGGAAACTGGCTTCACTTCTCGGCGCTTCCAGGCTAGTCGCGGCGCTTCCGCGGGCAGTGTGGCTCTTAACCGTGTCACACGGGGAAGAGGGAAGAGGGAAGGCGGCTGGAGTTCCTCCAACACTTGCAGTTAGATTATCATATTTTTTTATTGACAAAAATATAGGCTGCTTCGGCTTATTTTTTTATGCGCACATGTGCCCCTAAATATTTTTTACAGTTCGCACATACCTATTTTTAGTCGCAAATGCAAGTGAAACGCTCGCACTGTCGAGCCCTGAGCACTAGTCCTTAGTGCCTTTTTCAGGCTTGTTTTGCTTATATTCTTGAAGCAGCAGTATGACAACAACCTTGTTCTGCTAATACTTCGTCTGTTGAGGAGGAGAAGGAAGGTAGAAGGTCGAAGAAGGGAGATAGAAGACCGTGCTTTGGCGAATGGAAACCGATGAGTGCAACGAGTCCAACTGCTCTATCTCAGCCCGTTGCTATGCGCGCTATACGTCATCGTGCCAGAAAGGCAAGGAAACGAGCATGCGCGGAAAGACCGGAATGAATTTAAAGAGGAATGAGTGCATACAAGTGCAAGAAATTCTTTCATTAGGAATTAGAAACGGAATATTCCAGCCCCTTACATTGGATTGAATTTTCAATTGCATTGGCCATTTTCATTCCAAATTAGGTGTCACTTTTAATAGGAATGAACTTCATTCCAAATGAAAAGGGAATTAAACTGTCCATGTAAACACACTCATTGATGCTTTTCCTGCCAGGATAGTGGCAGGAAAAGCAGTTGTTTTTTTTACCAAGACATTGCTGCTTTTACAGTGGGAATTGTGCACCCAAAACTGAGTACTGTAAGGCAAAACATGATCTATTCTGAACCATTACCAATTGGTTTTTGTGCCTAAACATAACCACACATTAACCACAGCACTGTTGACATGTAAAGTTTCAATGCATCCTCTAAATAGTATGCGCAAATGTAACATGTCTGTAGTTTGCAGAAACGAAAAATGCAAAAAAAGTTGTTCCTGGTTATTAGGTTGGACATTGCACTGTGTCCTAAAGATAACAACATAATGCCAGCAACAGAAAACAGGAAATAAATGAAATACAGTACCTTGACAGTAGGGCTGGGTATCGTTTGAAAAATTACGATACCAGTACCAATACCAGTACACTTAAAGTGATACCGATACCAAATGAGTACTTCATTCGATACCTAGATGAGTAATGTTAGTAGCTAACCATTAGGCTACCTGAAGTAGTCAATCGCTGTGCTTGTGTACTGGACGGTATATGCTCTCGAGACGCAGCTTGAACACAGTGCAGCTATCCACCCTCCAGTTCTCTTCTTGTTTGATTAGATGCTTTTTCATCATGCTATGCTACATGTGTCACCTGTTTTCCCCAAAATAATCTTTCCACATTTTAAGCACTTGCCTTTGTCAGAAGCCTCCGGCATGTAGTTGAGCCATACTTTGGACTGTTCTGGACACATCTGGACACAACACAACTCACAACGTGCTCCTCTTGAATGGAGCAGTTTCGATACTACTTGGTATTGGATTATTTCGGTCGATACCTAAAAGGTATTGAGTACCGATACCCAGCCGTACTTGACAGTGAACCTTTTCCAGACATATACATATATTAGAGTGAGAATTTTGCATCTGCAGTTTGTGAATATGTTCAATATGTTTCCTTGTCGTGTTAAATAAAACAAAATTTAAATGTAAATCTGTTTCATACAAACAGATTTTTTCAGGGAACAGGATTTTCTTTGGTTTAAAGCATGTTTTGAAGTTCAGTTTGGAGCTAAAACATACAAAATCACCTACTGCAGGTGGTATGGATTTGCACCCACTTTGTTTTCTCTCTACTGTCCATGTGTGATAAGCCCTATTCAGATAAAATTCAACCGTATAAGCATCCTCCACCTGTACCTTCTACCTACACATCTGGATTGCATCATGCTAGGAGTCAAGGAGGGAAAGAAGTCTGCTTCTGGCACAGAAAGGGTGGGGGTGGTGGGGAGGGGGTGGAGCCAAACCAGGGCTTCATCTTTCATTTCACTGTGTGTCACTCATGAAAACAAATCTATTGTTGTTTGTGAATTATACTGCCATAACACATGACTTGTCAGCCAGGCTATAATTTCAATCCAACACAATGCTGCTGATCTGTGGTTATAAATATTTTTGCATTGGCCTTGGAACAAGCACTTGGCCATGCCGCTGAAAATGTGCCACTGTGACCCAGGAGTAATCCAGCAGTAAATAACCAGGTCTACATCACTAAATATTTGAAAAAACCCAGTCTCCTTTTTTACCGCTGGTAGCTGATAGATGTTTGAGATTTCACAGGGGATAGAGATGAGTAAATTTACCCAAGCCCACCTACAAATGTAGTTGGATTTACTACTACACACCTTTAAATGACCATTCGCTAAACCTGCCACCAAATAATGAACAGTGTACATGCAGTTTAAGTGATAATTGTTACCTCTACAGTTTGTCGATTTTTTCATATACAAAGAACAAAACACAAGACCAGTGGTGTAAGGAATTCATTTCACTGTGTGTTTATCTGCTTCAAAGGGGAACATCACCTAGATTGGGAATTCTGATATGTTATTTCCATGGCTGAGGAAAGTTCAATCAATATTTGTGAACATGAGTTGCTCTCTCTCTCTCTCTCTCTCTCTCTCTCTCTCTCTCTCTCTCTCTCTCAACGCCAGAAGCAGAAGAAGTCAGTCTCAAACTTGTGATGTCTTAAGGGGTAGTTCCCCTTTAACTTAAAGCCCAACTTTCAGGTTGGAGACCATTATGAATAAATGTGTAGGAAAATGATGTAGAAACTCGATTAAAACAAAAAACAAAAACATATACACACTACAGTGACTTTTGGGGTCGTTTTTGTGAGAGAATTTTGCTTCCACATCTAAAAACCCACTAACCGGAAGTGACGTAGCGTAAGGGAGTCCAGCCGAGTTCGACTGAGTGTAAAATTAATAAATATGGATCCCAGTACTAGTTTTGAGACTGAAGAGGTTGAAAATGTACATTCATATGCATATGACGGCCCACAGGCTTATAATTATGAGCCTGCTAGGCGTCCAAGAGACCAGGAACAGATCAGGGTTAGGAGAAATAACGGCCACAGGAGAGAAATAGAGCTGTGGTGTGAGGAGAACCAGTGGAGAACTGGGCAGGTGTCTTGGTGAGCGACCAGCGTTAGCTAACGACAGCTAACGATGTCTAACGCTGTGTTCACATCACAACATTAAGTTTGCCATCACGTATTAGGTTATAACAAAGCTACCAATAGTTCTGCCAGTATTAGATAACTAATGCTACTTACCCATAACAGAAACTAATGCGCAAATATCAGCTTGTATCAGACGTATTGTTATAACTCCGCATTACGGTGTATTGACATCCGCAGGGGAGAGAGGGAGAGAGAGAGAGAGAGAGGGAGAGAGAGAGAGATACGAAGATTTCCTGATAATTTTTTGTATGATAGGTGCTTGTGTGGGAACTGCCAGCCCATGTCCTCAGCTGTGGAGAGTATGTGCTGCAGGGAGGTGGATGCCTTCTGGGCTCTGGTGGAGAATCTGACCCCCAGACCAGACATAACATGCCTAACACTGCCCATCAACCCTCATGCCGCCTGCTCCCGTCTCAAACACGGAGGCCTCCGTCTCCGCGGAGCCCGCCCGCCCTCACACATAGCCCCGAGCCGCCCTCGCACATACCCCCGAGCCTCGGGTCTCCCTCTCCACGGAGAGAGAGACCCGAGGCTCGCGGCCCCGCACATAACCCCGAGGCTTGGGTATGTGCGAGGGCAGGCGGGCTCCGCCAGGAACATAATCCTCCTGTCCAAAATGAGCACTGCACACGACCGTGTTTTTGGTCACAGATGAAGTCGTGAAATTGCGCCTCTTCACCTGCACAAAACGCATCCAGGCACGAAAACTAACTCCACTCCTTTTTCTGTAAGGAAAACGGTGGACTGGATGTCCTGACAGACTCGAGTTTGTGCAACCTGCACAAACACAATAATTCGGCATAATCACAAACGGTGAAATGCACTGTTAACAACCAAAAAAACACTAACTCACAAGTTTACTACCGCTCAGACTCACTACCACCTACTACTGCGCATTGGACAGAGGCAGGGTCAAGGACGCAGAGTCCCTCTTGTCACGTAGTATCAGGCGATGTTGAAAAAAAAAGCGTTTTTAGAAGAGGAGCTAAAAAGAGCCACTTTTTTCTCTGAATTTGTGCCCTTATGTCGTGTGAACCATAATAAATTCTGAATTAACTTCTCATATGGTAATTTTCAGACAAGGTTATGTATATATTTTTTTTTTTAAATTAACCAAGTTGCACTTTAAGTTGTGCCCTGAATATGGACATGTATGTGACAGCTTATGTGCATGCACATATTAACAACAAACAACTGACAATCTGAAACTTGTGTGGAAGTAATATTACAGCAGGATAAGCAATATGATCCATATGATCAAAGATATTTAAACATGCAACAAGCCAGACGGTGTGGATTCGAGTCAAGTCACACAAATTCGATGACTTTAGACTCGACTCAGACTTAAGGCTTTTGATTTGAAAATATTTGCTACCTTCCCCCAAGCCCAAAGAAAAAAAGGTGTGCCACAAATCAATTCATTTCCCTTCCTTTTCTGAATCAACTAACATTAACGCTATTCATTCCCAGCAAGTTGACACTTATATTCCCCAGATGACCCACTTTGTTTAGACCAATCCAACTACAGTGTTGTGCTGATTACTATACATTACTTATTGATCGTTACTCTTTAAAAAAAAGTAATGTTGTTACTTTACTTATTACTCCCTGCCAACATTAATTCGTCCACCCGATAAAACTGGTAATTGCGTATATCCAGGCCCGGATTAAGAGGGCAGGGACCCCTGGGCACAAATTCTTGGAGGGCACACACACACACACACACACACACACACACAAACAGGGTTTTGTATTATGGACTGCTATTTGTTGGAAACACCTGTAACGTAACAGGGTACAGCCTACTGTATATGATCACAAAGAAGGACAAAATCGACACCTGCAGATATCCTCCATCATACAGGATTTACACATAATTGCAACAACACTTTCCTCGCCAAGCAACAATATCAAGAAATCAGCTTATATTGTTACTCATTAGCAGACGCGTCACGTCAATAGAAACCGAGGGGGCACGTGCCCCCTCAGATTTGAGGGTTTTTTGTTTTTTTTTTCAACCAATTTTATTTTACTTACTTTACCTTACTTATTATTTTACCATCTAGCTATGATCAGTGGTCATATTGAGTGAAATGTATTCTAAATAATCTCCTTCATCTCAGGCCCATTTAGTGGCCGTAACTTGCATAAAATGCATAAATGGTAATTTACGCATTATTTATTAGGATTTAGGGGAGATTTCCTGTTAGTAGTGATCACACACGGCAACAGAGCAACCATCTTGATAATAAACGATCTTTGGCCGATCATGTGACCGCTCACAGCTTTCCCATTGGATTTTAGCCACCCGGGTCTCCCATTGGACAGCCGATCTTACCGGCTTGACATCTAGGCTTCCGGGTAAGCTATAAACACACCGATGGGATCGATGTAAAGGCTGAAGTGTCCTGCTTTCATTAAAAAAAGAATTACGTCGCTCTTATTTTCCGTTCTGGAAATAGACGCGAAAGAGTACGACTATACCCCCGCCCCGGTTTCGCCGGCGATGACGGCGATCTAACCTAAGGGTTAACATTAGCCTATAATGTCTGGACTGTAACGTTAGCCTGACTAATTAGCTACTAGTAGCCTAGGGAGTATCCATGGAAGTTTCAGAAAAACTTGGGACGGGATTTATTTTGGTGTATCTGTGTTTCAACGTTAGGCCGCCTAACAAGATGGGTGAGTGTGCATGATTGTGTCCTTTTTATTGCCTTAGCACGCCGTTGCCAATAACATTGGCTAACGTTATCTACGTTACGTTACGTTTTGCTGTCAGTAGTGGGAACCGGCCTGGGTTCACGTTTGTGTGTATTAACGTTAGTGTGTAGCCAAATATTTTATGCAATACAATAAGCTTAGCTATGTTTGCAATATTTTCCCAGCTGCTAGGGTTTGTTTGAGAAAAACTCCTTTCCTCCTTACACAAAATAGTTTACATGGCAAAGTGTAGATGCGTTAAGTGTGTGTATGTGTGTGTGTGTGTGTGTGTGTGTGTGTGTCTGGACGGGGGGGTCGGCCTTGAGTTTAGGCCCTATCCAACCTCAAGGCGTTGTGCAGCAGGGGCCCAAAATAAGTGATTTGAGGGCATCCCCCAAAAAAATTTGTGCGCGCGCACAGCGCACGAACCCAATCCACTGTGCCCCCTCACATTTTGGGGTTGCATGACGCCCCTGCTCTTTAGCATTTGCAAACACAAACTGCTTCAACTCCACAAGTCCAGATTGTGGATTCAGAATCTTCCATAATTCACACACAAACCCACATACACATACCTTTAAATATGGCTTTTCTGCTCTGTCTCCAGATGCTCTTAGTGTCCTGTCTTTGTCTCTCTGAGGGCTGTCTCTCTTTTTCTGTCTCCTCTTTCTTTATTATCTCTACTCTCATTTACTGGTAATAAAAAAAGGATACAAAACAGCACTGGTCAACTTGACTAAAAGCCTTACTCTGATATTAAATAGAAGTAGAAAATGGAGGTAATATAGGTTGTCTTCACACACACATACATACACACACACACACACACACACACACACACACAGAGGCACGCACGCACGTCCACACTCACACACACGAACACATTTAGGCTACAGGTGATGTGTGGTGATCCAAGAACTTCATCATCGCCACGGAAAGGCAACCGTTTCACTTCGGAATTAAATGACGGCCACGACACGCTTCAACACCTCCCGCCTGTACCGTTTCTCTCCCTCTAGCTGTTGCACTAGTTGCGGGTTCACAGTCCCGGGCTGGGCCCCGTGGCAGATGAGCGCCGAAGAAATGCAAGCATGCAGCTACAGTGCTGTGTGCTTTTCTCATGATCCCGCAGACGTTCGGGGTGTTTCCAGCCAGAGTAGCCACTAACAAACTGGGTTTTCTTCGTTGAAAAGTGCATGCAAGCAAAGCAAAAAATATTACCTGTGGATGGTGAATAGGTGATCCAGTCACGGGAAACTTTTTCTCCAGTTTGTAGACGGCTGTAACGTTACAGCAGAACGTTAGTGAAGGAGCACACCTTACCGCCCAAGCCGCCATCACGAGTTGATGCTGGGTATCTGCTCGTGCGGTTATGGAAGGCTGCAGGTCCACGATCGATAAGAACAGCTCGCGCGTTTTCACTCACTTCACCCCACAACGCCGGGTCCGACACTTCGTACATCCACTGAGAGCTGCCGGTGCTGTGACTGCAGCTAGCTACAGGTTGTAGCGGACTTCCTGTGGCATCTTCCTCCGGCTCCGGCTCCCGGTTAGCTAGCTTAGCTTGCACATTGTTCTCCAACTCCAAAGCATATTCACCCTGATTCTCCTGGCTCCGTTTGAGGCACACGTTTTTTAAAAAGTTGCCTCCCTCTCCCCCTTTACTTTTCTCCGCTTAACGTTACGTTACTTTCGCTATCTTTCACTCTCTATCACTGATATCGCTGAGGACAGTCACCTAGGGCCGCCATGGCGGAGGCGGAGCGGTCTGTTACCATGGTTTCTACACTTGCACTTGACCAATTAAATCATTCTATTTAGGTTATATATATATATATATATATATATATATACATATACAGTGGTGTGAAAAAGTGTTTGCCCCCTTCCTGATTTCTTACTTTTTTGCATGTTTTCCACACTTAAATGTTTCAGATCATCAAACAAATTTAAACATTAGTCAAAGATAACACAAGTAAACACAAAATGCAGTTTTTAAATGAAGGGTTTTATTAATGAGGAAGAAAAAAATCCAAAGCTACATGGCCCTGTGTGAAAAAGTG
>NC_065513.1:8858260-8879220 GCF_006386435.1 Epinephelus moara
CTACAGAAATTGAACTCAGGTGTGATCAACCACAGTTATGTTTTAACAGGAGCTGGGGGGCAAACACTTTTTCACACAGGGCCATGTAGCTTTGGATTTTTTTCTTCCTCATTAATAAAACCCTTCATTTAAAAACTGCATTTTGTGTTTACTTGTGTTATCTTTGACTAATGTTTAAATTTGTTTGATGATCTGAAACACTTAAGTGTGGAAAACATGCAAAAAAGTAAGAAATCAGGAAGGGGGCAAACACTTTTTCACACCACTGTATATCAGCGTGATTTTTATTTGTTATACATGGTGTCATTTATTTGAAATTTGAACAGGAGGGATTTAGGGGAAAAAACGTTATACAGTCGTTTTCTCCCATTCTGGCTATGTGAATGTCAGAGTAGCTAAGGCTAGATAGCTTGTATTTACCTTAGGGTTTTCAGTTGTGTGTGACCAGTATTTTCCCAAAGATCTGCCTGAAAGACAGAGAGTCAGTGATGGAGCAAATTTAATCCACAACATATCCAGCCACAAGCTTCATTACTTCTTTGTAGCCTGTAGCTGTCAACTAGTAAAATCCAGTTTTGGTTGTTTAGCCACTGTGGGGCTACAGCCGAGGAAGGCTCAACTTTGGTGGGGTGTATGTCCTAGAGTTTCAAGCTGATGTGCTGTTGGTTGTAGTAGGTGTTTCAGACCTGAGGTTTAAGGACGTGTTTTTTACAGTGGAAAGAGTTTTAGTTCTACCACCTGCAGCAACAGTGTTCTCGTCATCTTTCCTCCTGACAAAAATCAATGTGATGGGAATATTTCCAGCTGCTAAGGTAAGCATTTCCAACTAGCTTGCTGCTGTATGACATGCGTGCTCAGCACAATTACTAAAATGAGTCCTCTGATGTGATGTTGTATTTCAAGTCAGTAGTGATGTGATAACAGAACCAATGTTGTAATGAGTTACTTGGTTTTGGAGTAATTGTAATATTATTAATGAAATTTCATTAGTAATTGGTTACACTACTCGTTACTGGATAAAGTCATCTTATTACTGTAACGCTTTACTAGTAATGCGTTACTGCCCAACACTGTCCAACAGCATCCAATCAAGTTGCTGGAGGGAACCATGAAGAGCTAATGTGACTAAGTTCCAGTTGAAAAAAAATTATACCAAAGACAAGCTGGACTGTAAATCATATAGGCCGATTAGTGTTTTGAACACTGACTATAAACTGTATGCCTCAATTTTGACTAAGAGGATGGAAGAACTGATGCCACTTTTGATAGACGAGGACCAAACGGGATTCATAAAAAACAGGCAAACTCATAATAATATATGGAGGGCCCTTCATATTATTGATTACATAAACATAAGAAAAGATAGTGCTATCCTTCTCAGCTTAGGTGCTGAGAAGGCCTTTGATTCTGTTGGTTGGGACTTCCTGTACCAAGTAGCTAATGGACAGATTTGGGTTTAGTAAAACATTTATAAAATGTATAAAATTATATTCATCCCCAACTGCCAGGATTAAAATTAATGGCAGTCTATCTGATTCTATAGTCTTGCAACGAGGATGCAGACAGGGCTGCCCCATTAGTCCGACCCTGTTTAATCTCTTTATTGAACCTTTGGCTCAAGCCATTAGACAAGAAGGTGGTCTGGAGGGTATAACTATAGGGGGATCAGAATACAAAGCCTGTCTGTACGCAGATGATTTATTGGTGACTGTACGTAATCCAGGTTTAGGAGTACCTTTGCTGATGAATATTTTAAAGATGTACGGAAGTTACTCTCGTTATACACTCAATATTCACAAAACGCAGGCCCTGACATTCAACTGCACCCCTACTTCTGAACTGGTGAATAAGTACAATTTTAAGTGGCATTCACCATGTATCCAATACCTTGGGGTTTACCTGCCAAAAGATTTGTCCTCCTTGTACACAATAAATTATAATCGGATTAATAAAAAGATATATAATGATATGGACAGGTGGGCCTTGCTCCCCCTCGACATAGGTGGCAGAGTAAGATCAATTAAGATGAATGTTCTTGCTCCCCCTCGACATAGGTGGCAGAGTAAGATCAATTAAGATGAATGTTCTTCCCAGGCTACTGTACTTATTCACAGCTCTGCCAGTAGAGGTCCCCAGCAAACAGTTTAGAGAATGGGATAAATATATCTCCAGGTTTATATGGAACCAAAAGAGACCCCGGGTTAAATACTCAATACTTCAGCTGCCGAGAGAGGGGGAAGGCTTGGCTCTTCCTTGCTTGAAGGATTATTATTTATCAGCCCAGCTCAGACCACTGGTGCTCTGGTGTAATTCATCTTATGAGGCGGAAAGTGGAAAGATATTGAGTTTTCTTTGGGGGACACACCAATACAGTCAGTTCTGGGTTGTCTTGATAGGGTAAAGGAAATATTCGAATTCAAGAACCACGGTGTGAGTTTTACCATTAAGAAGTGGTTAGAGGTTGTTAAGAAATTCCAGCTCCGCAAAGAGGTAAAAAATACTTAGTTGGCCAGCTTACAATCCCCACTTTGCACCAGCTACCCTTGATCATGGATACAAACGATGGACCCAGATTGGTATCACCACCCTCTGTAAAATTAAATCAAGAGGGGAACTTGACAGTTTCCAGCACCTGAGTCAGTTGTTTAATCTTGAGAGACAGGATTTTTACAGGTATTTACAGGTACGCATTTTTTTCATGAAGGAGATCAGAGGTCATAACACTGAAAATTTTTCAAAAATTATTCAGATTTTTATTGATGCATATAAGTGTGAAAATATTAGAGGGGTTACAGGCAAATTGTATAAAGCTATTACTTCTATGAACACAAATTCTACAGACTATGTACGACAGCACTGGTAAAAGGACCTAGGGATGGAAATAACTGTGGAGGAGTGGACACATGCGTGGGAAACTCAATGCTCAACCACTAATTCATTGACATGGAGAGATTTTGGATGGAAGAGTTTGATACGCTTTTTTATAACACCAAAGCAGAAATCCAAGTGGACTGGGACACAGCTCCCCTGTTGGAGGGAGTGCGGATCAACGCAAGCGGACCATGCCCATGTATTTTGGTTGTGTCCACGGATCAGACCTTTTTGGGAAAAGACAGGACGTTTACTATCTAAGCTCCTGGGTCTTAACAGTGTTGAGTCTTTTGCAGTTCTGTATCTAGGTGTTACTCCCAAAGGGAGATACTTATCTCTTGAAGATTTTCCTTGTTGCATGTAAAAAAGCTGTCACCAAGTGTTGGCTTCAGACAAATCCTCCCTCTGTGGATCTTTTTATAAATGTAGTCAGTTCTCCATGGAAAAGATGACTTTGACCCTGCGTCTACAGAAAGATAAGGGGGAAAACTATTGGAGAAAATGGGATTGTTACCTGTGGGAAAACGACATTGATTAGGGATTTTTTCTTTTAATTTTTATTATTCTATTCTTTTATTTGTTGTGGGACTAAACTGTGAAATTTCTCTATAATAACCTGTACCTGTACCTGTTTCTGAGGTGCTTATATTTGCCAAGACCTCATGTTCTGTTCTCTATCTTTTGTTTTTTTTTGTTTTTTTCACTGTACTTGAAATCCTGAAAAAAAATAAAGTTAAAAAAAAAAAAAAAAAATTATACCAAGGATAATTTTATTTGCAAACAAAAACTATGTGATGGTCAACAAATATCCAAAGCCATGAGGTAGAAAATTACATATGGAGATGCAGCAACTTCCAACAACTTTGTTTTAAGAATTTCAGATTTTTAAAAGCATTCATGATTTTTGTAACTGTAACATATTATTACTCTGTTGTTAAAATTGCATTATCTTTGGTGCATTATGACTTGTTTAGGACTCAAAACTTAAAGTCTAATACCTGGGACTTGACTGGGGACTGGGGACTGTGACTTGTAGGGGTGTAAATCCCTAGTTTCATCACCATATAATATTATATCAATTATTTGGACAACTATACAATATTTGCCTTATCACAAAGTCCACCACGATTCAGTTTCACTTTGATACGATTCAGAGGCCTGCAATCGATATGAGATGATATTATATGCTCATATAACACATCAGTTACAAAAGAAACTGCCACCCCATTCTTTTTGCTTTTGGTCATAGAAGCCATGATCTCTATTCTTAAACTTAATGGCTATCTGTCTTAAAGTCCTGAAGGCAAACAAAACAACATGATCATTTAACAGAAGTAATTTGGCTCAGTAATAACTGTCAAGGTTCACAGACATGTTAATTGTTTTTTGCCAGATACCCATTATTATCTGATGCACGTTTAAATTGCATAAATTAGCCTAGCGGCTGGCTAAGTTTTCCCCTACTCATAGCTTAACACATGTATTATACTTTTTCTAACTCACTGTTGGTTTAAGATACTGCATATCCTGACAGAACAGCACAGTTGAATTTCAGCCTACATGCACGTTTTTTCCCATTTGGTTTTTTTTGTTTTTCATATCAATGAAACAGAGCAGTTAATGTTGCTGTAAGTATTTAGTGGGGTTGGATGCTCGTCCAGGCAGGTAACATTACGTCATGTTTCATCTAATAATGGCATCATTTACAAATGATGTGCTTTGTCTGAGGACCCATATTTCCTCTGAAATTGAAAATACTACCACACTGCTGGTTTATCTCTGAGTAAATAACGTTATCCTCATCTCTCTTGGTTGATTGGCATCATCTGCCTACTGCTGTTTGACAGTGACACAGAATTTCAAAATAAAGGCATAGCCTAAAGATAATGATATGGATCAGTGTTTTTACTTTGCATCAATGAAATTGGAATGTTTATTATTGAATCAGCATATCAGTCCAGCTTGATGGATCGTTACCCCCCTAGTGACTTGACTCTGGACTTTTCTGTCTTGACTTTGGACTTGAGTGCACAGACTTGAGAGTTACTTGTTTACTTGCATGACTCAGTCCCACCCTTTGGGAAAAGCTCAGCTGCTGCGCAAAACTGCTAAACAGAAAAGAAAAAATCCATAAACATAAAGACCACTACAGGCTGACTACCACTTACTTTGTGGTGTTTTATTCAACATGATAGTAGTGCTGCATCATGTTTCAGTTGTCCATCCTGTCTGTCCTTAGAATCAGCAGCTATCAATACTTCCTCTGCGCAGAGTGTTTGTTTTTATCTATTTACCACCACAAGTCCACAGTTAGTTTCTGCTTTGTGCTCACAAGAGGATACAGCAGGCTTGTGGACCCAGCAGCATGGCCAGATTGCAGTTAGATGCGTCATGCCAAGTGTGTTGGTAGCATGCCAAACACACTTTTGGTAATTTCTTAGCCAGGCTCCTTTGGCACACGTGTGGTACATTTGAGCACGAGGTGGGATCAAGATGAACACATTATTATAGGTGGGTGTATTAGAGGCTGTGACCCTGTTTAATCACAGAGCGCTGCCCTTCATGATGCACTGGGAGTTTGGGAGTCTTGTAGAAAGTGTTGAGACTATCACATTATGTTGCTCATCACAGCCACATGTCTACGTGTATTATAATTAAAAAATGTTAAGCTCCAGGCGATACTTCAGCCAGGCTAATCAAAACAGCCATCTCAGATATCCATTTAATCAAAATATGAATTTGGATGCTTTCACACTTGGCTGGTTTCAACTTTGTAAATGAACTCATGATCATTAATCAGCATCATTTAGACTGATGTCCAGAGGTTAGCAAGTATGCTGATCAACCATGTCAATGTATCCTCATTGAACGGCACAGACAGTTCTATGTGTGTACCCTAAACATCAGTAGGGATTTACAGAAACAAAAAATGTTAACAGGTTGAGCAAACGGTTACGTTGCTTCATGAAGGCTGCTCTCCGGGCAAGCCTGAAGGACAGCAGCTGGGTAAACAAACTCCTGTCGTGCTGGGTCTCAGAACCCAAGGTGGTTTACGGTAAACTGCTGCACTCCACTCACAGAGTTTTAGTATTAGCATTGTGTTTCATTAGCTGTAGATACAGTCTCTTCTGACAGTAATCAATTTGGCCAACAAAATCAGTGAGGCTTGTTTTTATGCGTGAAATCAATTTCAAGCAGTAATCATTTGATCATTATTGTAGACGTCATATGTGCTGTGCTAGAATGGGAGGCCTGACGGGAGCGTATCTATGTTCCCAGGGTTCTATGTTTCCCGGGTTCTATGTTCCCCACTTAACTCTGCAAAAAAGGTTCTATGTTCCCCGCTTACACAAAAAGGGCTCTATGTTTCCCGCTTGGTTGAGCGGGCAACATAGATGCTTTTAATTAATTAAGAATAAATAAATGCTAATGTTCAATGATATTGGCAGCTGCTGGCCAAACCCCTCCAGTGACTTCTTCAGGTTCCTTTAAACTGAGAGAATTATGTATTCCTGCAGCCAAGCTTTGACGGTCTGTTTAAAGACATGACAGTCTTGGCATCTGCACTCTGCTGGGAGAGGGGATAAGTGGCGGGGGTGGTGGGGTTGCTGGCACAGAGCCAACTTTTTAAAAAGAATCAACAAAGGGAGAGACAGGGAGACTGGAGCCAAATGGCTGCCAACTTATACCATCATACATTTTAATGTCATCTCATTGTTTTCCCCACATCTCTCCATACTCCATCAACATGTACAGGCTCAGAATAAAATGCAGCGATGGGTACTGCTCATGACAGATGCAATTGCTCTTTCATTCATTGTTTCTTTATTTTGCCTGTTGTCAGAGGTAGCGGCTCTGGTATACTGTGCTCAGTTTTTCCATGTCTCCATCTCTTTACAATTCAAAGAGCATCTGCTGAAAACATTGGGTCTCATTCCTGCAGAGCAAGTCAAAGCTCTCTTGGAAGCCTTGTCATAACACAAGCTTTTTATTGTTCCTCGTCATAGCAATTTTCTTTGTTCCAGTTGCCTCTGATTTCTTCGCCACCAGATGACAAATGTCACCATTTTGTACAAGTTGTAAGAAATCAACTACATTTACTCCATGACATTGGGAAAGAGCACATGAGAACAAACACAACACAGGAATTTTTGATAAAATCTTCCAATCCAGAGTGTGATTTTTTAGGGTAGGTAGGGTCATGTACACACACACACAAATGAGAATTTGAAATTTGAAGTGAAGACGTACAACACTGTCATGAGGACTTTGATTTAGTACATCTGCAGGAGTCCAGAACATCACTGTTGTTTATGTTCCTTTGTGGACGGTTATTCAGCCCCAGTAATTTCTCCACACCACACAAACAAAGCAGATACTGTACATACTGAACAATATGAGCACATGATTGCTTTTTCCCCATCACATTTGATTGTGCACTGGTAGCCGGCTTCCCGCTTGGCTTCCCGCTTGGCTCCTTCCACTTTAATTCTCGCCAACCTGCCAGCTCATTACAATGCCGCTTTTTTATATATACCAAAGCAAAGAAATATTTAGGCTTCCAGTAGATGTTTGTACTTTTCTGAAGAAAGGAAGAAGTGAAACCCAACATCATACATTTTCTCTAAATAGTGCAGTTATTTAAAATAAATATACAAGCTTTCTAGACTTGTATGACATCACTCTGTTATTAAACAAACCTCTGTGCACAGCAGTTGGGAGTTAACTATACTGGGCATCACATGAGGAAACTAGATTACAAATGCTCGTAATAATGTTAAAGGTGAACATGCTCCTGCTCTAACAAACAAATCTAACAGGAGGGTAAGAGATAAATCTGCAAAGGCCAATCTTTACAGACCCACACAGTGATGAGGAGAGATTTAATAAGGCAAAATAATTGAAAATACAGGTGTTTTGCAGATGTCCTGACTGATTACACCTTCACTGAGTGAGGATGGGAGGACGTATACAGGGCATTATGTGAGGTGAAGATTAAACGCTGTCCAATCTTAAAGGCTCTACACACACAGGTGCTCTCACTTATTACAAAGACAAATTACACCTTTATCATTTTTTATTGGTGAGTGAAAGGTGCCCTGCAGAGCTTTCTTGTAAACAAACAAAAGTTCTGTTTACATTTACACACCAAAATGCATTGTGTGCATCCTTGAACCACTGTGCTGAATGCATTTTCCTCCACATAAAACATTTACAAAGCCTGGTTTTATTTTAAATCCAGCATTGTTTACATGTTAACTTGCTAGCAGTTTTCCCTCTCCCTGTCTTTGTTGGTGCATCATAACATATCTTTGTGTGTTACCACCTGTTGCTCAGTGGAATAGTATGAAACCACTGGCAGGACTGTGTATTACCTGTGTTGGTGTGAATGTGCATCCTTGTGCACATGTACGATACAAACAAAAACAAAGACCCACTCGAGAAGGTCGAGTTCGAGGTCAAAAACTCTCAAAGAGGTCAAACAGCTCCACTCAACATCCACCTGAGAATAGCTCTAATTAGCGATAATCACTGAAAATACCTTTCTGGTGTGCATGGCCTGTGAAAGTGCCCTGTAGAGTTTTTTGACCAATAGCAGCACTATGGAGCAATGTTTTTATGCATGGATCCCCTTCTGTTTGTATCGTGCACATGCACAATTATGCACATGCAATACATATGAGCACACAGGTGGCATGATTTACATCCTGCTGCTGGTTTCAAATAAGGCAATGCACCGACTGCAAAGGTCTCAAAGAAGACTGCAGCAAGCAAACATTTATTCAAACAATGTAAAGTATAGAAAAATGACACATTTTTATGAGGAAGGAAATGTGTGGGTCAGTTACTTTCAGGAGCCAGTGTGAACCATACATTAACAGGTGCAAGCACATATTTCATATGCCCATTATCTGCACAATCCTGAGAAGTCTAATTAGGCAAAATTGAAATTGGTGGTGAACCAGGGCCTTTAACAGCAACCTAAAGGTTGGTTAACTGAAAAAGGTCAGGCATATTTATTTAAAGAAAAAGTCTTTACTCTGATACTCTAACACTGTTACTGAGTGAGTGCAGTAATGTTTTTGTGTATTCACTTTCAACCTGTCTTTTCAACACATTCTCACTCTGACTTCGTCACATATCAACGTCTGGTCTAGGGTTGGGACTCGTTAGGATTTTAACTAGGGTTGGGATCCAGATCCGGTTCTTTTTTGGAACCGGGTCCAAAGTTCCGGTTCCGGAACCGGTTCCATCACATTTGGAGTAACGGTTCCTGCAAGCGGTTCCTAGATTGTAAAAAAAAAAAAAATAAACGTCACGTGCATTTCTATTAGAGTGCAGCACGGCCGCATATTTCTGTCCGAACCCGACCGAGCCCGACATTATTTAATGACTAAAGCACTGAGTTTGTGTCCCACAGTTATTATGGTTACAGGCTTTAACAGGCCGGGCGTGCGCCGTGGGTGCTCAGCGGAGAGGAGACGTCCGTGTTTGAGACGGGAGCGGGAGGCGGGAGGTCCGAGGCTTCCAGCGAGGGGAGAAGGAGAAATATAACAAAATAAGATAAAATAGGAAAAACCTGTCTCCCTCTTTTATTTTATTTTCAGCGGTTAATCAANTCCGATTCCTTACCGATTCCTCTTACCGATTCCTACATTATATTCATTATACTTGCTATACTTAAACAAGTATATAATAAACACAAATGCAATCATACAAATACAAAAACTTTATTCTAACTGTTGCACAGTACAATTAGATGAAAATACACATTTGTGTGTGGTGTGTATTTCAGATTTAGAGCTTGTATCATCTCCCTGAGAATATATGGTCATGGACTTTCCATGTCGAGATAAGATGTGCAATGTACCCTGGGTGCGTAGGTTGCTTACATTCTGGGATGTCAGCCTGTTACATGCATTGTCTTCTTTCAAAACACGCTTCCATTTTCACAGGACATGTACAGTTTGTATACAGTCTCTTTCAAAATAAAGGCACTATATAAGTGCAACACAACTAATTGACATTTTTTACATTCAGCAACAAATGCACATTTGTTTAGCCAACACATGCATGTGGTTGGGTTTAGGCAACAAAAGCACATGGTTGGGTTTAGGAAAAAAGAAAAGGGTTTGCCTTTACAATCACACAGGAAGTGAACAAGCGAACACCGGCCTCCTGGGTGAAGTCAGTGGTAACTTTTATTGTTCTCCTGCTGCATTTCCACCTGACACTGCCAGGCACCATTAAACATTAACGGCAACCGGCTGCGTACTATGCCGACATGAAAGGACGTTTTTCTTCAGAGTGAGACCAGGTTGGTCGTTTCTCCTTTTGTGGTAGTAAGTGGTTTTCTGTATTTTTCAGGATTCAGCCTGTATTGCTGTCTGCCATAGTGTCATTTTGTTACTCACTGGATGTCAGTCCCAATTCTACACTGTCTACATTTACATATACACAGTAATATTCCGCTCTTCCGAATATGACAAAATTCTGAATTAGATACAGGTCATGTAAATAGCATATTCAGCATTTTCAGATGAAGACTTGTGAGATATGCCAGTATTATTCAGGTTTTAGAAGCATTGTCCAGACATGTAAGCGGCGCATTCAAAATATCCATCTCAGCTGAGGCTTTTACCACAGTTACAGTCAGCTCTGTGTGTTGTACACAAACCAGTTTAGCCAACAGTTTGTAAGGCTTGGGTAGAGATGCATGCCCAAAAGAAAAACCCATGTTTCTTGTCTGAAGGAGACATATAAGCTATTTACTTTTAAACATCGTGAAAGACTTGGATTTCAATAGGTTTTTGGAAATGCATAAATATAACAACAGCCTTTTCAAGAAGGTGGTAAAAAGAAATAGGGAGGCTATGTTGGCATGGTTGAACAAGTCCACCATCGGAGTAAAATTCTCACTGTGATGCTTTGATGCTCCAGTTGTTCCACTTTTATGCACGGCTGCATATAAACAGGAACATTAGTGGAAAATTAATTTAGTAGGAATATTGTTTCTGTCAGAATAAGGGCAAAAAACAGAATATTTTTTGCATGGAAATGTCACTGAGGCTTTAAGTGTTCAAAAAGTTTAAACAGTCAGAAGAGCAGTCAGACGGATTGGTTAGAAAATATCCATCTTCAACCCAACTAAAATCACTGCAAATTTCAGTCCTAATAAGTCATGTAATGTGTTATTCATTGCATAATTATATTCATGATTGTATTTTCCGTAAACTGCATTTCCCAAAAGGGTGAGTCTTGAGTTGATTGCGTTGTGAAATGAATTTGTTGCAAGAGCTGTCTTAAATCAAGATGAATGATCTCATTGCTAATGGAGTGATCACGATTCTTCTCATTGTGCTTCAATAAATACCTGAAAATGAGACAGAACGACATAAGATGGATGTTCTTGCCATCATGAAGGAGTTTTCCCCAGTGATTGACCTTTTAATCAAAGCACAAGATGACCATTTTAGTAGATGAGACATGTTATGACACGTTACAATTTTGTTAATTTATGGATTCAACCAGCCCTCCTGCCGCTGCCAGCCAACCCTCTTTGTGTGTTGTAAATGAGACTGTGCTCTTCAACCTGCCAAATCAAATAAGAGTTAATGATTTCAGTCCCTGAAATGCCTTTTGTCTATTTGCCTATTATTACCATTTTATCAGCCACACATCAAGTGCCGATTTGCTTCAGCACACACATATCATCTAATCAGAAAATGAGTTTGGGGTTTTGTGCCGTGTGTAAACTGAACACAGCTGAACCCTGAGAAGCACACTCTGAAATACACTGGGATGGATTAAATGGAAGGACCAGGATTAATTAAATTGATTTGGAAAGTGAGAGGTGATTCACAGATTGTCAATGTTAATTTTGCTCAAATGAGATATAAACAAAGATAATAAACCATACTTTGCATTTTCTGATAATTCACTCACAAACACATATCAGACTGTGGTGTATATCAGTGAAGGTAAATGTCTTCCTTGTCTTCTCAACCAGGAAATCTACTCAGATGAGTCAAGACAAGTAGTTAATAGTAGTTCAGTAGGTGTTCAGAGGCAGTTTATTTAGATAATCAATCTGTTTACACAGAGAAATTGAGTTTGGGCATCTCCATCCCAAGCTTTATTTTCAAGTTTTCAAAATAATGCAGTTATATTAGGTATAAAATCTATTCCTTGGTCGTAAACACATCCATTAAGCAAACTGTGAAGAAAAGTTTTAAATGCTCAGTGACACTGGTGCCGACCCATTACAGTGAGCAAACTATCTTTTGCAAATCTGTCTGTATGTATCTTCACATCAGTGTGTGTGTGTGTGTGTGTGTGTGTGTGTGTGTGTGTGTGTAATTATGACTGTATGGCTTTATACACATTTGATATGAAGCTGCTACTCAAACAAAGCCGAAGGGCTCCCTCTGAGCATTTCATAAAAGTGACATCCAATCGATTAGCCGGTAGCATGTCAGTCATGTCAGTGTGTGTTTATTTGCTGGAGACCCATCTGCTTTTCATGCTATATCTGCCTGCCACTCACAATATTGTATCTTTAAAAACAAAAAAGAACAAAACTTAGGTGATGCCCCGTTGCTTCATAGATGTCTAGATTTGTTTAAAAGTAAGCTACTTCACAATTTTATGCCCAGTGCCAGCATTCAGTGCCAGTGCAGAAAGTAACGTGCCCTTTTTTTTGTTTTTTTTTGCCTTTTTATTGTCTGTAATGAGATCACGGATGCAAGCAGCCAAAATGAGTTTCCTCCGTGGGGTGGCTGGGCTCAGCCTTAGAGGTAGGGTGAGGAGCTTGTACATCCAGAGGGAGCTCAGAGTAGAGCCTCCTGTTAGAGGTGTTCCAAGCACATCCCGCTGGTAGGAGTCCCTGGGGTAGACCTAGAACACACTGGAGGGATAACAAATCTCATCTGGCCTTGGAACGTATTGGAGTCCCCCAGGAGGAGCTGGAAAGTGTTGGGAGAGGGATGTCTGGGGTTCTTCGCTTGGCCTGCTGCCTCCACCACCTGGCCCCGGATAAGTGGATGAAAACAGATGGATGGATGGATGGATGGATGGATGGATAACAATCTAAGCTTAAACAAGTGTTTAAGTCGCCAATCCTTCCTTAATCATATTTTATTTGCTACAACTGCAATCTTTTCCTTACTGTGTCTATTCCATAGTTGTTATGTTATCTTCATTGTCCAGTAGGTCTACTTTATGACCAAATACCAATTGCCAGTACAGCCTCACAGAGATGCTAGCACAGCTGTAGACTGTTAGGCTCAATCTCAGTACACTCCTTGCCCCTACTATTTAACCCTTACCCCTTGGTTTTGCGCATTCTCATCTAGAGGTAGGGTGAATTGTTAGGTCTACATTTTTCAGAGGCACACTTCAAACCAAGTGTTCTGAAAAATCATCAGCAGGATGGCTGCACAGAAGAAAACTACAAATGTTTTGTTTTGGGTTTTTTTTTCTGTATATAAAGGTTTTCAAAAATTACAATAACCCTATTTATGATCTTAGTTTGTGTAATTTCATGTATTTTATGTATTATCCATGGCATTCACCAACTAGCTACCTAACTTTGCATAGTTATTGCTGATTTGTGCATGACAGTCCCAAATTTAATCCAGTGACAAAGGTGACGATGATGATCAAATGGACTTTAATTCAAAAGTCTGACAGCAAAGTTGCTGCACTTCTTACTGCTCCTGTAACATCAGTGGTGCGGTAGGAGCACGGGTTCCTAATGTTAGCCTACAGAGCCCCGCTAGTTGCCTGTTAATGAAGCAGCATTTTTTTTTGATGACTTGCTTGATAAATTGATAGTGTGAAACTTAAACTGTGAACAAATTGTGAACGTCCATGCCTGTCTATTTCCATCAGATAAATGGCAAATGTCATTGTGATAATACCATCATTGCCATTGTCATACTTATATACATAAACACCAGTGACAACTTCTGTTGACAGGATCAGAGTGTAGGAGGGTTGTTCCATTTCATAGAGTCAGGTTTCAACCACTACTCCTTGTTACTTTGTTCCAAGAGGAAAAGGGGAACTCAAAAACAAGGGGTAAGGGTAAAAATATGAAACGTTATTGGGCCTTAGCCTTGTGTCAATATCAAATGTTTTCTTTTAATATCACTTAATAAAATGTTTCTTGCATTTATCACTAATATACAGGATTATAAGTTACTATCTCATAATTGTAACTTAGTTTTTTTAATTGTGGAAAACTGCCTAATACTGTACTTGCTATCTCATAGTGTGAAAGTTATATTTTTGAGAAGCTAAGTCATAATTATGAGTCACCCAACTGCCAGCATTTTTACCATCACATTTAGCAGCATTACAAAAAAAACCATTTGCCCTAAAAAAGATTAATGTACATTAAAGTGCAACTGACTTTGTGTTCGTCCTTTGATTCAATCTACAGCCACTTAGCCTCTAATTTCCTGCAGCAGCAATATGCAGACATTTATGGGCGAGCCTTTCCTGACCTTCATTTTTTGAGAATGACAAAGAGCCTTAACACATGGTGGTGGCATTAGTCTGAGAGCAGCTAGCACAGACATAAATGAGCAATGCTGAAATCACATTACTATTCTAATTAAGAAAGATATTTACCAAGACTGCAATGAACAAACTTTGAAGGCTCGAGCCACTCATGTCGCAACCCTCTAAAAGATATGCAGTTACAGATAACAAATGGATGGATGGATGGACAACCCACCATGATGTTAACATAAACAGGTGTAATCATAATCAAGCTGCTCTTGAACATTCTGAACATCAAGTTAAAGTTAAAGCTCAAGTTTAACAGCTGTGACAACGGCAATTGTGCCTTTTGTTTGGAGTTACAAAATGGTCACTGTTAAATGGTGTAATAACCCAGTCTTTTGTCTGCCACCATTAAGATAACATCATGGAAATGATCCCTATAGAGATACACCTGTACACCTTTTTGTTACAGAGTAGAAACCTTTTGTTTAACAGAAAAAAAGAAACAAAATTGCTATCGCCAAATCCACCACACTCAGTTTAAATAAACAGTAATTTCGTCATTGTTAAACACATTTTATTCAAAGTTGACAAAAACAAAATAAAACTCACAAAAGCCATTTTGGTTTGTCTTTCCACTGCTCCAACAATCACCAACTCTGGTTTGGTTTAAATAAATCCTTAATACAAACAATTAATGCATTTGCGCACTGAGCTCCTTTTTGTTTGTTTGTTTGTTTGTTTGTTTTGTTTTGGGTTTTTTAATCCATCATCTGAAAAAAATCGTTACACACAGAAACCTTGCACACTGATTCTGATGCATTTTCTATTTATTGTGAAAATTCGCAGTATGTGACAAAATGAGAAGACACATTTCCTCCTTTGCCTCTCTCCACTGGAGTTACCTATCTGGCTGTCATCACTCCCTCCCTGTCTTGCATTTGGCACCGCAGCTGCATGGAGGGGCTGAGCTATCCTCCCTCTCTGTCTCCACATTCTGTGTGCGGCCCACATCCTCCTCCTCTTCATCATCATTCACCTGAATATTACCATTGGACCTGTTTAAAGTGAGCTATTCAAGTTATGAAATGATTCTGTGCACCCTGTTCCTCTGTCTTGTCATGGCTGTGTCCACATTTTCTTCACTGAATCTTGGTCAAACAAACTCTCTAAAGGCTTTTGATGGATTTGTCTCACACACAAACCATGTGAAAATACGATCCAGGTTGGAACATACCCATGTTAACCTTTAAGATTCAGTAGAAAGCAGACTGATTATACAGTATTCTCTCTTGTCCAACATTATCTTCCTTTATACCTTCAAATATCTGCTCCTGCTTTTTATAGGCAGAGGATTTTTCATGCAAAACTGACCTTTGTATATTATGTAATCCTTATTAAAAACCAGCAGGTTGTGCAATCAGCCACAAATACCATCTCCCCTCCCATTACTTATTGATCTTCCTTTTGATGTATGTATTAATAAAAAGGAGGGGTGAATGTCAAGGTCAGAAGTGAAGTAAACACACTGGGTCTGGTATTCCAAAGTTTGAGTTTGGTATATATTTTTATCTTCATAAAAGGAAAAGCAAAAACCAGCTAGTAATGTTGTACCACAATGTGACTGAATTTCTTAGGTCTTGCGTTTATGCCAATTATGTTCATTAATTCACTTTTGTAAACACCTTACTGACTGTGGAGATCTTTTAGTGGGGAATTTGGCATTGCATACAGTTCAAAAATGCACTGTAATCAGGGATGTAACTTGACACTGAAATCGAGTCTTCTAGATGGGCATCAGAGAGGCATCTTCTGAGTTTGTTCTTAATGAATTTCATATCACACAGATAGATTGAACCAAAAAGACAGGCAACTTTCATAGCTGCTGTGTATGCACCTTGGTACTTTTTATAAGTTTGGTGAGCCCTGGTCAGCTTTGAGGTGAATGTCACTTTGCAACATGAGAATTTTCATCTCAACCTCACCGGAGTCCGAGTTGACATGCATTGCTGAGCAACTAAGTGCAGTTGCTCAGCAATGCATGTCATGTCCACTTGCATGAAAGGATTTGAAATGAATGACACACATGGCTCCAGCTTATCAAAGTCACAAAGCCTGTCTTCAAACTCTTGCCCAAGTCTCTTCTCAACATGAGTTGAGGGTGCTTTTCTGCAGCCCATTCCAAGGCCCCAGATGCTGGAGCATTGTCATTCAGCACTGACTGCACAGAGAGAAAGTGCAACCATTTCTTTCTCTGCAAACACGCAGAGAAAATGTTCATCTTGGCTTTAAATGTGTTAACAGCATTCATCATGTCAGAGACAGTTTTACATTTGCCTTGCAGTTCAAAGGGTTCAGCTTCCATTTTGCAAAGTCTAGCATCCACTCAATCCCCTGAAGCAGTAAGACGCCCTCCTCACTGGAGACCATGAACTCTTTGAGTGATGAAAAACAGTGCAAAACCCTTTTCCTGCTGAGCCATCACATTTCGGTGTGAAATAACAGGTCACCATATTCAGCTGACAGCTTGTCCGACAGAACCTTGAATGACCTGTGATGTTTGGCTTTGGAGCAGATGCTGTTAATGATCATTAGTCATTATGTGATCAAAGCCCATCACTTTTGCACATATCGCCTGCTGGTGAATGATGCAGTGGTAATGCAGAAATGTTCCTTGCAGAGGCACCGTCTGTTGTCACAGACACCAGCTTTTCCAACGGCCTCCAGCTGGACACCAGAGAGAGTGGAGAAGAGTTTGGGCCAATTCTTCTGTGACAATGGTGTTTTTACACCATTGGTGGATTACCTTCAATGCTCCCTTCAGTACATTGCCAACAATGAAAGGTTTTCTTGTTCTTTGTCAAAAAATGCGCTGCTCTAAATGAAGCTTCCGTTACTGCGTGGGACTTTTTCACCGGGCTAGTGAAAAAGATTGCTGTTTGCCAAAACTGCCTTTAAGTCAAGGGCTTTTTTCTGCCTGTAATGAGTTACATGGTGACTGGCATTAACGATCTTGTGGCGCTCTATGCTGTGCCACTTCCCTGGCTCCATATATTCTCTCTTCTTTCACTACTGCAATGAAAAACTCTTCCTCCCATTGCTTGTGAAAGTGGTATGTTTTTTTTTTTTTTTCCTTTTAATTTTCTGCTATTGTTTACAGCGTAAGGGCGGCACGGTGATGTGGTGGTTAGCACTGTCGCCTCACAGCAAGAGGGTTCCCGGTTCGATCCCGGGTGTGGGAGCCCTTCTGTGCGGAGTTTGCATGTTCTCCCCGTGTCAGCGTGGGTTCTCTCCGGGCACTCTGGCTTCCTCCCACAGTCCAAAGACATGCAGATTGGGGATTAGGTTAGCTGGTGACTCTAAATTGTCTGTAGGTGGTTGTCTGTCTCTATGTGTCAGCCCTGCGATAGTCTGGCAACCTGTCCAGGGTGTACCCTGCCTCTCGCCCAATGTCAGCTGGGATAGGCTCACTATAGCCAGTATTTACCAAAGCTAGTCTTATAAAAAAAACTTCTCAAACTAACAGAACTAACAAACACAACAGATATAGGCTAAAGCAGAACATTTTATATTTTTTTGTTTTGTTTTGTTTTGTTTTTTTGTCCTTTTTTTGTTGTTTTTTGTTTTTTTAGTTAGCAATTTAACAGATTTCTCTTCAATCCACTCTCCTTTGAGCTGCTGAAAGCTGCAGGAGTGAAAAGTTAATAAAAGCTTTGTAAAAATCGCTGTGATTATCAAAAAACAGCACGCAGAACTAGAGGCTGGGCCGTGCTTTATGTAGGGGTCTGGCACACACAGGGCATTTGTCCTCAGGATGTGACATGCAGCAGGCACTCATCTCTCGCTGTGCTTGTGTGATTGAAGAAACGGTCGCACTGACAGGCTCACTCTCTATGCTCACACTGCTATATTTACGGAGCTTCCCTTTACTGCTGCATTCTGCCTCACTGAGACTGAGAAATCTGACCTGACGCCGATGCATCTTGGCTCATTGAGTGATTGGGTGTTTACTGTGGGGAGGGTCTCTGCCGACTCAAGACAGTAGATCATACACAGCCGGCACACAGCACGGAGTGGAGTGGAGACAGATGAGAAAACTTTTCTTTTTTTTTTGCCTTCTTCGGCGGATTTGATTTGAGGGGGCAAGACATTTCTTTAAGGGGGCATTGCCCCCTCTTGCCCCTGCGTAGAACCGGCCTCAAGCTGTATGCAACATTCAGAACATATACATGATTAACATAGAGATGCTAATTCCATAAACAGTGCTAACAACGGAAACAGTGCTGACAGAGTTAATATTGTTTACCTGGGGGTAAACAAGTGAGTTGTGCATCAATGTAAGTCACGCATGCCCGAAAATGTCCACCATCTTGGACCGCTTCCTACGGCTACACCACTTGGACTTACCACATGTCATGATCTGAGTTCTGTGTCAATATCTGTGATTCAACCATGGATTTGAGATTATCCTGCTTATTACACAACTGCTTTCTAAAGAAATCAATAATCTGACACTAAATATAGATGTACGAATGATTTTATTGTTTTAAAAATTGTTTTATCTCCTTTTCTGTCTCATCCCAGCCGACTGCATCAGATGGCCGCCAACCTAGGGAAGATTTGGCTCATATAAATAAACTGACTTGTCTTAAATGTGTTTTTTTGGAGCTGTCTTGCGTCCTCCATCACTGACATTAATTTAAAACAAGGCAACAAGGCACTGTGTTGGCTACCCATGGCCCAAACAAAGTAGCCACAAACAGTTCGGGTTGTTTATTTTTATTGCTGGGCCATTGCCAATCAAATATGCTGGATTTTAATCTTTTGATGTTTATTTTACCCCAAACATTCACTTGCAACTTATTTAGCCATGAATATTTAATTTATTAAAATGACAATTTCAGGGGGTTTGACATAAAACTATTGGTAAGTGCTGCTAACCATATCATACCAACTAAAATCATGCTTAAAAATACAGGATATACATTTTTTATATTAACAAGCATTAGCAACAAACGTTTTCTTGCATTAGCAAAACCTAATTCTCAACATCAATTTATTTGACTCATTACAAGAAAATGCTTTGACAAATAATACTGTCAAAACAATCCCCCTTTTGTTTCAAGATGTGACTTGATTAGAAAAAACCCTCAAAAGCTGATTTGCATGGGGACAAGTGAAATTGTTTCACTCTGTTTAATAGATTTATTGTTTAAATCTTGTGTTAATCAAGATGAGATTGAGTAATGTATTTCTGTAAAATTATTTTAACCCATACAGTCCTACCTCTCAGCCCTCATCATAAAAGGAAAGGGTAAGGAAAATAAACACACATCAACACTGGAGCATGGATGTCCTAATACGTCTGGATACTGTCAACAGCTGATGGACTTTGACAGGAAACAAATGTCAGGTGTCTGTCAAAGTTTAAAAGTGTGACAAGTGTGAATGCAAAGTTGATTTTAGAGGCAAAGTCAATGGAAAGACCGCAGAAGACAGGAACAGATACAAATTTGCCCTGGAGAGCCATTCAGAATAAATTTATGCAGAGTACTAAGAGCTAAAGCAGGGAAAAACAACATGCAGTTTTTTCTAAGACCGTGGGTACATGGTTCTTTAAATCAAACACCTAATAAAATCCTGCCAAAAAATACAAATACCACAATTTCATATTCTAATGTCCCCTCAGGATGAACTGTAATTACTTTGGTGATCCTCTGACTCTTCATCTAGTACCCTTACAGGCTGTTCTCATGCACTGTTCGCACGTCCATCTACGAAAAAGTAATGCACCAGAATTTGTATATAACCAGTGTAATTGAGAAGGCTGTAGTGACCAATGACCCAATCTGGAAATACATTGGTAAAAAAAATAAATAATAATAATAATAATAATAATAAAAAAAAAATTAAAANAAAAAATAATAATAATAATAATAATAAAAAATAAAAATAAAAAAAAAAAGGAATCGCCTTGTTATTTACAAATACTTCCAGGTAGAAAACCGGCAGAGTTTGGTTATATATATATATATACAGATATAGATATATACATTTATACATACATTTTTCACGTCACTATATCACCATTTAGACTAATCTGATGTTTGCAAAGTCTATAAACACAATGATTGAACAAACATTACTATCTCTGTGTGCACATTTTGTAATTAATAACATGGTTATCGTAGATTAGCTGGGCTAACCGTTAGCTGTTAGCCCCATTAGTGGTGTCTGTAGTAACTCAGTAACTCAATATACGGTCCATCTTAGTTACAACATGATTGAGCTAGCAAAGCAGTTTTGTGTTGCTATGTGTGGTATTTATTCAGTTTTGGGAAATCACGATGTCTAGAAAGCATCAGTGGCTGCAGCTGAAAGGGACAGCTAACAGCGACAGCTAACAGCAGCAGCAAAGCTAACATCAGGAGGGGACAGCTAACAGCGACAGCTAACAGCAGCAGCAAAGCTAACATCAGGAGGTCATCTGTTAAAAGCCTCCTGTTGTTGGATATAGGGTGACCATATTTTGATTTCCAAAAAAGAGGACACTCGGCCGGCCACGACATAGCCTACTT
>NC_065513.1:8879344-8896000 GCF_006386435.1 Epinephelus moara
GTAACAACTGTGTGACACAAACTCAGTGCTTTGGTCATTAAATAATGTCGGGCTCGGTTCGGGTTCGGCCAGAAATATGCGGCCCGTGCCGCACTCTAACACACACACACACAAACACACGGAAAACCGGACATTATCATCAGTTTATAAAAAAAAAACCCCGGACGCCCCGGACGGGACGTGAAAAGTGGACATGTCCGGGCAAAAGAGGACGTTTGGTCAGCCTAGTTGGATACGACATGAAACTACTCCAGTTAGCTCAATCATGTTGTAACTAAGACATCCACTGGAGTTAGCTCAATCATGTTGTAACTAAGACATCCACTGGAAAAAATATTTTTTTCACATTGACAAGACGGCGTTTTGGGTGGAGCGGTCGCCATGGACGCGGAGCTTGCTGTTTCTGTAGGTACACATTTCCTGGGGACACCTGCATGTCTCGGCCCCGCCCCCTCAATTGTGATTGGCTAAAGCGCAGCATCGTTCAAACTCAAAGATTAGATAGAACTTTATTAATCCCTTGGGAAGACTCCCTCAGGGAAATTAAGATTCCAGCAGCATTGGATAGCAGCACACAGGGTAAAGGGCACACAGGGTATCATAAAGTAAAAAGTAAAAACAATTTCCAAAATATAAACATAATATATACAGAGAATAAATAAGTAATTCCTTATTATATTCCTTATTGTAGTGGCTACTGGTTTCTGGTTACTGCTCACTACTGGCTACTGGCTACTGGCTACTTGCTACTGGCTACTGCTCCTTCCTGTCCTCTGTCTTCCTGTTACTCCCCCTGAGTGAGGAGTTGTACAGTCTGATGGCCTGAGGGACAAAGGAGTTAGTTAGTCTGAGTCTGTTAGTCCTGCACTTGGGAAGGAGCAGTCTTTGGCTGAACAGGCTCCTCTGGTTGCTGATGACGGTGTGCAGAGGGTGACTGGCATCGTCCATAATGTCCAGCAGTTTGTCCAGTGTTCTCTTCTCTGCCACAGTCACAGAGAGTCCAGCTTCATGCCAACCACAGAGCCGGCCTGCCTGATCAGTTTGTCCAGCCTGGATGTGTCCTTCTTGGGTGTGCTGACCCCCCAGCACACCACGGTGTAGAAGAGGACGCTGGCTACCACTGACTGGTAAAACATCCACAGGCTCCTCAGGAAGTACAGCCTGCTCTGTCCCTTCCTGTACAGGTGGTTGGTGTGGGTTGTCCAGTCCAGTTTGCTGTCCAGCCACAGCCCGAGGTACCTGTAGGAATCCACAGCCTCCACCTCAACTCCCTCGATCAGAACTGGTCACTGTCTTGGTCTGGACTTCCTAAAGTCAATGACCAGCTCCTTTGTCTTCGAGGTGTTGAGCTGTAGATAGTTTGTGTGGCACCAGACAGCAAAGTCCCTCACTAGGCTCCTGTACTCCTCCTCTCTGTCGTCCCTAATGCATCCAACAATGGCTGTGTCATCAGCGAACTTCTGGATGTGACACAGCTCAGAGTTGTAGCAGAAGTCCGAGGTGTACAGGGTGAAGAGGAGAGGGGTCAGCACCGTGCCCTGGAGTGCTCCGGTGCTGCTGATCACAGTGTCAGACGTGGTGTCCCTCAGCCTGACGTACTGCGGCCTGTCGGTGAGGTAGCTGGAGATCCAAGTGACCAGGCAGGGGTCCACTCGCAGCACAAGGGGCTGGATGGTGTTAAAGGCACTCGAGAAGTCCAGGAAGAGAATCCTCACCATGCCGCTTCCCTTATCCAGGTGCGAGTGGGCTCGGTGTAGCAGGTAGAGGATGGCATCCTCCACACCAACACCTACCCAATATGCAAACTGCACAGTCAGTCCTGGGCGTGTTGCACCTGGGGTCTGAGGAGGCTGAGGAAGAGCCGCTCCAACGTCTTCATCAGGTGTGAAGTGAGTGCCACTGGTCGGAAGTCATTCAGCTCACTGGGCCGGTTCTTCTTGGGAACTGGAACGATGCAAGATGTCTTCCAGAGGGTGGGCACTCTCCCTAGCTGCAGGCTAAGGTTGAAGATGCGTTGTAGCAGTTCTCCCAGTTCAGCAGCGCAGGTCTTCAGTAGTCGGGGACACACCTTGTCCGGGCCTGCTGCTTTCCTGGGGTGAAGCTTCCTCAGCTGTCCTCTGACCTGGTCCACAGTCAGTACTTTTACATGACACTTGAAAAAAACGAATTATTGCTTTAATCCGACTATAACTGGACAACTGAAGTGCATGTAAACGCATTACTCCAACTAATATCGGAGTTCTCCAACTCCGATTAAGACACACAGATAATGCGATTGGAATTCGATTTTCTCCGGCATGTATACGCCTTAATCGCAGTTAAACTAGACAACACATGTCCGCGTGCTCCACACCCCCCGCGCTGGCGTATGACCCCGTTCTTGTCTGCTTCTCAAAATCACCATGACCACGAGGGATAGCGTGCACCTTATCTGCACAATCAATAACGCGTACATTACGTACAAGATGAACAAAGCTGTACGATTATCCATCTTGCTGTTGTTCGAAAATACCAGTCTGCCGCCTGACTCCAGTTGTTTATTATTAAGTGACGTAATAGGTCAACCAGAAAGGGGGCCGTATTAACCCGCTGAAACGACGCACATTGCCCCCTAGTGTTGAGGAGGAGGATACGTTCCTGTCAGTAATTCGATTTTCTTAGTTGCATGTAAACTGGGACAAGGATAGAAGTCCGATTAGACGCCAGAATCGAATTTTGAGCATAGCTCGATTAAGCTGTGCATGTAAACATACTGAGTGATGTATGGAGGAGGTTGTGTTGAGGTGGGGGAGGAGGAGGAGGGGGCTGCTGCTGTGATGTCTGGGGGGAGGTGTGCTGAGGGAAGAACGAGAGATGGCTGCAGTGAGGGAGAGGGTGGGGGGGGCATGGGCTGGTTTAACCGGTTGAAGAAGTCGTTAAGTTCGTTCGCCTTCTCCATTGTCCCCCCTACGACTCTGATCTTTGTGTTATGGCCTGTGATGGTTTTCACATCTTCCCAGACCTCCCTCATGTTGTTTTCTTTCAGCTTCTGCTCCACCTTTCTCCTGTAGCTGTCCTTTGCTTCCCTCACGCAGTGTTTTACCTCATGCTGTGCTGCCTTCATCGCCTCCTTGTCTCTGCTCCTGAAGGCGGCCTTCTTCCTATTGAGGACAGCTTTGACTTCCCGCATTACCCATGGTTTGTTATTAGGGTAACAGCGGACAGTCTTGGTAGGGGAGACCACGTCTGCACAGAAGTTAAGGTAATCCGTCAGACAGTGTGTCAGCCCCTCTATGTCCTCATCGTGCGGGTTGATCTGCTCATCCCGGAATGTGGTGTTGTAGCAGTCTTTCAGGGCACCTTCCATTTCAGGGGACCACCTTCTGATGGAGCGAGTGGTTACCAGCTGCCTTTGGACCAGGGGGGTGTACTGTGGCTGTACTGTAGGTGGACCAGGTTGTGGTCAGACTTCCCTAGAGAGGGGAGGGGTGTGACTCTGTATGCATCCCTCACATTAACATACAAGTTGATTGTCCTGTTGTTTCTTGTTGGACAGTCCACAACCTGGTGGAAAGTAGCCAAAGTAGAGTCAAAAGTTGCAAGATTAAAATCCCCAGAAATGATCATAAATGCCTCAGGGTGCTATGTCTGCAGCCTTGCTGTGACGGAGTTAATCTTCTCACATGCAGTGGCTGTGTTCGCGCTCGGAGGGATGTAAACACAGATGGTGATCATGTGACTAAGCTCCTTCGGAAGATAATATGGCCGCAGGCTAACGGCTAGTAGCTCGAGGTCCAGGCAACACATACCACCGTCTTTACGGAGATATGTCCTGGGTTACACCAGCGGTTGTTAACGTACATGATTAGTCCCCCACCTTTGCTTTTCCCGCACGCTTTAGTGTCTCTGTCGGCTCTCACAGCAGTGAATCCCAGCAGGTCCACGTTAGCATCCGGTACGAGGTGGGTTAGCCACGTCTCCGTAAAGATGAACTCTCACGGTAAATCCGCTGGTTGTTCAGTGCAGACAGCTCGTTGATCTTGTTCGGCAGCAAGTTCACATTTCCCATGATCACGGAGGGAATCGATGGTTTGTAGCGCCTCCGATTTTTCGCTAGCCTAGCCTTTAGCTTAGCCCCGGCCTTGCAGCCCCTGGGTCTCCTCCTCAACTCTGCCGGGATGGGGTGTCGTATCCCGGCTCGTCCCTTTGTTTTCAGAGCCAGTAGTTTCTCTCTTGAATAAGTGAGAAAATTGGCTCCTGGTAGCGTTGGAAAGTTAAAAATATCCATGGGATATGTATAAAACACACAATGTCTCAGTGAGAAGAGCAGAAAGGTAGAAAAGATAGGAAAAAAGAGCTAAAAAAGAGCTAGACTGGAGAGCTACTGGAGAGGCAGCCGTCTCCCACAGCACTAGACTACTACTACTACTACTACTACTACTAAGTCTAACCTATGTAACTTTATATTAAGTACATAAGGTAATGATGTCCAACAGTGTTTCTTTTCTTAAACTTAACCTATGTTACCTTACTTTCCTAAACCTTTCCTTCGTAATTTTAAGTTAAGTATTAACTTTGAGTTCAGTACGTAGCACGACTGTGCTCAACCACATTTCTTTTCCTAAACTTAGCCTATGTAACTTTACATTAAGTATCTAACATGACAACTGCATCTGTCGGACACTAATTTGTTAGATATCATATCAACCATTGTACGCGCATGTTTGTAAGATATCATATTTGATGTTGTATGAGGATACGCTGATAGATTTTAGGTAAAATACACACACACACACACACACACACACACATAATGTATATATATATATATACTATATATATATATATATATATATAGACAAATTTCTTTGTCGCTAGAATGGCTGTGGACTCTTAAGCCATGATCATACTCCAGGATGGACGTGTACAGCTGCAGCGCAGATTACATGTATCCGGGCAGGTTTCACACATGCACACCAGAAAAATGATGCTGACTTCTCAGCATTAATCAAACAGACATTCATACCTTACAGGTCTCCTGTTTTAGCTTTCTACCTTATTTCCAACCACCAACAATTTCGGATACTGGCCAATCAATTGATCCTTGTTTGATTGACAAGTGAAGTGTTATGGAGTATACGCAGTTTGTGTGTTTGTCTAAAATGTAAAATAAGGATCTTTAATGCGCACTAAAACTGAGTTGTAAGTACCTATCTACCAGGCAAGTAGACTTTTCCTATTTGACAGCAAACTACAGGATAATCACCAATGATTGTTATGAATTCAGTATTAAGTATTCAGTGGCTGTTGAAATTCAGATTTCTCTGTCACATATTCACTTCAAGAGGTGTTTCCTTTTTGGAAGGTCATGAACAATCAGAGCACATATCTCCAGGCCCGACTTAATGAAAACATTTCTTATGCCATCCTTCCTTTAAGCTTTACAGCAGGCTGCTAAAATTTCATTTTTTAGTGACAAGTTCTTTCTGGAAGCTGCTTTGAGAGAGTTTCAGTCTGTCCCCTTGTTTAATATATACAGTGTGAGCTTTCAGAAATCCACAGGTTCTTTATGCATCACTGCATCAGCAGCTGCACTACATATAGTGTAGTACCAGATATGGAACATACTGAAAACCTGCAGATGGATGTAAACAAATTCTTAAATCAATACAATCTGTATGTTGTATGTCCTGCTGGTTATTTCTGTTTGCAGCCACTACTCATAATCAGAAACTGTAGTTAATTATTTACCTTTCCACTCTCCCATTGACAGCAAGAGGATATTTAATTGTATCATGGTGTATTGGTAGTAAGTGCTGTGTTTTACAGTCATTTCCCTCAGTATGAATCATGCTCGTCCAAAATGAAATGCTGTGGGGGAGCCATCTTCAGCAATCTCCCCCTACCAACTCTCTCCAGACCTCTTCAATTATGAATAACTTAGTTGGGGGAATGGCAGGAAAATCTCAAAGGGACAAGATAGCATCAAAATGTGTGAATGTGTGTATCTGGGTCCTTTGGGTGTGTGTTCGCAGAGCAGCAGCCACAGGTCCTGTCTATATTCAAAGAGCTTATCCCAGCCCAGCATGTAAACATGGGACCATAGTAAACACTGCATTGATGTGCTCAGTTTGGAAGACTTGCTGCATCATCCAAATGATTCAAGCTATACTAAACTGAGGCCTTTTTGCAGCCTGCTGAATGATATCTTGCCTTAGCTGGTGCACACAGATGGCATTTCATTATCTGAACTGCTGTACTGTTGGCCTACGGTCAGAATACTATTCGAGTCCAACAAGAACAAAATCCATGTCATATTGTGACATCATCATAAGTGACATTCTTGCATTGTCAGCTAAAAGAGACAGACGATTGTAAAGGACAAATGGAAAAGATGAAATGTGTCATTGATTTATGGGCAGAGGGCATGCTGCCAACTCCTTTTCCTGGCAGTGATAGCCAATCGCTGCACTTTGATGATGAAATTCATGCAAATTTACGACTGATCAGTACTACAGCAAACTAGTGTGAAGGCAGAGCAGCTGGGTTAGAGGGGAGGAGGACACTCTGTGACAACCCCAGCCCCTCTGGCTGCAGGCCAGGCCACTGCCTTGCTCTGTTTGGCAGGTGCGTGTAGGTGGGGTCAGATCGTTACTTATTGGAAACACTTTGGGTCTGGTGTTCCCAGTATAAAAGCACAGCTCATTTAGAGAAAGAAAGTCCCACAATGCTTTGCATTGCTGACTTCCTATTCTCTGTTAGGTCAAAATCGCTTACAAAATGCTTAAGGATATAGACGTGTCTGTTGCTCAGATGGTGAAGCAGGTCGTCCACTAATTTGAAGTTCGATCCCCAGCTCCTCCAGTCCACTTTTGGCTGTTCCGTTGTGAGTGCATGTAAATTGTTACTGAGTAGCAGGTGACATCGTGTATGGTAGCCTCAGCCAGTGTTATAATGAGTGTGTGAATGGGTGAATGTGACATGTAGTGTAAAAGCGCTTTGAGCGGTTGGAAGACTAGATGAGCACTATACAAGTGTAATCCATTTACCATAAAATTAAGTCTTCAAAGGCTGACTTTTCTAAGATGAATGTGTAGCCAGGTACAGCAGCAAGTATTGCTAAGAGTGCTACTGGTTTGTCTTTGCCATTTGTCCTTTGAGCAGCAGAAGGATTACTGTTATTGCAAATGGAACATGAGAAGTTAAAGCACTGGGTTAAGGCTGATAATGAATTGACACTTGAGAAAATAAAGTCTGACACATAGCAGAGATGGTAGGTTGAGTCTAGGAACTAATCAAGGGCTAGGTGGAGATAGTTTTAGTAACCACCCCTCTTCATATTTTGATCTTGTTGGTAATTTGCAGCTTGTTCCTAGGTTCAGTGAGAGTGATCCTGAAACAGTTTTTTCTCTGTTTGAGTGGCTGACATTAGATTGCACAAGCATGTTGCAGTGTGAACTGACTGGTGCTTCAGATTGATGAGCGACCCTGTTAACTTTCAGCCGAAGGCATCTGTGGTTTTTGTAGAGACAACAGTTGTTTTCAAGCAGGAAGAGAATATGAAGCTGTACTCGTGAGAGCCTCTTTGTTCAATTTTTCCATTGCAATGTCAAAACATACCTTCGACCTTGGAGTCTTGTTTGAGGAAACATGTCACGTACTAATGTTAAGTTGCGTTTTGAATCTCACTTATTGTGTCAGAATACTGTAAGTTGAAACAGGAAGAGAGCAAGTTACTTTTCCTGTGATTGCCTATCTCTAATAGATTTTCTAATTTTCTTTTCATCTGTGGAGCCTGTTTGAAGTACCGCGTCCAGTAGAAGAACTATTCAGCCTTTTCAAGCAAAAAAAAGGAAAACATTTTTACAGGATTCAAAGTTACTCCACTGTGAAAAAATAAATGAAAGTCATTTGACCATAATGCTGCCTCACTATAACCTCAAATATTTTATACTGCGGAAGAGAAAACCTAGCTGTATGTTGTATCCTACAGCATACAGCCAGCTAGATCTTATAAACAGGTTCAGCTAGATCAACTTGTGGCCACACCGTCCATGCACTTAACCCTCTATGGTGCTGTGTTGCCTTCAGGTAATTTTGGCCATTTACACTTACACAATACATCAATAATTATGATGCAATACTCTGAAAAAGTGCCAGGGCCCAAAAAAACAATAGCATTGTTTATATTGTCACAAGACTCTCTGGTGGCCATGTTAAGTCCCTTTTTTATTTATTTTTTATTTTATTTTTGTGGCCGTCCTCACATGGTTCAGCTTCAATATCTCTCTCCACAAAAATGGCCTGAAAATCACTTTTTCTGTCATTTTACAATGTGGGAAAAAATTTGATTTACAAAGACAGATAAATAAGATTGAACTTTTAATTATATAATGGGCTTCATTTAATTGTTAAAATGCAAATGTTGCCTTGAAGTAACACTATATGTTTATGTAATCCTATCATGACAGTTTTTTTTAGATTTACATACTGGTCAAAGGCATAAAAGTCATCTAAATTTTCTTTTTCTCTCTGCAAACTTCTCAACCTCAGTAATATTAAGGTTAGTTGCAAAGTTCAGTTTATTACACTGTTTCGTCTACTACCTTAACAGTGCACTTGGTGATGGGTAAAATTAGCACTCCCAGTTGATGTTTGCAAGAATTAATAAGAATTTAGTAGTGCCAAAGACAACAAGCTGCTAGAAACCCAGCAGCAACACAACAAATGGTGGCGACATACAGTACGTCTGGAGAGAAACACACTCAGCCACTTAAAGCAAACATGTGATTGTAAAACAAATAATCAATAAACACTGAAACATAACTCACTATCTTGTTTTAAGAGGGTTATGATGGTTTGGTTCTATGAAATGTTGATAAAAAGTTTGCTGAAATACGCTTACACTTTTAATGCCTTCATTCCTATGGGCTGTTCCACAGTGGTACAAAAAGTAGAAAAAAAAGTTCAATATCAAATGGCAGGAATTTAAAACTTCAAGGCTTTTGAATATTTTCCATGAGTATTGTTTTAAATTTTATTACAATTTTAAACAGTAACAGTCCTTTGTCATTTTTTTACCTTTATGGTATTGTGTTGCTTCAAGGTAACATACCCAAAAGTGAACCTTAAAAATACTTTTTGAAAAGTTGTTTACATTGTCTATTTCATGACCAACTGGCATCGTAATGCCTACCACAGAGGGCTAGGACCATTTTAGTGTTTTACTGGTTCCCAACACAAAGAAGTAAAACCACATAATTCAAAACTTATAATTAATTGTAGGGCTATAGATCAATGCATCCAGTGTTTATGTAGGCTAATATTGTAAAAAAAAGTTTCAAGATCCTACATCAGCAGCACAATAAAAAAACATTTTTGCAGTCCAAAATTGCATTGAGGTCCCACTGCTTACAACCCAGCCAAGAACACAGAGATGTCAAACAGTCAAGTTAATTTTATCAAGACAGGCCAAAATCTAATTTGTCTCAGTTAGCATCACATCTATACAACATATGACATCTTAAAGGGAATAAAAGAATACCACTTACACAGAGAGAGAAGAGGAACAGCAAGTAAAAAAAACACAGAACAAACAATATCTTGTAATATCTTCAATATCTAATTCTTGGAATAGATAATACAACAAGAACATGATGGCAAGTTGCAGTCGCTCACTTTCTCAGCACAGCGGATGATAACATTGCAGCCTGTTACTGTCCATGGGTGTCGCAGCATGTGATGGAGGAGGTGAGGATGGACTCGATGTTGGCAGTGTAGAAGTGCACTATCATTGTCTTTGGCAGGTTGAACTTCTTCACCTGCTGCAGGAAGTAAATCCTCTATTGTGTTATTTTGATGTACGGCACTTGTGGTCATAGGCGATGATGGTACTCAGGAAGTGGAAGGACTCCAGTGTCAGGTGGAGACAGGAACAAAGAGGACGACCATTTAATCTGGTGATGAGCAGGCTGGATATAAAAAGTCCTCAGTCATGGGCCTTACTACACATACCCAGTGGAATAAAGAAGATGGATAGATTAGATGTTTATTTTTACAATTAACTCTCCATGTAAAGATTTTTAAAGGCCTCCTACCCGTTGATCCACAGGTACCTCCGAGGTATCCCTTTCCTCAGTGTCTGATTCCCCACAGATCAACACAGTTGATCAGCTTATCTATTAAAAGACATTCCAAATTCACAGTGGGTTAAGTACAGGAAAATGTTTTGCTGAGACTGATATATGACTGATTGAAGCTAGATTCATCCATAAGTCCCCTGGCTATATCAGTTTGCATGGAATTGATGCCAGCCTTGTTTAACGCACGCTTCCTCCTTCCATCAGTATCCATTCTACCTTTAAATACAGGTCAGTGTTTTTGGTGTCCTTTTAAAAGTTTTAAATGCTCACTAGGGTACATGATCTTACTTTGCACACCAACACTCCACAGGATGTGAAATCCTGCTGACGGTGATGTGGTATTGTGTCACACATCCGTCTTGATAGATATACTTTTTTTTCCAGCATGAAAACCCTAAAAAAAGAATTAACATTATTTTGTTGTTTTTGTTACTTGCACATCAGCAATAATTCATCCTGGATTTGCTTACCTTGTTGCATCCCTACAATGTTTTAGCTGATTGGACGTGGCTTCAAAAGGATCCACAAACACAGCCTGTCTTTCTTGTAGGCACACAGCCATTTACAGATAGGGTACTTTAATGTAATGGATTCTCAGAGTTGTAAATATAGTTGAATGAACTGCATTAATTAAAGTACACTTACTACTAGAGTCCAATGTCTGTCCTGGCAGACGGCTCCGATTAAAATGTCCCATTCCATTACATCAAGCTGCAAATAATCATTTTACTTCTAATAGATGATATAATTGTAACCAGTACCTTTAAAAGTAGTTAGTATCATATCCTGACAAATTGCTGTCATTTCAATGGTGTGACTGTTAGTTTGCTTTGGACCTTAAAGTTCATTTTGCAGAAAACAAGTCAGCATTTACAGTATGGCTTACTTAGCAGGGGCGGCTGGCCAATAGAGGGCGATAGGGTGCTGCCCCTCCTTGAGCCACAAAAGAAAAGAAAGATGATGATAATAAATGTATGATTATCATCTTCATTATTGTCATACACACAATATATTAATTATTCGGATAATTTTCACTTGAAACAGCTCGTCCTGCCCCTGAATATCCAATCAGCCGCAGTGTGAAGTCTCGTTCCGACCCTTTGGGGCGATATCAGCCTGGCTGGAAATCGCCCCGATTCACTCTCATAGACTTTCATGTAAAATGCTTTTTTTCCCTAAATGCAGGCACTCCAATGCAATCTCTATGTGTTCCGGGAGGGCTTGCCCCAACATGTTTTCGTCATACGTAAACCACCAAGTACCATTCATGTGCTCCTCGGATGGTCCGATTTCCCATGTCAGGAAGTCGTTCTTCAGCACTTCATTGAGTGTTCATGAGCGTTTAAGTCATAATGTGGAGACAACATGGACATCATATTTAAATATGTGGTCTCAAAGAGACATCTCTATTATTGGTCGAATTTCCTCACAAAAATGGAATGTCTCTCAAGATTCATTTACCCAGCCTATTCGCTGTCACTCTCTAAAAGTGCAATAAAGACTATAAACCAAGCAAACTTCAATTATATATGGAATAGAAAAACACACTACATCAGAAAAGGAATTATGGTTAAAGGATACGAGGAGGGAGGTTTTAAAGCCATCGATATAGATTGTATTAATGGCACTATTAAAATTAATTGGCTCAGATCCTTGTTAAGAGATGAAAATAGCCAATGGTTCCACATCCCAAACCATATTTTTATGATTTTATGAGGCATTAACTTTCTCCTTAGATGTGATTTTGATCTAAAAAAAATTGCAGGTATGTTTTACTTAGAAAAAAAAAAACAATTTTTTACCAGAATTGGTTAGAGAAAGGAAAATGGTCTGTAATGCATCTGTTAGATAACACTGGAAATATTACACCCTTTGCAGTATTTTGTTCCAAATTTAATCTTAATGACAGAAGGCAATACAATAATATAATCAAAGCAATTCCTCAATCTATAATTATAATGTCCAATAACTTACTTCAAAGTAATAGTAACCCAAATCTTCCTTCACTATTGGTGAATGGTCATAATATCAATAACTTAAAATTACCTAACATCACAATGGGGCAAACCTTTATTAAAGAATTATATCCATTCTCAACAAACAGAAACTCAATTCTACAATTCTTCTCTAAAAAGGAAGCTGAGAATTTAAGGTCCAAATTCTTTAAGTATCCAAATACACCAAAAATGAAGGAAGTTCACTTTAAAATTCTTAATGGAATATACCCTTCTGCTGAATTTTTACGATGTCGTTTTGGTTTTGAGCATAACAACTGCTCATTCTGTGATGATGAAATTGAAACCACAGAACATTTATTTTATGATTGCAAGTTTATTAATGTCTTTTGGGAAGATTTACATGACTGGGTATTCCCCACATTTGTCAATTTCTCTAATTTAACAAAAGAGAATATTGTATATGGTATACCTGTAAAAGATCCAACACATGACCTGGGGATTAATAAAATCATCATCCTTGCAAAAATGTTTATACATAAGAACAAATTCATGAAAACAAGACCCCAAATCTATGTTTTTCATAAGGAGTTGTTTCATTTCTCATCTTTAAAATGCATGGAGAAAAAGACGGCTGTGAAGCTTCGTAATTTAGTAGAGGAGCTTAACCTCACAGAGTTCCCCTAGCTCTCTCCTCTTATTTCCTATTTCTTTACTTAAGTTTTCTTTTTTTTTTTACTTATGTATTTATTTTCTTTACTCTCATTAATTGGGTAAACTTTTACTGTGACATTTTGACTATTTGTACTAATAAAACCCATCTTGAGGCTTGTCTGTAGCCTATAGCCCATGGTTGTATAACACACTATGCCAAATTGTATTGTAAATTTGTCAACAAAAAAAAACAAAAAACATTCAAGATCAACATGGCTAACGTTTCCAGCTGATCCAAGAGGTTTTTGAACCATATAGGTTAAAAAGGAACGACGCAAAGTATGTCCAAATTCACACCTGTTCTTCTCTATGGATTTTCTCCGCAACCATGTGTCATAGCGAGAAGCCACGCATATCACGTGAAACAGCAGAACTGCAGCTTTCCAACAAGCACTTGTCAGTAGCCCAATGTTTTCACAAGGGAAAAAAACAATAAAATTACACTAAAATTATGTATAACAGAGCTTTCATACAGCTTTGCACACACATTACTCTTGGATGGATTACTCGCAAATGCAGAGTCACACAGAAATGCCACGCATATCACATGAAAGCGCAGGACTAGAGCTTTCCAGTGATACCACACACATCATTGTGCTGTCATCCCATCATGTTATAAATACAGATCGATTGTCTACAAAATAAAAACCTGACAAATTTCTTTACAATCCATTATATAGATCTTGTTATCAGTCACTTCATATAGTGAGGAATATCGTATCTTACCACATCTTAGGCTTGTAGTCCGGCTTTCAAGATGCAAATATCTCCATATTGTCCAGTTGACACTCCATCAAAATTTGTATGACAAGACCAGCCACTTCACCTTTGCGCACCCAGACAACTGTAGCCTGATTATGCATGCTGACAGGGCAGCAGTCACCATATACATTGAGGGGGACACGAACTCTGTCCCCTTGTCTGTAAGCAGTCTCTGAGGTGCACCAAATGTGTATACAAAAATCAAGAACACAATTGGTCACATCCTCTGCAGACTTAGACCTCTGCCCACTTTGTGAGATAATCAACCATTACACAAATGCAATGATTACCATCCACATTTACAGTGAGGTCCATCCCAAGCAGTGAAAAATTCTCCTGGAGTGAGGAATTGAGGACCTCACAGATAGATAACAAAGCACCACTCGTGTTTAAATTGGGCAGGCTTTTCCTCCCAGTCACTCCCCTCCAGGTTTCTTCATTGTTTCTCACGAGAGTGTTGAAGTTCCCCGGCAGAACTATACAGTCCCAGGCAGTATCCTTTCCAAGAGCCCAAGAAGGTTTGATCCTGCTGTTCGATGCATAGGCACAAAAGCAGAGTTTTCCTCTTAGCAGTTAGCAGGACAGAACACATTTTGGTTCATGTACTGGATGAGAAACTTTAATTGGAATAAATTAGCAACACCTTGGAGTCCGAACTCCAACTGTCATAATATGCATAATTATGAACTCCCTTTTGTACGGCAGTGACATGGAACCATGAGTTTGATTACTGAGAACAATGGGAAATGTTTTATTAACCATCTTCTCCTGCATTATTAATCCCCAGGTATCATGTATTCAGCTGTTCAGAGAAAAAAAGCTATGAAAGTATATGATCTATGAAGCAATATATTGTACTGCTGGATCTAGCTAACAAGTTAACCCAGATGAAGTTTCTCTGTAGCCATTCTGTCCAACTCCTGTTCTGACACACGTTTAGCTTGTGAATAATGACCCTAGCAGTTGAAAAATAGAAACTGAATCCACTCAAATCCATTTTGTAACCACTAACACAAATTCAGAAACATTCCTCCCCAGTGTGCCAAGTCACTGCAGGACAGGTCACATTTGCTTAAACTCACCCTAAAACAGGTCTGGAGGGCAGTGCAGCCACTTTCGCCTTAATTTCTCATCACTGCTGAACGGAAAGAGCCACACTGTTACCCACCACGTAAATATCACCTCCAGTGATTATCATGGTGCTGTTTACTCTCCGTGGCATTGTTTGCACCAGTGGTTATGACTGCAAGGGGATGCTGGTTAGCGCATTATGAACAGTGTCAGGTGATGATCAACCTCCACACATGCACACACACTACTCCCGATTCGAGATGTCACCAAAGCGCTGCCAGTCATTATCAGTCAACATGCTGAAGTTAATTGCCACAGCTCTGCAGGCCTCTGCTTAATGAGAGCAGGCTCTGCAGGCCCACATGGAGCGCCAGGTCAGCTGACCAGGTGGAGGTAAAGCCTGTTAAACACTGATGGCGCGGTAGGGAGGCGGTTCATGCATTTTTTACAAACACACTGTAAATGTGTCAGAACATGGCTGTGCTGTGTATTGCATGTGTATGTGTGTGGGAGGGAGATCCAGGGGAGCTGCACAAAGGGCAACAATCATCTGTTTGAATTAGCTGTGTCTGTCCAGGTTTAAAGGGAAAATTGCAGGATTTTACAACCTAGAGCATTTTTTTTCCTATCAGTTAGGATTTATTAAAGGTCCAATGTGTAGGATTTTGGTGGATACATTGGCAGAAATGGAATAAAATATAAGACGTATGTTTTCTTTAGTGTATAATCACCTGAAAAATAAGAACCATTGTGTTTTTGTTACCTGAGAATGAGCCGTTTATATTTACATAGGGAGCAGGTCCTCACCATGTTGCACCATCATGTTTCTACAGTAGCCAAGAACAAACACACCAAACACTTGCTCTAGATAGGACCATTCACGTTTTCACATGCTCCCCGTCAGCCACTGTAGTTGGCAGCCCTCCATGATAAACGCTGCTTTTAAGTGAAACTTCTTTATTCAGTGCTCTTACCAGTTTTAATTACTGGGTCCATTTGCTCTTGAGATGAGAAAACTGCTGTGGATAAAGGTTAGCACACATTAGCAGATGGCCAATCTCTGATGAGCCAAACAGCGTAGTGTCAGTGTTCAGTTCAAATGAGATCCCAAATGCAGAACAGCAGGCAGGTGGTTTTAACAAAAAGCAAACTTTAATGTAGCTGGTAAACTCCTTCATAACAGGGAAGTATGACTAAAATCACAAAAGAAAGAAGGACCAAACTAGGAACAAACGAGGATGGCACAAAGAACACAGGAATGAACACAGGGAATAAATCCACTGGAGAACACGAGAGTTCAGCGCAGGCAGGAAAGGACACCATGAGTACTGACAAAGGACAAAGCACAGAAAACTAATCACCACAACAAAACACAGCTGGAGTGGGCTGGCACAGGCAAAAGGAGGCAAACAGGACTAATAGAAGACAGGTGTGCAAGGAAAACCCTGGAAATAGAGCAGGATTAACAAGACTGAGAGGAGGCAGGTGGAAACAGAAAACAGGTCGAAAGAGACAAAGGTATGAAGTAACACAAGACATGACACATGAGGCAGTTGACTTTCAGAATAAAACAGGAAATAGACTACAGCAAAACCTAGGATCAAGGCATGTAAGACAAAAACTGATTTTTTTTTCCAAAGTGAAACTGCTTTATTCAGTGTTTTTTTCTGATTTTAATCACCTGATCCATTTGTTTTTGAGAATAAGAGACTTCTGTGGATAATTTAGCTCCCAGTAAAAACCTCCTATGCACTGAAGAAATTCTAAACAGCAGAAGTTTCAGCTGGTTAAATTCTACAATCCTTACCACTACACGCTTAATAGTGCGCATGCGCCCGCGCGTGCAGCCTGTTGCAGTCGCTCCTGCTTGTTTTCTTGGTTTTCTTACTTTTTTGCTTTATTAAGTTTGGTATTTGTGCTGGCTTTTTGAGATTGTCATTTTGAAACTGCGCCCTCTCAAAACATGCTGATTGAGAGAGTTGTACTCGTTTTCCTCACCCTGGAATTACTTATTTCATTCGGACCCGGCACCA
>NC_065513.1:8903406-8906715 GCF_006386435.1 Epinephelus moara
GTTAATAATTCCTGTTTATTTAACTATATATTTGTTAATACTACTGTTTAAATTTCTTATATTTTCACGTATCTTTCCTCTCTTGCAAGGAGCACCTGTAACATAAATAATTTCCCCTCGGGGATCAATAAAGTATTTCTGATTCTGATTCTGATACTAAGCCCGCTATATCTGACACACTGGACCTTTAACCAAGTTAACTGGGGATCTAGGGACACAAGCAGTCTGATGACACTGTAAACTCATTAAGAGCAAAACTGAAAGTGAGCTGGTTTTATATATCAATGTACAATGGAGGAACATAATATGTTACATTTACTGTTAGATCTACCTGAGCAATTAAAAAAATTATTTCAAGGAGAATTTGGTTTGCAGAATACTTTTTAGCCTACTCTTACTCTTGTAGGCCTTTATTTGCAATAAAATATATGTACTTCTACGTTAATTGATTGGGCTACACTCTTCTGAGTACTTTTACGGATACATGTAGCTAGAAATCATTTTTAGATTCAGCTGAGCTCACACACATGACAGCAATTGGCCAACAATGAGCGATAAGATATTCTGCAAACACACATACACATGCACACACAAACATCATGCAGGCATGCCTTCAAGCCTCTCCTTTGAGAATTTGGGATTCCACCGCCACAGCTGCCCCGTGTTCTCACTGTGCTAAGCTGCCAGAGCTGATCACAGCCACTCTTAGCAATGCTTGTGACTCCACAAGCCGCAGTGCATTTCAGAGAAATCCCAGAACCAGGTCCGTGCTATGCTCTGCTAGACACACAAAGTTTTTTTTCTTGTTGTTTTGTTTGAAGAGATTAAAGAGGCAACACATAGCATTTTTTCCTAAATATATCATTATGAAAATAATGTGGGTTGCACAGGGTAGTGGCCACAGTAAAATCAGACTATCAGCGCTTACATAGGTTACTTAGTGGCTTTGCAATCTTTGTAATAAGCTTCCGCTACCAGGGGCGAAATTTCACAGAAAAAAATCTGCTTTACAGCAAGAAACGGGTCATGTATTGCGAAACTTCGGTCAGCCAATCAGGGACTGGAGCTGGTCCTTATGAGGAGTTGGGCATGAGATAGTTGAGTCACGATGGCAGACGGACAAAGTTTGGAAACAAGTGAAAAACGGCCTAGCAAAAGAAAACGAGCTCCTCTGTCTGAGGAGGCAAAGAAGAGCAAAAAGGAGAGTGATAAAAGAAGAGGAAAAACAAGAGTAAACCTCAGTCAGGCGTTCAAGAGATGGAGGGAGCTCCGTGACCAAAGAGGCTTCAAAACCGATGTCCAGCTAGCTTTCTTTCTAATGGATCAGTAAGTAACACGGCTAAATGTTAGCTAGACGAGAGAGGACTGTACTGTACTGGCTGCTAGTTAATTCCTAGCTGGCCAGCATCACAAATCACCGCAACCAGGGACCGGGTAGTGAGTGTTGGTCGGCTGACATCCTCGTTGCCATTCTACGGCAGCCCTCGGACAGTGATACCCCCCTCCCCTGTGAGGGCAGCCTTCGCAGCTACTGGGCACCCAGCACCTCCAACCGGGAGAAGTGGAGTAAAATCCTCTCCTCTGCTCCCGTTTGTCTAGTGAGGGCCTCTCCTCTGTCAATACACTCTGCCAGCAATTTAATAATATTGATGCCAGTTGTAACATTTGAATGTTTTAGTAGTAAGCTATGTTCTAAGCGGGATAATGTATAGTGAGCCGATGACAGTTGAAAAATAACTCCGCTGCGCGTCAGGGTTCCATTCCCCTGTCGGGAGTTATGTTTCAACAGTCACCGGGTCACTATACATTATCCCTTACGTGTCTACTGTTGTTTGTACTGATACTGTATATATTGGTATAATTTACTGTGAGCTGTTTGTACTGGTACTGTGCATTCTGGTATAATTATTTGCATTACTATTTGTTTGTTCTTCAGATAAATCTTATTATTGTTGCTCGGTCTCTTTACTCATTTATGTAGCATAGTGTCCACACCTTCTCATTCTACGTATACATAGAGGTATACTGGTGGCTTTACAGCCAACATTTTATTGATTATCTCTGATCCCCACGGTCAATTTGGTCGTTGCGACAGTGCGACACAACACCACTGACGCTAGGTGGCGCCAAGCTAAAAAAAACAAAAAACAAATCCTATCTGTTGCCTCCTTAAACAGAGCTTAAAGGGATAGTGCACCCAAAAATGAAAATTCAGCCATTATCTACTCACCCTGGCCCTGGTGAAGTTTTAGATTGCTCACATCCCTTGCGGAGATCGGCGGGTGGAGCAGCTAGCACACCTAATGGTGGACGGCGCCCCAGACTAACGTCCAAGAACACAAGATTGAATCCACAAAGTATCTCCATACTGCTCATCCATAGTGATCCAAGTGTGCTGCAGCCGCAACATAAAAAGTTGTTTCGAAAAACGTCATATGAACTCTGTTTTTAGCCTCACTGTAGCCTGTAGCTCTGACTGCTTCTCTGTGCTCCGCGCTCACGTGTGCGCGCCTGCGCGAGACCAGCTAAAGCACGAGCTTTGCTCACCCGTGTTTACATCACGTGACACGTGCACCGCAGGGGGAGACAACGTAACCACAGAGCTAAAAGATAATTTGCACTACGGTCTTTTAGCAAAGGACAGCCCAACATGTCTGAAGACTTTGAAATTGAGGAGGAACAGCATTTCTTTGTTGAGCCGTATTTGTTTGAGCCCGAGTATACGGACGGAACTCAGGCTACTGGACGAAGCAGCCGCCGCAGCTCATGAGCCTAACCCTCAGCCAGCCGCAGAATACCGGAGTCGAGCACTGGAAACCTGGTGGTGTAGTTGTTTCAAATGCAAAGCAATGCCAACGGATGAGGAAAGTCTTTGCTGCTCAGACTGGGAATTGGCGATGCCTGCACTTGAGAATCTGGACATCAGTACTGACGAGACTGCTGCTCTTCAGAGACCGTGCATCACCGATCACCCTGAGCGCGCACACGTGAGCGCGGAGCACAGAGAAGCAGTCAGAGCTACAGGCTACAGTGAGGCTAAAAACAGAGTTCATATGACGTTTTTCGAAACAACTTTTTATGTCGCGGCTGCAGCACACTTGGATCACTACGGATGAGCAGTATGGAGATACTTTGTGGATTCAATTTTGTGTTCTTGGACGTTAGTCTGGGGCGCCGTCTACCATTAGGTGTGCTAGCCGCTCCACCCGCCGATCTCCGCAAGGGATGTGAGCACTCTAAAACTTCACCAGGGCCTCCGTCGGCATATGGGTGAGTAGATAATGGCTGAATTTTCATTTTTGGGTGCAC
>NC_065513.1:8907215-8913424 GCF_006386435.1 Epinephelus moara
CCCAGGAAAGAGCAGCACCAGGCTGGCACTGACATTACTAAAATAACTGAAAAGGAAAGGCTCCATTGTTTGTTAAATGTCAACAATGTAGTGTGGTGTTAATTTATTTTTTATTTATTAGGGGGCCAAAGCACAAGTGTGTGGAGTCTTGCTGCTATTTTAATTTCAGTGTTAGACATTTTAAAGATTTCTTGTGTTGATTTATTTTATATTTATTAAGGGGCCAAAACAGCCAAAGGAAACCAGCTATATTTTTTATTTAATGTTAATGTTCAAGTTTAAAGTTTGTTTATTTAACCCTGTTAACAATAAACAGGTCAGTTTCTCATACCAACTGTTGTGGATCATTCTAACTAACCCGATTAAGTAGTTGCTCTTGTTAGAGTAATATCGCTTGATCAAACTGTCTGTGAAACACTACATTACCCACAATTCTTACGCGTGACAGCATGGTGTAAATGGGGGGAATGCCAGCTCCGCTAGCCCCATCCCCACTTTTCCCCTTCATTTTTCTTTTTGCCTTAACAAATCTGTCCCTGAGATACTTCCACTTAGCTCTGCACACTGCCTCATCCTTGCCCAGTGTAGAGGGGATCTCTTTCCAAGAGTTGTTGCTCTGTTGAAAGTCCTTGTATCCTCTCTGTGATGTGTTGTAGAGGTGTGGGTACTTTCGCACCTCGTCTGCCAGTCTCTCCTCAAAACTCGCCTCCATCATCAGACGCCCCCGCTCTGTTCCACCACGCGATGGCGGCAAATACAAAATGCAGATCGGTGTCACATTTATTGGAGGTCGATGTGAAAAATACATGCCGAGCAGTCTTTTGTGTGACACTGGTGCGCGGAGCGGAGTCCACGCGGTCGTAAAATCTGAGCTTTGCGTGCATAGGGCTTGCGGACGTCCGCTTTTAGTCTGGGCGGACCGCTCTGTGTACATTCCGCCCGAGTATGTTTGGGCCTTTAGTGCGGAGCCAAGGGAGCCATATCCAGCAGCCTTGGGCTTGATGAGGCTCCCTAAAAAGCAGAGGCCAATGTTTTTAGGGGATGGAGATTTCATGAAATCACTGTGACCAAAGCCTTTACTATTTTAATGGTGCAGTAGGGTTGGGAAATGAAACTTGGTCCCAAATTAGAAATTCGGCAGACCATGTGATATTGTGTGGCATGAATTGATGGTTAAGATATCAACTATGGTAAAACACAAATAAAATAACTTGATAAAGGGATTTCCAGATACATCTACATTTCAACAGACCATGTTTTCAACAATCCTAGAAGAACCCTTTCTTCAGAGGCAAATGATTCTGGTAAGAATCTCAGGAGCCCCGGGAGGAACCCTTTTGGAAACCTTTCTAAGAGTGGACCACTGCTTTGTAATTGTCCATGTTTCCAGGCTGGCTGCAGTGCATGTGTTTATGGCAACCCAGATGGTTCTGGTAATCCATTGTTTCTGGCTGTGGAATGATTAAACTGTGATTTTGGGCACAGTTGCTTCTGTTGTTATACAAATTAAATCCACCACAGACTCAGTAAATTCACTGATGTTATTGGTGACGTTAACGGAGGTGTCCTGGGAGGAGGAGGAGAGTGGTGAGTTGATTTCCCCATCCTGATCAGTGGCCTGTTGTCATATGCCATCACCATCCAATGGCCATCACACACAGCACAACCAATAATTGTAAAATAGACATAAAAGCATACATTTGCATAATTTTAGCACAAATTTGATTATGCTGATAGAGACAACTGGAAAGGTCTGTGCCTTCTGGAATACAACCCAGCCCAGATTGTTACAATTGATGACTTAAACTTTGTCTTCATTGGCGTTGTCCACCCTGCTTTTTTACATGTAATTCTAAGTTTAGCTGAAATACATTTGAGTGTGTCTGTGTAGGTGTGTATGTACCCTACTCAAATTGGCATATTTTATAAAGAGAATACTCTTTTCTTTCAATATTATCTCATAGAAAAAGCCTGCCTTCTGTCCCCATCGCTCTTCAGTCTGTGGTCGCAGATGCTGATCATGCTCATATCTCTGTCATGATTGAAATGATATGACAGATATGTTCATCACCACCACAAACAGCCTCAAAGAGTTAAATGGACTATGTTATATTGTAAAGGCCTCAGAATGCTTCTGAAGAACTTATTTGTACAAAGTTTTAATACTGTACCTGTTCTGCCTGCATTTCCTTCACTTCCTCTCAACAGGAATTCTGTGTCTTTTGCAACAAAGCAGATAAACTGCATATGTTGATAACTGCACACACTATCATACAGTCTATCTTTTTGAAGGCGTTCATTGTGTTGTACTCAGTAAATGCAAAAAGAAGAAAGAAAGCCTAAGCTCTCTCTACTTTAACACCTCTGCACACCTGTGAAGAGGCTATGCTTGTTGCATTGTTTGTTTGGAAAGTCACAAAAAATGTTGAATTGGCTTCTCCTAATTTCCCTTTTTGAAAGTGAGTTTCTGAGGATGTTTAGACAGCCAGAAAAGCACTTCATATGAAGCATACTGAGGACTTAAGAGGCTCTCGTTAGTTTGTACTGCCAGAAACATAAAGTGCTTGGCTTTCTGTGTACCAGAGGACTTTTCAGTAATAACTACCTCACAGTTTATTTTTAGAATGGCAAATGTAAAAGCACTAATGAACTGGCTGATTGAGGCACTATTTTGTACTATTTTGTTATTTTGAGTTATTAGTTTGTTACCACTCGGCAGTCTGGCAGTGTAGACCAGGAGGGCAATGCCCAGTAAACAGCAACATGCGTGGGGAGTTTTCTTTGTTGTCTTTTGCAGGGTGACTCAAAATTCTTCTTTCACAGGCCAGCTGTTCAGACTTACGACCACTCATTACTAAAATTACCCAGTGGAATACCCGAAATTAAAATCACTCTCTCTCTCTCTGTTGCTCTATCTCTTCCATTTTCCCTTTCACATGATTCAACTTAAAAGTCACTGAGGGCCACCTGGCATGAAGTGGTGCAACTGTCATTGCTTGTTTCATACCGACATATTTGTCATTTTCAGGGCCATCACCCACGCTGTGTAAGTAGCAAATGTACTTGCTCTCAGCTATGTGCCCGTGGACATGTAGGTCTTAAAATGAGGTGTGATCAGGCACATCCTAAGCATATTGCAATTTTGAGGCAGCTGAAAGTGATTTCGACATTGACCAATAAAAACCTGGTCTTAAGTCAGTGGTGCAGTATTTTCTTGCTATTTAAAGGGTGCATTATTTAATTGTAAGGTACGACTACAAATGGGTTCACATTGCATGTACACGTCACACGTTACACACACAGGGATGCGTGGATGGGTTGCAGGTGGGTGAAATAATACATTGTTAATTACATTCTGTAAAATATGAACATAGCAGAGAGCAGAGCAGAGCTGCATCGCGACTCCACATTAAGAGATACACTGTGTGCATTTATGCACAAGGAGCAGCCTAACTTTATTGATTATGTCATGAGCTAAAAGTTTAGCTCTGTTTCCTCTGTCAAGTTTATAACTACAGTTTTTAGTTATGCTGCTTAAATGTCCTTCAATACTTGCTGCAGTGCCATGACAGCTCTTACTGCATTACTCTCAGGAGAAAAGCGCTTGCCGCCAAATCTGCCATGTAAATAGCAGTGCACCAGGTGCACCTGGTTATTATAGGGAATGGGAAAGGATTCTGATTGGTTGGATTCATGTTACACCCAAAACAAACCTGTGATTAAGGGACTAAATACAACCATTTTTTCCCCATGCCTTACATTGTGCCAAGTTTATGGGCCATTTTATTAGCCAAGTGTTGCAAAGTGTTCACTGTGCTATATCATGCTTTCACTTTGCCCTGTCTTACGTATCCACAATATGTAGGTGTTTACTTCGTTCTCAGGTTTTGATGGGCCCATAACGAACAAAATGTTTAAAGTATCAAAATATGAGTGGAACTTATATGATTACCCCATAGATGTTTAGGGGTGATAATATTTTGAGAAATAACACTGCATATTTCGCTAGTTTAGTAATGAGCGAGTGTATATAAAAACATGCTAAAATGTGGGATACTTCCAGCCCTAATGATTTCACAGAGGTTTACTTATGTTGTCCATGTCTTATCAACGTGACAGGACAAAGTGACTCAACTAATTTCAAGATATGTGATACATGAGGTGCGCAGAACTCTAGTAGCAATCATGTGATCCCTGATTAGTTTCACCACTGAATGATCTGTTATGGATGAGAGAGTGGTGTGAGTGAGAAACTGTGACAGTGATTAAACTTTTGTCTTGCTCTTGGGCTATAAATATGATTTATCCATGTGTTATTATTTTATGGATAGCTGTTAGCTGATTAGCTAAACGGTTCAAATGCAAAAGCTTTTTGGAAGGACTGCAGAGGTGAGGTCAGCCTCAAGTGAGTGACTGAGTGATGAAATTACACCATTGGTCAGAGTGACTGATGATGCGCGTATAGGTGTTTTCTCATTGGCTGTTGCTCTTTTGAAATCAATAGTTGTTAAAATGCTGACAGAGCCGGGGACACTCACAGTTGTGTATTATTGCATTTTTCAGTTTCCGTAACCAATGTGGCATCATAGCATGATGGAATTAGCAAGCACAAGTAGCCATCACATGAGTATATTGAACAACTTAATGTTTTATCAACCCACTCGGAAAGTGCATTGTTATCATAACAGAGTGACAGCTTTGTTAGGCTTATTATCTGTAACCACTCTAACAGTATCATAAAAGCATGGTGGAATTAGCAAGCTAGCTGGCTAACTAGCCAACCGTGGTTGAAATGGCAGTTTTGGACAGAGTAAAGAGAGGATCACCTCATCAATGTGTTTGACGAACAGCCATATCTGTCTGACACAAGCCTTAAATTCATTTAAACGTTATTGACTATTACATGTTATGAGGAGAAAGTTATAATAACATACAGAGTGACATTAAAGTGAATATTACATATTAAAATGTCAGTACAGGTGTGACCACACTGTTAAAATTTCCCTTTCGTAATCGGCACCAAAAGGATGTTTTATAAACTGACGTTATCTGCGGAACTTTGCTCTGATAGTGGTCATTGGCTTCGCAGCTTACACCAGTCACATCCCCTGACTGGAGCTGAAGATGGGAGGGTTGTGTTAAATTGAGCGAAAAGGAGCTTGATCAGTAGGTCCAGCTCAAAGGAAAGCAGGTCCCTTCTGCTGTATGACTGTGTCTAAATGTTCTTTATTTTTAAGATGTATTGAAATAATTTTTGTAGACTGGACCGCAACAATGGGGCCAGCTCATACAAGCTCTGTGAGCAAAAGTCGAGGAAAATGAAAGTCTGTGACTGGGTGTATGCCAGCCACTTCCTTTTTTCAAATTAAAGGCTCTCTAGCGTTTCATTTTCCTGCCAAATACAAGGCTTTGACCTAGTCTTGATATTTCTTTTCTGGCAGTTATTAAACATCTTCAGGTGCATTACCACCACCCTCCTCACTTAAGTAAGCCTGGGCCTGTTTTGCATGTAGCCTAGGAAAACAGAGAAGGTTGCAATCAGAATTTGTGATCATGCTCACCCATATATGTGTGGCTAAGTGTAAATCTAAGTGTATTAAATCGCCTCTGAATTGTATGTACATAGACACTGTAATGTTCAGGGTCAAAAGGAGCCATGAAGAGTATAAAATATTAGACACAGTGTGTAATGTTTGCTGTTATTTTCAGTTTAGAGAACTACATGTTTTAGCTTACACCATCATTTTTCCCTCATCATCTATCATTATCAGTAACTTGTTGGACAACTGAGATAAGCTTAATTAATGACGGCAAATAGCATCTGACATCTGTTAGAGAAACAATGAATACTAAAGTCAGACACGTGCTCCTTAAATAGAATTAACAACAGTATAGCCAACACATCTTCAGCAGACACAGCGATAGTAGTGGTAGTTATTTGCTAAAACAGACCTGTGTGGTTCTGTGTCAAAAGGTATCTTTTATTTTCCATACATGACTTCTGTGTGTGTACAGTGTGCATTTCATCCCCAGGGGCCTATTGCACAAAACTAGGATAAGGGATTAAGCTGGGATATCTTGGTTATCCTGGCTCAACTTATCCGTGATCCGGTTGCACAAAAGCAGGATAGTGGAAAGCGGGATATGTTATGACATAAGTTACCATGGAGATTTATTCTGTGGAGCTAGCCTGCTCCAGACCAGGCTAA
>NC_065513.1:8915491-8937878 GCF_006386435.1 Epinephelus moara
TTGCCATGGTGAATCGGTGAATCTGTGATCGATGGCGGGGAATATTTGAGGAAGCCGCGTGCGCGCACTGATCCAGGATTGGTTTCACCTGGCTTGATGAATCCGTGTCTGCTCATCCTGGCTTGGTCTTTGTGCAGCCAGTTAAGCCTGGACGCTCTTGTTTTGGATTCGTTGAACCCAGCTCAGTCATTTATGCTGGATGTCTGAATCCTACTTTTGTGCAACGGGCCCCTGGAAGCCATGCTGGGACCAACACAGCAGGTTGTGTGTGTTGACTCAAGATCACACACCTTATGGCTGGAAGGCATTCAACTTGATGTGTTAAAAAATAAGGGGGAGTTGTCAAAAACAAACCATTTCTGAGTCAGGTCTGAAGTCTTGTACTGTATTTGACTTGTACTTGACTTAAGTCAAGTAAGTCAGGGCTGATCTGTTGTTCATAGTTAACCACATTCACAACCAGGTCCTATAGTTACTACTTTACAGATTCAAACAGTGGCTCCTAACCTTAAAGCTTGTGACTCCGCACAAAAAGAAGTATCTAGTTTGGGCCTCTTGTCACTTTTTTTTTTATTTCTATCATATGTCTAAATGTGCTATACATTTATTATTATCAGTTACTGTACTTGCAGGTCAAGAGATCTCCCCTTTAAAGTTTTCAGATGGTTTCATTTATCATCATCAAAAAGGGGCAAAATTATTCAATACTTTACAAAAAGAAAACATTAGAGAAAGTACAAACAATCAATACAAAACTGTGTAGCAGAACTTTGTTTTTTTTCTTAATTCCTTCATGATTAATCATCTCATTACCCCTGCAGATTTATTTTGTGACCCAACACTGGAGGGGAAGGGGACCACTGGACTAAACTAGCATAAAGAATTAAGTCAAAAGCACCTTGACCTTGACCAGCTACAACAGTAAAATGTTGTTTATGCATTGATGCAGAATTACTGATCAATCAACACGTGTAGTATACAATCATATATAGAGTAGATGCAGTTTAACACAGTTTAGTGACTTAAACTGTGTTTCAGGTCACTAAAAACAGATCTTTTGTAAAACTCTGTCCAGGATGAAGATTTTCACAGACTGTGTTTTCAGTGTTGACATGTATACAAGGAAGATAGAATTTTTGGCCTGTGACATCAGAGTGTGTGTCATTATGTCCTTTGTGAGGCGTCACAAATGAGGTGACATGACCAAGTGCTGGCTCTACCATTGCTAAGAGGTCTTTACATGTTTACACATTAATCTACAGTATGTACATTTCCACTTCCACTATATTGAGGAACAGAGGTGCCAAACAGAGGTAGCCCTTTTTCAGGCTTCTGATTGGCCGACATCTTCTTCCTCTTCATTTCTGTGTGACTTTAGGATTAGGTTTATATCTCCACCTGTTGATTTGGCATACTCTTAAAGAGGCAACAGATAGGATTCGTGTTTTTTTTTTTTTAGCTTGGCGCCACCTAGTGTCGGTGTTGCGTTGCACTGTCGCAACGACCAAATTAGTAAGTTAAATAAAACGTAGGCTGTAAAGCCACCGGTATACCCCTATGTATATGTAGAATGAGAAGGTGTGGACACTATACTACATAAATGAGTAAGGAGACCGAGCAACAATTATCAGATTTATCAGAAGAAAAAACAAAGAGTAATGCAAATAATTATAGCAGAATGCACAGTACCAGTACAAACAACTCACAGTAAATTATACCAATATGTACAGTATCAGTACAAACAACAGTAGACACAGTGGAATTATACCAATATGCACATGTTAACAGTCCCATTCTAGAATAAACAGTACCGTATGGAAACGATGCGGCCGGTTGTAGCTCTAATTCAATGGGAAACAAAGTTCAGTGTTCACTTAGCTGGGCGTAACTTAGCTGGGCTATGTCCGTCGATAGCTGCCTCCATGAGAAGAGAACAGAAGGAAGGGAGGGGGGTATCACTGTCCGAGGGCTGCTGTAGAATGGCAACGAGGTTGTCAGTAGGGATGCACCGATCCACATTTTTTCACTTCCGATCCGATCCCGATACCTGAATTTGGATATCTGCCGATACCGATACTATTCCGATACCAGAGCTCTGTTTGCTTTAATATTATTATTATCATTATTGTTGATTTTATATGAGGCTGTAATAAACTCCTCTCTACAGGCAAGTATGATATGTACGTATGTATGCATGTATGTCCCAAAAGGCAACTTGAGGTAAGTATAAGGTCAGAAAAGCAGGAAATCCTGTTCACAGGAAAAATCCCATCCTGAAAACAAATATGCAACTGTAAGGGTTTCAAATTGATTGTCAATATTTATTAAATTCCAAGACAGTGTTAAACTACTAGTGCAATATACACTATCAAAAAACAAAAAGTACCTGTCATATTAATCTGAACAGCACAGATACAAATCAAGTAGACACTACTATGTAGTAGTGTTGTCACGGTACCAAAATTGGGACCCACTGTACGATTCCAGTGAAAGTATGGTTCTGAGTAGTATCACGATACCACAGCGAAAATGAGGCAGATGTGCCTTTTGTCATTTATAAAAAGATAAATCACTTTTCTATAATACATCAATGATATTTCAATGGAATAAATTACTTATTGACTTATTCATACTTCAAAAACGGCATCAATAAGTGATTAACATAGGGGGGATCGAAATAAAATAAATAAATAAAAGATTAAAGATACTCAATAGCTCAGTTCATACCTGAAATGTCACTGGATACAAACCACTGTAGCTGCATATCGAGTGCCAGGTGGACAGCGCGCGCTGTTATTGGACGCTGCATGGACACTCATGCTTTTGCGATTGGACTTTGATCTTATCCCACAGTAGTGGTACCTGCGGTACGTAGTACTTCAACATTATGGTATCATATGTACTGTCATGTTTTAGTACCTCGGTCAGTGCAACACTACTATGTAGCAATCATCATTCCAGCAGACAGCGTGAAAGCACAGATGCGTCTCGTGGATCGGAAATTCCCGCAGGTGGATCCGATCTGAAATTTCCGATCTGTGAATTATGTTGGTATTGGAACCCGATACCGATACTGGATCGGATCGGCCCCATCCCTAGTTGTCAGCCGACCAACACTCGCTGCCCGGTCCCTGGTTGCGGTGATTTGCGATGCTGGCCAGCTAGGAATTAACTAGCAGCTAGTACAGTACAGTCCTCTCTTGTCTAGCTAACATTTAGCCGTGTTACTTACTGATCCATTAGGAAGAAAGCTAGCTGGACATCGGTTCTGAAGCCTCTTTGGTCACGGAGCTCCCTCCATCTCTTGAACGCCTGACTGAGGTTTACTCATGTTTTTCCTCTTCTTTTATCACTCTCCTTTTTGCTCTTCTTTGCCTCCTCAGACAGAGGAGCTCGTTTTCTTTTGCTAAGCCGTTTTTCACTTGTCTCCAAACTTTGTCCATCTGCCATTGTGCTCGTGACTGAACTATCTCATGCCCAACTCCTCATAAGGACCAGCTCCAGTCCCTGATGGCTGACCGACCAATTTCGCAATACATGACGCGTTCCCTGCGGTAGAGCAGATTTTTTCCACGAAATTACAGCACCGGTGGCAGAAGCTTATTCAGGGTTTTCACGGGTCATTAAAAAGCATTAAAAGTCATTAAATAGATTTTGCGAAAATTAAGGCCTTAAATGGCATTAAAAAGCATTAAATTCAATGTCCAGAGGCATTAAAAAATTAAATACACTTGATGGAAAAAAAAACATTGTTAGTCACGATTTATTTTGATTATATAAACATTTAATAATTTTGATCGGAAGTATAATGTGATGATTGACAGGCAGAACCCTTTAATTGGCTATTGTTTATGGCCGGTGCATGAAGTCACAACACCGGATGCTTGGAATGCAACGTTCTGTGTGCGTGCTCATGCTGTGGCGAAAGAGCGGAGGGAATATTAGCAAATGTCGGAAAAATGGGAAAATGCAAGTTTCAGCAGAAGTGGTTGGATGAGGAACTATTCAGAACCTGGCCCGTTGACGGTAAACCTGGAGAGGCATTTTGCAGCGTGTGCAAAAAAGATCTTCAAACTTTGCACAATGGGTGTCAATGCGGTGAAATCACACATGCTGTCAGATAGTCACAAGTCGGCGATTAAAGGCAGGCAGCAGTTAACTGTGCCGAATTTCTTTGCCGTGACCAGCAACGCAACTTCTGCTGTCGCCACCACAACTGCAGCTGCTGCTGCTACCACCACCACACCTGCCGCTACAGTGACCGCCTCCAGCCTTAGAGTTAGAGTTAGTTTTTCACATCATTCTTCAGGCTGGTTTTGTTAATTTTGAAATGTGCAAATAAATTCTGAGACTGTAAACCGTCTTGTGAGCCATTTCTAATTCACTATAGAGTGACAGTTAATGTAAATTTAGATTAGCATTGTCAAATGCTTACAATTTTGTTTATATATACAGTGGTGTGAAAAAGTGTTTGCCCCCTTCCTGATTTCTTACTTTTTTGCATGTTTTCCACACTTAAATGTTTCAGATCATCAAACAAATTTAAACATTAGTCAAAGATAACACAAGTAAACACAAAATGCAGTTTTTAAATGAAGGGTTTTATTAANTATATATATATATATATATATATATACAGATAAAAAATAAATAAAAAAACTGTATCTGCAGTTGGACATGGGCATTAAATTTGTTTAAAGTGGCATTAAAAAGGGCATTAAATTAGATTTGCTGATACCTGCAGAAACCCTGTTATTGCACAGCCACTAAATAACTATGTAAACGCTGATAGTCTGATTTTACTGTGGCCACTACCCTGTGCAGATTTTTCAATGTTGCTTGTGTGGATGGGATTTTTTTTTTTTTTTTAAATACCTGTGTACATGTGGTCTAGGTCTCAGTGGCAACACAATGGATTTCCCTAATTATGTACAAAATTCACACTGATATTATGATTTCTGCAAATATGCAATTGAATAAAGTCATTAGACTTTTGGGGTATGCATTGAACACAAACCAATTCATGCACTGAGCCCCTGTTGTAAGAAAGTCAAAAGATGAACCAGTCTTTTTCCAATTTACTCCTCCAAGTTGGAGCAGCAGATCTGACATTTACCACCCTGCTGTAGCTGCACATACTGTGTTTCCTTTATTTTAAAATTCATCAATGCACTCTGAATTGTTAAAAGCATTACATACAAGTGAAAAAACCAATAAGACCGCAGAGCCTGACTGTTTATGTGGTGCTTCTGCTGAGCACCTAATATCTGCCATTGGCTTCTTAAACCTCGGCCTGTGCATTTTTCTCTTTCCATCGAGCACCGTGTAATCCCTAGAATTACAATGCAAATTAACATAAGAATCACCAAAATATGAGACCTGGAGGCTTCACATGACAGCAGTAAGAGAAGGCCTACTCTCATACAGTTTCCGCACAGTCAAGTGCTGTGTTGCATTAGTCACAGTGGTAACCTGTCAGCAGGCATGATGCATTTCCATAAATACACTGAAAGCTTTTGATTAATATAATTGGCTTGGCTTCAGTCACTGCAATTTTATGAATTTATAATCAGGGGACAGCTGTTTGTTTCATTCCTTCAGCAGCCTTTATCATGATGATTTAATGCACATAGTTGTTTCTATAATGAGTTATTTAATGGCTTTTGTGTAATAAACAATAGATCATAGGGCAGTACTGCAAGTAAGATGGGACTCGCGTCAAAAGCCAACAGCCTAATTCAAAGGAGTAGACTGGAATTACACATTCACTTTCTTGCTAAGCCTTAAATGAGAAGACTGATGCACTCTCACAGAGTGTGGTAGTAATCTTCTCATCAAACTCTCAGCAAGAAAGCTAACAAGTATATTTCCCAAAATGTCAAACTATTCTTTTCAGTTCAAGTGTCCATGGATATAAAGGTATGAGCCTCACACTACTACTTATTTTGCGTGTTGTTGTCAGTTAAAAAAAAGAACATTTTTTACTGTAACTGGGGGATTTAATACAAATTCAAAACCATTTCCAAACAGTGCCCAAAAGCAATGGTGATAGAAGTTTGTGCCTCTGCAGTGCCACCATGTTAATCACAAAAGCTTCAGTGGTGTCAGTGAACGTGCAGCAGTTTGTCTTCCTGACATTTAGTTCTATTCTCTATCAGCCGCCTCATCCCTCCAGGGAATTCCCTCTTATTTGTCCATACTATGTACACTGAGCCAAATCCAATGCCAACACTGCTGCCAGTGAAGTTTTCAGTCGCTGTCAGACAACATATTGTTTTTCTTAAATTCCTTGACCAGTAGCGGTATGCTGTTTGCCCTTCACAGCATGAAAAGACATTGGACCTTTGGTGTATGGGTCTTCAGGGAGTAAGGGTGGGAGGACGAATTGATGAATTGGTGGCTTGAGCCTCGTTGTGACCACTGGACCAGGTTATAGCACCTGCTGCCCATCTGTTACATTACACTGAGAAACCTGGCAGGTCTGAACTGATGCAGCTCTCAGATTACGATGATGAGTATTGATTGTTGTCTTCAGTTCAAAAGATGTCAGACTGTAGGGCAATGAAATCTAAAGCTACACCATGATCTGTGGTGTTTTATACCAAATGATACCAAAAGGATTAGAGAACATTTGCTGTTTAAAGCCCCTACAAGGAACTTTCATTTTGAGTTGATTTTGGCGACCCTGTGGACAAAAGTGGTAGTGTTTTGCCGGAATGAGGCCTACATTTCCCATGAGCTCTAGCACATATTGTCGTAAAGACGCTTACCTGGCTCGCGAATGTATTTGTTTTGGGGATGAATGAAACGACAAGACAGGAAAACTTTGCCCCCGTTCCTATCGGGGATCCCAGCTCACCTCTGCCCCGCCTCAGCTCCACCTCTCCGGCGTAAGCGCCACCGCCGCCGGGGGTAAACGCAGTGGTCGGCTGGTAAGGCTGAAGGCCTGTTTGGCGAGCACTTCCATGGCTTCTTGGACTGAGTATGGAGCGGTGCCTCGCCTCTTTATTTCTCGGCACTCGCTGAACCCTGTCGACGCCTGGCTGGTACCTGTCGTCGGCCCGGATGAGGTGTTCCAGCCCCGCGGCCCCTGCTCTCCTCGTCCCTGCTGGCACGGGGTGAATCTGCGCAACCTGCGGCCTCTGTGTGTGGCTCCCCGGACAGCTAACGTCGTGGACCCGCCGGCTCCTGCCAGGATTGGGCTGGTAAATGCTAGATCGCTAGCGAACAAAACGTTTATCCTGAAGGATTTCCTGACTTCCTGAGGATTGGATTTTCTCTGTGTGACTGAGACGTGGCTGACTGTTGGTGAGTCCAGTGCGTTCACAGAACTTTTACCCGGTGATTGCTGCTATTTTAACTCCCCGCGGACGTCGGGTCGAGGAGGAGGAATAGCGACTATTTATAAGAGTCACTATAAATGTAAGCAGCTAGGTAAGAGTGCCGTAAATCATTTCATCCTGGAAGCGACCTCGGGTGGACCCGGAGACAGTTTCCTAAAGGTATGGATATACACTATATAGAAATAGCTTATCTTCACACCGATGGTCTCATTTGCTGTTGTAGGACACGCACAGACATCAGCAGAAACGAGGGGACGAGAGTTTGTAAGTTATCATTTCCTGCTGGCAGAGAGAAGCCCCCCCTGACATCTTCATCCAAATAATGGCTTGCTCTGAAATACGAAATTAAATGATTTTGCAATTAAGGGCCAGGACATGTCTGTGGGAGGATACCAAAGACAGTATTTAAAAAAAAAAAAAAAAAGGACAACATTACCGTGATGTCACCTATTGGTTTGTTGACTCCCGTTTTTCACTTTGGGTGTTTGGAGCTAAAAGTGATCATTTTTGGATGAGTGTGTGGAGCTGTGGAGGATTCTGGGGTAGATCTGAGCTGACAAGTCTGTCACTCTGTCACTCAAAGTGGCCACACCCTTACTTGTGCATAACATTAAACCTCAAGAAAATGTAAACAGGTGACTTATATAAAAATTCGCCCCCGTGCATTTGTCATGTTTATTTCTTCTGTATAACTGGACCTTTGGACTGACTCGCTTTTGAGCCAGCCTCAAGTGGCCAATAGAGGAACTGCAGTTTTTAGAAATTTCGCTTTTGCTTTGGAGGTTGCCACTTGGAAGGTACTTGTCTGTGCTAACATTTTCATGTGATGAAAATCACATCATCTACCGACATTTTCTATCACTCAGAAACAATTAAGTATTGTTCCCTTTCCTCAAAAAGATACATTCTGTAGGGCACTAAAGGCATTTAGTTATTTGGGATTTATATGCAAGATCATTAATATAGAACATATCACAGACGTTCACAAAACCCACATCAGTGGTAATTTTGACAGCTATTTTAGATTTTGCTTCGGTCTTGAGACAAAAATGCTTTATAGTTTTAGTAACGTGGTCATTTTTATCCTTCATGGTTTTGGTTGATAAAAAGTCATTACATTTTAGTCAACTTTTACGCAATAGTTTAAGTCAATGGGCTCTAGTTTCGCAGACCGGGCGCAGCGGAGGCGCAGCACACCTGCGCTTCACCAACTGGGTGTGGCCAGGCAGATTTTGTAAGTTTGGCACACCGTACGCCCTGGCGCAGCTACTCCTCTATCCCACCTCCGTCCCTCCTACCGGCGCAAGTCAGAAAGAGGGAGGAGAGAAGGCGTGGAGTGGGTTTTACACACATCACACCAATCAAATGAGCCCCTCTCCTCGCCCTTAAATGCGCCGCGCAAAGGTGTAATGAGAGTTTACTCAATTCGCCATGGCGGAAGAGAGGAGCAGCGTCAGACGGCCAAACTTCTCCCAGGAGGAAACTGATGTTTTGGTCCGGGAGGTCCAAGCTCGCAGTGTCCGAATATACGGAACTGCGAGCAGACCTCCACGGGCTGATGATGCAAATGTAGCCTGGGAGGAGGTCACCACAATTGTGTTGCGTTTCTCTCGTGCGCGCGCTCTCTCTTTCTCTCTCGCAGTCTCACTCTGTTTCTTTTCTTTTGACTTTTCTAAGATGACAGATGCTGAATATATACTCCCTATCTGATGCTGTGGCTGTTTGTGGTTGGCTGAGAGGGATGTGAACTCATTAGTTTGCAGCTGTGTTAATCAAATCAGGTTGGGTTTCCATTACGCGTGCCAAACGTGCCAAACGGTGCCAATCCCCTTTGATCTGACATCAGATGTGACGGGACAGTCGATATAGAGATACATTTATGTGCTGATTGCAGATAGTTGCATTGAATAGTGTTTTCTTGGGTATTTATTGCATTATTAATGTGCCTGATATTCTGGAAACCTGCCTGTGAGGTTTTGGTGACGTGTGCACACTGTCTGCCGGTCAGCCAAACTTCGGCTTACACCGGCTGCGCTCCGCCTGCGCTGACAGTAGACGTGGTTTCAGTTGGCGAGCTTTTAGCGCACCTTCGGTGAAGCCTTTTGGCCGAAACTGTCACTGCGCCAAGCTGGATCTGTCGACACCTCCCCCTGCTGCGCCGCCACACCCATCTCAGCGCATCTCGGTCTGCCAAACTACCAAACTGAGCGCGCCTCGGGTTGCGCTGCCCGAAACTAGCTCTGCACGGGGTTCGCCACCCTGCGCTGCGCCGGGAAACCAATATGTTATCTCTCTTAAAACTAATTCAATTAGGCAAGGTATTTTATTTTATTCAGACATCCTTTTTTCTACAACTACAAATAATTTCTACACATTTATAAACTTTTTTTTCTCCAGAAGGGTTTTGACAGGTTTAAAGGATGATTTATGAGCACACACTTACTGATCATCATTCGAAAAGCTCACAATCCCAAACTTTCAGACAACAAATAATTAATTTTAGACAACTAGAGAACAATTTGTACCAAGGGCCACTGTAAATTCTGACTATATAATATATGATATTCACATAAGGTGAGAGTTTGTTATATATTAAATATATAGAAAACTACTAGATGGATCCATTGAAATATTGTCCAGACATTCACAGTCCCCAGAGGATGGATCCTAATGACTTTAATGATCTCATCTTTTCATCTAATGCAACCAGCAGTACTACACTACGTTTAGTGTAAATTAGTAAACATGCTAAATTATGGTGAACTAGGTCAAGATTATATCTGCTACATATCAGCATGTTAAGATTGTATTGCGATCATGTTACAATGCTGACTTAACTTCAGCCTCAGAGCTGCTGTAGACTCGTCTTGTCTTGAAGTTGTCACATCTCAAATATGAACAAAATGAGATTGAGAGTGGGCTTTTTTTTTTTTTTTTTTAACGTGTTTTTAGGTCAGTCATTTCCTCTGAGAAGCTTTGTTCGGCTGCAGACTTCCTTCTGGGTTGTATTCTTTATGACACTAATACATTTTACACAAAAGACGCCACTGTAAATTTAACGATTTAAAGATTCATTAAAATTCAATTAATGTATGAGTCTGCTTTTTAAATCTGGCTGCGGGGCACAAAAACAGACTTGGACAGGTCATAGATGATTTATGTCCCCACTGGGTCAGAGGTTTGGTGAACTACAAGGCAATACATTTTTAAACAGCTGAAGTCCTTTCCAAACTCCCTGAGAAATGGATGGAAGTACAGATATCTGGTAAATAAGAATGTTTTGTAGCAGAAGCTGTCATGTCTATGGATTAGTCCTGACAAACTGATGAATAAATGCAGACAGGAATACTGATGAACTACAAGTCAATACATTTTAAACAGCTGAAGCCTTTTTCCAGACTCACTGAGAAATGGGTGGAGGTATAGATATCTGGTGAGTGAGCATGTTTTGTAGCAGAGTCTGTCATGTCTATGGATTAGTCCTGACAACCAGCTCAATGAATGTAGACAGATGTACTGAAACAAATACATCGTATATATATATATATATATATGTATACATGGTGTGAATGTTACTTGTGCTGCAGGTGTTTGGTCATAAAGGCAAAATACTGGATAAACTCAAAATATGACCCAATGATGGTGCTGGAGGAAAAGTCAAGGGATCACTAAAGTGATTACATGTATGTATGTACCAGATGTCATGGTAATCTATCAGATAGTTGTCAAGATATTTCGCTCAAAAACAAAAAAGTCAACCTCATGGTGGAGCTGGAGAAAAAGTCAAGGGATCACCAAAGTCATTAGCATTCATCATCTTGGCACCATGGCTGTCTGTGACAAATGTAATGCCAATCTATTCATTAACTGACAAGACATTCTACCTAAGCCAAGAATGTCAGCCTCATGGTCATTAGGTAGTCTGACTCACCACAGGTAGACTGTGGCTATAAGCCTGCCATTGGGCCGCGGATGGCATGTCCTTCCTTTTTGCTATCTGCGTATTACTATTTTGAAAATCTCCTTTGCTATGGGAAACAACAACCTCCGAGCTAACAACTTCCAGGCTGCAAATGGCACATTTTGATGAATATTTGGATCATGCAATAAGGAATACCAGCTTTGTTCTTTCGGCAAATTGTTGTGAAAATCTACAATGAATAAAAAAACTTGTGAACGCACTAAGGATGTCATGATTACTTGATTTCACTATTAACCGCCATTTTAAACGCTGCGGTTAATTATTCGTAAAGATTCCTCAACACCGTCACTCTCCAAAGATTATGCTGAGACGCGGAACCATATACAGTAGGTCAGCGCAACTCCCACGGAGCGAAAACAAAGTTACACTAGCGACGTCTCCGAGTGATGAAGTATGGATGAAGAAACAACCCCCCCCCCCAAAAAAAACGGATAAAGTCAGCCGTGTGGTATCATTTTGGCTATCAAAGTCGCAGCCAAAGGATCAAACACAAGCAACATGATACAACACCTGTGGGACAACCACCCGGCTTTACATGCGCCAGTAAAGGTAAATGCACAATAACTGGGTTAAAATACGTCAATCTCAATTTATCTAATGTAACATTGAATTAAAAATTATATGTTAGCGTGTCATTTGCAATTAATGGCGTAGTGGTATGATACGAGTTGGGCTTACAGTGCAACGTGACAAGCTAAGGCACGTCTCAAAAACTTTTTTGATGGATAGTTTTGCAGTTTGTGTGCACACAGCGTGAGGTTGTAATGGTTTTGGGTCCGTGTAGCTCTTTGGAGTGAGACGACAGGCAGAAACTCACGTCCACACGAGTGCGGGATTTCACAAATGCTCGTCGTTTATTTTTACATCAACTTAAAAACACTCCAAGCTTACCAAGCCCGGTTGTACGGCTACTACATTTTCATACATGAACAAAATAGTCGCCACACGTACTTAAAACCATCACTGTTGTGTTGAGAGATAAAAGAAAAAGCAGGAGCACATAAGTATACGTCCGACCAGCGTTGGGTGCGCTCAACAGACTCAAATCATAACAGGCGTTGCTTGATGACGTTGCTGCTAGGCGACACAGTATACACCATGTTAAAGGCACATTTCATATATTCGACTGTTACAAGTTCAAATCCTTTTTTTAGTCGTCAGACTGTTTCAGTGTCAGTGTGCAATGTGGAAGATATACGTAATGTCTTCTCAAGGTCCTCAGTCAGTGAACATTTAGCATTAGTATTACCTCCTTTTGCTTCCTCCCATCTGTGTTGAGTAAATGTTGGACTTGTCCTTCAAGCACGATGTCTGTTTCATTTATTATTAACACTGCACAAGATATGCTCTCAATTTATTTGTGTAATTGTAATTTAAAGAGAACAAAAAGACACGCACACCCTAGCAAAAACTTAGTCTGCTGGACCACAAAGAGCCATGTAGTAAAAGTAGAGTCCGCACACTACTTTTCTTTGTTGCTATATTATTTTTGTTATGTTGGCATGGAAATAAATGAAACTTAAAGATCTATAAGGAGTGTTCATGTGATTTTACACATTTATAGTGTGAAATTAATTAATGCATAATAATCGTGATAATCGTAAAACCGTGATTATTTCTCTGACAATAATCGTACCAAGAAAATCTATAATCGTGACATCCCTAGAATGCACCTCAGAAAAGCCTAGACTCTATGTTGATCTGTTTTCTGACATCAAATTATGTTTGTCTTTTTGTTCTCTATAGGTTGAATCACACAGTGACATACTACCATTAAGGTTATTATGTTGTTTTCCTTTGTGGGGCCATTTTAAAGACAGTGCTCCAGACCTTTCTGTAGCACTCTGACTACACAAGATGAGTCATTAGGATACATCATCTTGAAACCATGAATATCTGAATCACATTTTGTGCCTATCCATCCAATAGTTGTCAAAAAATACATTATTCATCCACATAATTCATTTAATTCATTTTTTATTCTTTATTTCAGACCCAGGGGGATCCATATCACAATAACAAACACAGTAAAAAGGCATTTTTACAGATTTAAGAAATAAATATTAAAGACTGACTAAACCCTAAAACCATTTTTTTCAGCTGATAATCATTGTTTCTGGTTGTATAGTAGTGTTACAGACTGATCCTGCTCAAAATCTTGACAGTTTAGTGCAAACTGTTGAAAATCTACATTTTATTTTAAAAATGTGCTATGGAGTGCCCTCTACAGCTTGAAACCTGGTTACTACATTTGAATTTACATTACATTACATTGGAGGCGAATGACTCTTTTTCGGGGCGAATGACGTCACTAACCGTCCACGCTAAAGCCTGCCCTCCTCCCTTTACTCCTCCCCTTACTATAAAACCATTCTGTCCGCAGTTATCAAACTGATAGCGAGTAGGTTGGATCAGAGCAGAGAGAGTAGTAGAGCAGAGAGAATAGCTAGTAATTTGTCGAATTGTATTGTTAGCATAGTGTATTTTAGTGTAGGTTTACAGTTAGTAGTGTGTTTATAGTATTTAGGTTAGTTGGTCAAGGAGAGGCGCCGAGGCTCGGGAGTATATGTGTGGGGCAGCGAGGGAGGGATGTGGAGGGTCGCTGTGCGGTGAGAGAGAGCCGAGCCTCGGGGGTATATGTGCGGGGCCGCAAGGGAGGGAGGGGTGGATGGATGGATGGATGCGGTGGGCTGCTGCGCGGTGAGGGAGAGCCCAGGCTCCCAGAGAGGAAGAAATAGAACCAAGTAGAGGGGTTTAGTTCCCCTTTAAACTTTTCTTTTTATTGCCATTTAAATATGAACTGCATTTATGAATGGCTGTGTGCCAATTACATAACCATACTAGGGCTGGGCGGTATGACCTAAAATTTATATCACGGTATAAATCGAATCCCTTCACGGTAACGGTATATATCGCGGTATAAATTTAAGTGTAAAAGTTAGAATAGAAGTGTTTCTGAATGGGTTTTGTAGTCCCTTAGCAAAGCTAAATTGATAAAAAAAACAACAACAAAAGCAAAGATATAATGTATTTTTTAGAGCATTTAAGAGTCGCTAAAAGAGCCTGAGAAGTCCGGGGCTGTTCAGACATTAAGACATTAAGACATTAACTCACTCACTCACAAGTTCTCCAGCAACACATGTTGCACGTGCTACGCTAAATCACGGACGTGAACCAGCTCCTCTTGCTCCGCTGTCTCTGTGCTCGCAGCCATTTTCACACTGAGGCAGGTGCGATGACGTCATCGACGATAGGACGGTAGAGCGCAAATCTCTACCGTGGGCCAAATTTATATCATTTCTATCGTCTACCCCATATACCGTGCAGCCCTAAACCATACCTGAAGTCATTAGGAATGACGCCAACACTTTACAGCCTCCATAATTTAATAAAAGTTATGGAGGCTATACAGCAGGTTCTTTGATTTGTTAAATGCAATCCTCCCAAACAAGAATGGAGAAAAAAGAATTCACTATTCTAGGAATAACCTTCATCATGTCGGAGGTGGACAGCACCAGCTGGTTGATGGCTAATATCTAATAAAAATGTTGATATCAGCTGGAGATATCAGCAAATCTGAATATATATTGTTCTAACCCCTGGGGGTGGGAGCAGAGTACGTGTGTATGTGTGTGTCTATAGGTGAGTGGAGGGTGTTGGTGGTGGTGCTCCTGTATGGTATGTGATTATGTCCTCGATGTGCGAGGCAGCAATGCTGCTGACAGTGAAGTGAAATGATAGTCCTTCAATTTGTCCCTGGAGAGATACCTCCCAGGAACCAAGACTGCACTCAGCTCTCCACCACCTGCTTCAGCTCTCACACACACACACACACACACACACACACACACACACACACACACACACACACACACACACACACACACACTTCAATCACTCACACACTTTACCAGTCAGAGAGAGCACACTCAATCACTTACTCATGGATATTAACACACTTACGCGAACATTAATGCAAAGACATACTCAGTAATCTCACACACAAATGTAAATGCACTACACAGATTTAAAAACTAGTCTTGTGAGGACCTTTGCTGACTCGATTATTAAGCATTTAAAACTGACTGACAGTTAATGTGGTTCAAAGTGTGTGTTTGTACCTATTAAATCGGTTACACTGGAAGGCAAAGAGAAAAACCCAGTCATCAAAAAGAGGTAAGGATGTGAAATTTTTTAAATATTGAGATAACAGTGCACATTTTCAGACAGTCTCTCCTGGAAGATATCAATGGTGTTAAACTTGGTTGCTCATTCAAAGAAGGTCATAAATAGTTGTGTGAAAAATCAAAATATAGGGTCTGATTGTGGGTTTCAGAAAGCTACATTAGTGGTTGGACACAGCTGACAACGTAACCTATTTGACCATCTTAAAACACTTCTGAAGCAGCATACTGGCCCCATTAGCTGGCTCACTAGCTCTGAGAGCTTTTTCCTCCCTGCATTATCTTTCTATTGATCAAATGCTGGACAGGGACTACAGAGAAAATAAAAGGAAGCTTGGGGAGCTATAGAGAGCTAAAGTGACACTAACTCCTGGGTTACTAATAATGGAAATGACTGAAAATACAGCTTTGGTTAAATTGTGGTTCACAAGAGTCTAGATAAAAGCAGTAATTTAAAAATAAAACATTAAATGCATTGAAAGCACACTGCATTCATAAAAGAAAAAATAAATCCTGCAGCCACTACAGTGCAGTTACTACATGTCTTTTGGCAATAAATAAATGGATGAGCAATAACTTCTTAAAGTTAAATGAAGACAAAACTGAAATCCTGCTTGTCGGCATAAAACAAAAAAAGAAATGCTGCTTAATGATCTGGGGAATTTAACTCCCTGGATCTCAAATCCAAGTCTTGGCATGATCCTTGATTCAAATCTAAGCTTCAAGTCCCTAATTAACAAGGTGAGGAAAATCATTTTTCCACCTCAGAAACATAGCCAAGGTGCGACCATTCTAAATGAAAAAGATGCTGAGAAATTGATTTATGCCTTTATCTCAAGTTGCCTTGAATACTGTAATGCACTTTTTACTGGACTCCTAAAAAACACCACCGAGAGACTTAAGCTTGTTCAAAACTCTTCATCTCGGCTATTAACCAGAACCAGGAGGAGAGAGCACATCAGGCCAGTCTTAGTTGTTCTGCACTGACTTCCTGTTACATTAAGAATTGATTTTAAGCTCCTCCTCCTTGCATACAAAGCCCCAAATGGCCGGGGATTGAGCTACATTTCTAACTCCCTTGTCAACTATTTGCCTCTAAGAACACTGATCACCAGCTGGTTTATTGGAGGTTCCCAGCAACAGCCCATATAAGATCTGGGATGCAGCCTTTGTCGATTACGCCCCAAAGCTATGGAACACAATACCTATAGACATCAGGGAAGCTAGCTAGCTAAATATTTTAAAAGAAAGCTAAAAATGTATCTGTTCACTTTAAGCTTTTAACTAGCTCTGACACAGGTCTGAAACTTTCTTTTTATGCTTTTACTTTTTATTTACGCTTCACGCTGCTGCAGCTCTTGAAATCTTACTTGACTTTATGGTTTATAGTTTTACAACTCTGTACACAATGTTTTACATGTTTTTAAATGTCCTTTATTATTGAATTGCCTTGTCTGTTTAATGTCCATAATGTCTATTTTACATGTGAAGCACTCAGTGCTTATATTGCTGCCCTTATTGAAGAGCACTTTGTGCTGCATTTCTTGTATGAAAGGTGCTATATGGATAAAGTGTATTATTATTATGTTATTATTGATGGCCCTATTGCATTTAATCTGCTTTTATTTCCTCCTTGTATGAGGCAATGTCTGTGCAGGCATCTCCAGTTGTTTGGACTGTTCAGGCGGAAAGCCCAGTATGACCTGCTGGTAGTTGCTCTCTTCTAGCAGGACCAGTTATATGGGATGTTTTACGGATATAAATTCATGATTTACCATTTTTCTATAATTAATTCGATTTTTTATAATACTTTGAGCTTTTTCCTGAGATAGTAACTCAAGGTTTCTTTTGTAAATGTAATGCGCTTTGGTAGTTTACTTAATATTTTTGTTTTTGGTGGCCTTTAAACACAGCCCTTCCAATAGTAGCCTCTCATGGGCTAAACACACAGCTCATCAAAAGAGGTGAGTCCATGGGCGACATGTTGCAGTGAGTTTAGACATAGCAAACAGCAGGGCAGAGGACTTAACCAAGTTATGATGGTGTGAGTACTTACTTGTGCAGCCATACTATAATTTTCATAGAAGCTTTATTTTTTTGTATTCTCACAAAATAATTGTTGCACCCTCAGGAACATACTCCATTTTTTTCAAAAATGATGAAAACTGATGAAGCGATGCTGAATGACAGATTGCATTGGGTAACATGCAAGTTGCATGTAACATAAGAAAGTTTTAAGTCATAACCTTCAAGTCTCAAGCAAGTTCCAAGTCACTGTGGTGAATATCAAACAAGTCAAGTCGAGTCCTTGCTATAAGTCAAGCTAGTCACGAGTCATGTCATACTCACAAACTCAATCTACTATTAAATGGAGAAACCTCTGTCCCTCCATCCCTCTGTCATCATCCGTTTTCCTCCTCACTGCTTTGACCTGTTTCTCTGAACTTGCACATAGGCTTTCATCTTGCTCATGTGCAGACAGCCACGATGACGTTTTTGCATTTTTCCCACATTTCTACTGTTTATATTTGCGTTTTTGTCCACTACCCATTCATACTGTGAGCAACATCTGCAGCGCGAGCTGCGCATGCGCGGAGACCACTTGGAAAACACCTGCGCTCGGACCACAGTTTATGGCTGGGACATGCAATTTCCTCCATGCCGTCAGCCAAATGTGCTCCATGTATTTTGCCATAAAGCATGTTTCTAAATACAGTGTGCATTGTTTGTCTTACATTAATATTTATTACAAAGTGCATTTACAGTGCTCTGATTTTGCATCTCCACTAATATACTGTTTTTGATTTCTTATTCCTCTATACATAACATATCCCCGGGTATGGACTAGTAAAGATAATATAACATAAACTGCACCCAGTGGTGGAATGTAACTAAACACATTTAACCAAACACATTTACTCACTCACAGTTACTCAGTACAAATCTGGGTCTTTTCTTCTCATGCCACCGTCTACCTCGACTCCACTAAATTTATCTGGCAGCTTTAGTTACTAGTTACTTTACAAATTAAGATTTCACACTCAAAACATATAAAAATGCTTAAGTACAGCTGGAACTATGAGTCAATTAATGAACTGACAGAAAAAAAATTGCCGCTATTTTGATAATAATCTAAGTTGTCTTTATGCAAAACATTTCATGGTCCCAGCTTCAGTTGTGAGTTGTTGTTTTTTTGTTGCTACTTTTGCTTTTTATTTTATAATTAATTAGGGGCCGGGCAGCCTAAGCTGACAGGACCCTATTGTTATCCTGTATGTTCTTCTTCTTCTTCTTCTTCCGAGGAAATCATACTTCCCATGCGCGAAAAATCACCAAACTTTGCACAAAGGTCCAGTCCCATGCCAGATTGCCTCAGCTGCAAAAACAGGCCAATAGTCCTGATGGTGGCGCTACAGCAAGCCTCTAAAGTTCAAAATTTTGAAAATTCACAACAAATCAACCATATGCGCTACAGATTTGCAACTTTAACCAAAATGTAGTTCCAATACTGAAGAAACTTTTGTACATTTAACCCTATTGCAAATTATGAAGTCCATCACTGTTTTTTTCAAAAACTGTAAAACTTCTTAAACTTATCTCCTCCCACAATTTTTGCTCAATTGACACCAAACTTGCTACAGAGCATTTTCAGACTGTCCTACACAAACGATCCACACAGATTTTTGATTTATCGAAAATTGAGCCTACAGTGCATCAAAATGTTTGACAGTAAACGTTATTGTAAACATATACTTGCAAATTCTTGCTAAATACATTTTCAATGTTAATAAAAAAAAAAGACAAAATTCTAGGGTCATGGTAGATGATGTTTGGAAAATATCAGAATTTTATCCATGGTAGATGATGTTTGGAAAATATCAGAATTTTATCTGAAAAACTGAATTTTTTTTACAGCATTTTGAATTTTGCTCTAATGTGAACAATTGGAGTCAATGCAAAAATGGCATTTTTAAACATCAGTTTTTCACTTATGGAGCCAAGAAATCATTGTTAAAAACAAATTACCAACATCTCCATGCTGTGTAGATGCAATTTGTGTATTTTCTGATTTTTGTCTTAATAACTGAATTTTTGACAGCCGTTTGAAATCTGCTTTTACACACTAATAGCTGCTGTCTTGCACACAGGTGACTGGCTTAGTCAATTTGTGAAGCTACATGTGACATTTCCATTTGCCAATTAGCTCAGTGAGATAGAGGATGGTTCTTGGTGTTGAAGATTGTGAGTTCAAGCCTCAGCTCGTGCAACATTTCCATATGAGAAATCTACCCAAACTTTTCATAAAGGTCCAGTCCCATGCCATGCCATGTCCTCAACTGGAAACACAAGGCAATAGTCCTGATGGTAGTCTCGCCACCAGACAATCAGAGATCTCCGCCTTCTGATAGTCTGGGGACACTCCTTTCTAAAGTGTGTTTAACACACTGGCGAAAACGGCCGGCAGCAAAGCAACACCTCTTGCATTTTTGAAAAGGACACGCCTTCTCGGAAATGTGCGCTCCCCCTTTTCTCGTCTGCAAGGACACAAACACACAGAGAGCTTGAAAATGGATGCTGAGAGATTTAACTCCGTTTTATCAAACGTATGCTCAGTCCACAAGATTGTGGAAATGAAGGACTTACAGCGACTTGAGCCGTTTTGTGTTTCTAGTCGGATGTTTACGAGCACAAGAGTTCAGCGAGCCACCGAAGGACCACCCTGCGGATTTACTATTGGTTCTGCAACGTAGGGAGTTTTTTTAGACTCTGAAATTGTATCCGCCCATCTAAACACAAAATCAGGGAGAAAGTCATCAGTCTTTAGTTAAGCCAAGCGTCTAAAGACTGACTTGTGAGTCTATCCTGATGGTGGCGCTACAGCAAGCCTCTAAATTCATAACAAATCAACCATATGTGCTACAGCTTTGGAACTTTCACTTTGAAATTTGCTTTTCCATGGCATGGATGGCTACTGTCTGGCACCCTGATGCTTGGCTTAGTCAATTTGTGAAGCCACACATGAACTGTCAGTTGCCAATTAGCTCAGTGAGATAGAAGACGGACCTCAGTCTCAGAAGTTGTGAGTTCAAGCCTCAGCTAAGGCAGAACGGACATTGTAATGTGAAAGTCCTATGTTCAGGCATCATGCTATGTGGATTAGAGACTACTAAGGTTAAAATAATTATGATCCAGGCAGTTTCACAGAGAGACAAATACTCTACTCAACACTTTTCCCTGTTATCCCTTGTCTCTTTTCCCTGTTTATTTGGCTTAGCTATCAGTCAATATGCAGAGTCTATCCAATAGCTACTTTTACATTTTAAAAAATGTTTTCATCTTAGTCACCATGGATAATGTTTAGCTTTAAGCTAGATCAGGCCAGTTTGTTCATAATTGCTAGCAGTTAATGTTATTCTTACTTTCTTGTTCTTGAGGTTTTTTTCTTTTCTTTGTATATTATGAGCCCGGCCCCGACCATTGCTGCGCAGCAGCTATAATTTTTATGTTGAGTTTTGAACTGCTGGTTGAACAAAACAAACATTATGAAGGTGTTACTTTGGGCTCTGGGTAAGTGTGACGCTATCTCTCACTATTTCCGGAATTTTTACAAACCAAACACCCAATTGATAAATGGAGAAAATAATCAGCAGATTAACCCATAATGAAAATAATTAGTAGTTAACAGTTCAAACTGAGCTCCACCTCAAACAGCTACAACAGTAAAATCCTGCTTTTACATCAATGCATGAGTCAGAATCATCTAATGAGATCAGATAAGGTTGTAGACTACAACAGTCATAGTCAATCAATCAATCAATTTTATTTATAAAGCCCAATATCACAATGTTGAGGAATTTAAATACCTGGGGGTTACTCTTGACTCAAATCTGAGCTTTAAAAAACACATAAAAAAATGGCTCATGTTTTGAAATTCAACATCATGAACTTTCGTCATATAAGGAACTCTTTAACAAATGATGCTGCAAAAATGTACTTCAATGCTATGATACTCCCCTACATGAGATACTGCATGCCATGTTGGACACAAGCTAACCAGACCACTCTAAATCCAATCAGATCTCTCTACGGGCAAGCATTGAAGGTTCTGGACCAAATTACCATCGTTGGTATCTAGGTTTCTTATCGCTGTACTCTAAACTATAATCAACTCTTTAACTTTTTTTTCCTTCTTTTGCTGCTACGAGCACTTTGTTGACTACCAACAACAACACCAGCACTTTATCTACGCACATTCCTGCCTCGCACTTTATATCAGGAGCTGCTACTTGGACTGCCTTTTAGTGTTTTGTAAGTTGTTCCTCCCTGCACTGTAACAACTTGGTTATTTTAAACGTGGAAATTGTATGTCTGTACTGTCTCTGTGCTGTCCTCTTAAACGTGGAAATTGTATGTCTGTACTGTCTCTGTGCTGTCCTCTGATCATCTGTAATTTAGGTTTCTTTGTTTTTTTTTTTGTTTTTTTTTTTAGATTGTGGTCTGTGTATATTGTAAATTATATGTTGGGACTACAGATGGAAATTAGCAGTTATTGCTAAATCTGGTGCAACCATCTCATCTCTTGTAAATGATTAATGCTATTGCACACTGTCTCTTGATAAACTAAATAAACTAAACTAAATCACAATTTGCCTCACAGGGCTTTACAGCATACGACATCCCTCTGTCCTTATGACCCTCGCAGTGGATAAGGAAAACTCCCCAAAAAAAACCCTTTAACAGGGAAAAAAAAAACGGTAGAAACCTCAGGAAGAGCAACTGAGGAGGGATCCCTCTTCCAGGACGGACAGACGTGCAATAGATATCGTACAGAACAGATCAGCATAATAAATTAACAGTAATCCGTATGACACAATGAG
>NC_065513.1:8939655-8971634 GCF_006386435.1 Epinephelus moara
AATAACTTTATCTGATTTAAGAACTAAACTGGATAAAAACTCTGAGAATTCAGATACAAATTCAGAATACGGGCCAGGAGCATGGTACACTATAACAAATAAAAGTGGTTGCGAGGTTTTCCAGGTCGGATGTAAAAGACTAAGAATGAGGCTTTCAAATGAATTATAATCTAGTTTAGGTTTAGGGCTGATTAACACACTAGAGTTAAAAATGGCTGCAACTCCCCCTCATTTTTACAGTACTTTTACTTGTAATACTATTAGTACATTTTCTTGATTATACTTACATACTTGAACTTAAGTAATATTTTAAATGCAGGAGTTTGACTTGTAACAGAGTTTGTTTTCAGGGTGGGAACAGAGGCTAGCTCTGAAGTGACATCAGGGCTTCAGCCCTCTGTTGTGCCTGACTAGTGCTAGCATGTTCCAAGCTGGCTAGCATGTTAGCTGTTACTTGGCCAGCTACAGCAGTTCACCAACTAGCTCTGTGAGCAGTCACTATGTCACCAAACTTCCAGAACTGCCTGTTTCACAAAGTTGGATAAACTTCTGTAAACTTCACTTCCTGGTGTGACTGGGTCTTTTCTCCTAGTAGATGTGTGGCAAGTCACACACACGCTGAAGGGACTCAGAGTGAAACTCATCCATCTTTACTGTGACGATCAGGCAGCAGTCTTTTGCCTGTCCCTGCCAAATCCAACCCCACTCTGACACCCTTCATCAAATGTGGAAGAGGGTTGGTTGAGGAGACTCAAGATGTATTATCATAGGCTGCCGGGCTGCAGGTGCTATCCAGGGGCTGATGGAGCATCTGAGATGTGATAATTAGCCTCCATGAAAACTCCCCAAGCTCATCTCTTATCCCCTTCCTTCCTCCTGCCTTGTTTTATAAACATCTTTTGCTCTTTGTCTCTCCTCCCTCTGTCCTGATTCTCCTCTCTCTTAATCCGTTTTAAGGTTCTTTTCTCTCCAGCTTCTCACAGTAATTCTCCCTCTTGTCTACTTCCACCAACTTCTTTCACCTCCTTCTCTTTTGCTTCAGTCGATTCCTGGTTCTCTCTTTTTTCCTTGCCTCCTCTCATTTCCTTAATTTCCTGTGGCATTTCATGTTGTCATTAATAGTTTGGATTTCCTGTCATTCTCCGGCCATTATCTTATTTTACTCCTTAAAAAAAAAAACATGTATTCTGTCTTCTTCAGCGTTCCTCAGTGCATTTGTTATGCAGCCTTCACTGATGTCTGACAGCCAGACTCAGGCATCTCATTAATTTCTGAATGCGGATCAATGTCTGAGTTAAGGACTGAACTTTTCAGTAACAAAAATGGTATTGTGTTTATAAATTAAAAGATAAGTCAATAAAACAAGTTACCCATTATCTTGTTATTTTTAACATCAGATTGATTTTGTGATTTCAGTGAAGGCTGTATTTCATTGTACAACAAAAATTACATATTTTATAACACAATGGCTCCAAAGCTCACCAGACCTCTAGCCTGCATTGTTGGTAATGTTGGAGAAAGCATGAAATAACAAAGATGATTATTCCAGTTGTGCTGTATCATTGATTGCTAAATTGGTAGAGTAATGGGTGTGTGTGTGCGTGCGTGTGTGTGTGTGTGTGCGCGCCTGTGTGTGTGATTATTGCATTTTTTAAACATATAGGTTTTATATTTTTTCAAAAATATTTGAATTAAAGGGGAAAACAAGTTTAAAAATGTGTGTTTGACAGGAAGTGGAAAATAAAATCAAGGACTTGGATGTGCCCATTGGTGTGGTATTGCCAACTTGACTTAATGTTTTTAAGTGTTGGTCACCATGAAGTGAAGCTTGTGAGCTACTATAGGCAGTGAACTTGAAGTTGAGTGTAGTCTTCTCACTGCAGCATGTGTCCGATGCATCCTTTTAAGCCTGTTCACTTGTTTTTTCTGCCATACCTGCTCCCACGCTGCTTACCTGAAAGGACACTTGCTGCTATTGCTGCAGACGCTGTATATATAGCATTTCAAAAGTGCCACCTTCACCCCAGCATCCACTTGAGTCCATGTTCTTCATGGGGGGACTTTATTATTGTCAGTCCACAATCCACGCCATGCAGAGTTTCCTTGTGGCTGATTGGTTGTTGGCTGATTAAAATCATTTTTCCAAAGAAAAAAGTTGTTTACTGCACACACTTATCACCTCTGCATTGATCATTCAAAAACACTCGACATTTTGGTCACAAGGACCTTTCTCAAGACATCCGTATCATACACTCTGATTGAAATAACTGCCACACTTGGCAGTGCTACACAATCTGTAAATAACCTGATTTACATTTAATGTTGTTGCCTATACTATCCTCAAAACAGAGCGACAGATTTTGACTAATTTGGATTGATTTTCATTATGTGGTATTATTTTTTTATGCCACATGGCTATGCTCTGTTAAACACATTTTACTTTACTCTGAACCTTGATCTAAAACAATTCTACATCGGGCTTGTACTCACAATAATCCCCACCTAATGAGTAAAGTGTTTAATATGGAATAAGGATAAAAAGAAGCACAGATGGTGCTACCTGGAGGTTGTGGTTCCTCTGACAGACTTTAGACATTTGCTCGCTAAATCTCTCTCTGCTAGTTTAGAAAATGACAGGAACCAGATGCAGTGCAAGGCTGAGCTTCCCAAAGGCTGACAGGAGAGCTGATTATTATGACCTTTCATTATAAATCATACATTGGCTGTGGCTTATCTCTCCTGCGAGTGGAGGTCCTCACTGACCACAGCCAGTGGTCAGGGGAGGTTATTTCTGTATCATGTGTCTGCCCATCATTCCAGTCCATAAAACCTGCAATAAAGTGTCCATCACTAAGCCCTAATGAGCTGCTGGCTTTCAGTGGAGACATTTAAAGTCCCAAGGTGGTCTGTACTCGGTTTTAGAGGCTCTTCTTTCTTGACAATAAAACTATTCTGGGTTAAACACTCAATTCTTTGGGGAAATAACATGAGCAAATTTAATTATATCAAACATTAACCCAAAATTAGTCTGGAGAAAAGAACCTATACTGCTGGTTTTGCATGTTTTACCCAATTTACTGCAACTCACATCTATTTCACATTTTGTAAACCATGCTGCTGTGTTTTAGATATTTGAATGTGGCAGCCACTAGTTTTCATTTATTTAAAATCAATTACATTCATTATATATTAAGATGTTTAATTAAACACAGTCAACACCAGGTCTGAATTATCTTTTGTCAACAATGAAGACTTTTTGAATCAAACTGAGTAGTTTTAGATATGGGGAAATATGCAAAAAAAAATTCTTGCTTTATTTCCTTGGCATAAAGACTGGAAACAGCGGGTAAACAGCTTACCTGTCTCTGTCCAAAGCTGATAAATCCTTGTCTCTGCACCTCTGAAGTAAAAGAATAAGCCTATTTCCAAAACTGTTGAGCCGTTGCTTTAAATCGCATCAAGATGGTGATAATAAATTAATAAATTACAGCAGATTTGATGATGTTCACTGTGATGGATAATACAGCTTGAGCAAATTCAATCTACTAATTGATTTTTATACCCTACAGAGGTGATCGGAAATACTACTTTCATGTTTGTACAGGAAAAATGAAACTAGGGCCAGGGCATACTTGAAACAGAGGGAAACAGCTAACCTGGCTCTATCAAAAGCTAAAAATAAATCCACCTACCAACACCTCTAAAGATCACTAATTACCACAACATGATAATTCTTGGTTGTTAAATCTGTACAGCAACCAAAGTGTTAAAGTGTTATGTGCTAGACAATTTCTTGGCTGGGTAAAAGGACTTTGGACAGAGCCAGGCAAGCTGTTTCACCCTACTTCCAGTCTTAATGCTTATCTAAGTTAAGCAAATATGTTTTTTGTTTACCAAAATGACCTGACATGTTGGAACTATTCCCTTAATCCGAGTATTCATCTTTAGAAACACAAATTTTGTTGTGCTACTGGTGCAAAATATTAATATACAGTCATTGCATTTGATGTAATTTGCCACTTAATTTGGTCATATTCACTACTGGCTGATCATAATATCATTTGGTATTAAAAATTACAAGATGTAGGTCATCAAACAAGTCACCTTGGGAACACTGACAGTGGCACTGATCCTCCCTAGGATTTTTTTAATGGCCTTCGTTATTTTGTTGCTGTTGCTCATTTCATTATAGAAAGTACAGGATCGAATTGAATCTTGTAATCACATGACAGGGTGTCTCTTCGTATTATAACTAACAGAAAGTTCTGGCCCACGAGGGCGGCTCAGCTGTGGTTTAATATGCACACAGCGTGCTCTGTCTGAAGGTCCAGAGCAGCACAGGACATGTTTTTATCTGACACCAGCACACACCCAGCCTCTTGTTGTTTTTTGCTTGTTTCACCGCACGCACGTACGCACGCATGCATGCACGCACGCACGCACACACACACACACACACACACACACACACAGACACACACACACACACACACCCACCCTGGACCCTGTACTTCTATCTTTCTCAGGACCCTCACTGACATAACACACTCCATAGCACCTTACCATTACAACTAAATGCCTAACCGTAATCTTAATTCTAATCTCAACTTGAAAACCAAGTCTATAGACCTTTGAAGAAGTGAGGATCAGCTAAAATGTCCACACTTTCCATAAATGTCCTCACTCTGTTAAAAACTTGTTTTGGTCCTCACTATGTAGCAACTATAAGATTACACACACACACACACACACACACACACACACACACACACACACACATACACTGAGCCTCCTGTCCTCGCTGCTTCTTCCTCGCCGTCCTCTCTCATTTCTGTGCACCTGTACTGCAGGTCAGGATTCACAAAGACAGAGGGTGAGCTGTGGCAGTCACTTCTACAGAGTAAACTGTTTTGTGGTTTACTCTCTCTTTGAACATTATGGAAGCTGTAAGACACTTTCTGTGCCAGATGTTGGTTTCCATCCTTCACAACTGTTGTTTGAAGTGAAGAGAAAAAAAAATACAATCAGTTGTACACCTTTATGTTGCTTTAAATGAATACACTTCTTTAATAGAAGACATTAAAATTGATTCCCCTATTCTGGCAAAGATCACAGATAAAAACACCCACTGTACAGTAAATGTGACTCCACAAATGGCAAAGAGTCATTAACAATGGAGGCAGTAACAGATACACAGTCACCTCAGAGCAGTATGTGCAGTGAAAAGATATACAAAATGAACTTTTTTTTTCTTTTCAAACAGCAATAGCATGATTGAATTTATGGAGAAACAGAGCCGTTTGAAATGCTCAACCTAAATCTCTGTTAGAAATATATTCCTTTGATAGAAACAAGCAAAATAGATACAGCACAATACAGTTTCAACTCAGACTTGTGGCTGTGTCTGAAAAGTGCCTGATAATACTTAGTGTATGTTTAATATTTATATTTATTATTCATGTACAGTATTCATTCACATATATCATCAGAAATGTATTTTTTCAGATACTGCGCAGCATCATTTAACTCTGTATTCCAGCCAGTTGGACTTCAAATGAAACATTTACTGTGAAGTTTAATTGCTGACATAACTTTGAGGGTATTTGAGGGATTAAAAAAATCTTGAGGGAACCATAGAATTGTAGCCCTATACCCTTGGGGGATATGCATTCATGTTCTACACAGTTGATTGGACTTGAATGTAGTCACCCTCAAAATTAAAGCTGAGAGTCAGCATTTTAAAGGATAAGGCTGTGGTATATTTTTCTCGTGTCAACAAATCCTGAAAAGACCAAAATCAACAATGCATTAATCCTTCTTGCAATACTTTCTAACTTTCCAAAACTGTCTGAGGCACTCAGTCAGCCCTGAGCCTATTTGTTCGGACTGAAGACGTGAATCTCTCAAAAATGTACAGTTTCATTTTTAAAAAATGCTATGTCATTCACTTACAACTGGACACTGTAGTAAATAGTATATTCTGGGGGACTATATTCAACAACATTGTGCAGGATGGTGTATGTGGGATTGATTCAAAATAAACTACAGTGTGTTTGTTTATGGTAATGAATGGTAATGTCACCCAGCGCAAAGGTGTAGCTCATTGATGTCTTTGTAATTTACAGTTGGTTTTAGCATCTTTGCAGAATTTGTTTACACAAAGTCTAAGGCCTCATTGACACCGTAAGTGATGCATGCGAATGGTCACGGTATTCAACAAAACACAAGAGTTTGCGTGTGTTGTGACCTCTCTTGGCCACCGTAGACATCTCCCCCTTGACCAAGCGAGACCTGATGGCCACCGTAGACATCTCCCCCTTGACCAAGCGAGACCTGACGGGCACATGTTTCATGTACTTACCCATTTGTAGTGCTAAATATTAATTCTCCAAGCACTGGAATAATCACTGGCGCACGAACCTGTCCACCCTGGGCTTTGAGTCCAAACTCACTTCTTCTTCTTTAGGGTTTATTAGAGATTTGCAAACATGGTGCACTACCGCCACCAACTGTTCAGGTGTGGTTTGTATTTTGATGGGACAGCAGCGGCCACTGTGTGACGTGTCTGTTTGGTTTTGGTGCAAATACACGTGTGCTGCCATAATGCTTGTGGACCGCTAAGCGAACGCATTACTTGCGGTGTAAATGAGGCCTAAAACCTCTGAATTGCCAACTGGTCTGGTGTTGTGCCTGTGTTGGAGTCAATCAACCAGAGCTTAGTAGTCAGGGCTAAGAGGTGCGACTTTTACGTCTCCCTCATATTTACCATAGATTGTTATTTACTGAATAAAGGAAAGATATTAGCTGGCTGTGATTGGTTGCACTGTGAAAAAGGTGCTTGGGAACGCTTGCGGACCACAATGGCGTCGCTCTCGACAAGAAATCAGTTAACAAAAACATAATTTCAGGCTGAATGAATGACATGAAACAAATTGAAATTTCTGGCTGATTATCAGGTCAGGGATTTGTTGATGATAAGAAAACTGTAGAATACTGCCAGCCTTATCCTTTACCTCAAAGTCTCAATTGAATGCACAGAAGATGAGAGCCAAAACAAAACTGTCTGCATGTTTAATTTAAAACATATGCAGACCCTGACTCTCAACCTTCTGATCAAATTTAGGACATAAATGTCAACAAAGCTGTCGTATGTACAACGTGTCTCTTACATGGCAGTGGGTTCAGTATGTAATTGTAAACATCAGTATGATATTTAGTTTTCAGACACAGCCAACAGCATGGTGGAGGAGAGGTATATGACCATTTGTATTTGAACAGGCACTAGTACTGTAAGATGTCTCTTTATGGCACAGAGTTGGCATCTTTCCCCAGAGTCCAATCACTTTTCTTAAAGGACACATTCCCATGTGCTGTGATATTGTATTGTACATCTCTCCATGGATGAATTAATTTCACATTACAACACAGATACAGATATTTCTATACCATGATTCAAGGTGGGTTCTTATTTTTTCATCTCATAATCAAAACGTCACATTCAAAATTACAATAGATTCACAAAAGAGACCACTGAAAAGGTTGAAATTTGTGCAAGATGAGGGATACCAGAGAAGGTACTGTAGGTAGAGTATTTTCACAAAGCAACAATACTGAGCCGGACTGCAGAAACACACGTCTTTACATTGACTACGTATGGCAGAGAATGTTTTTTCGCTGCAGGTCAGTTTGCCGGGTGCTATGGTTTGGACCCTGGAAACTGAGAGAATTTCTCCATATCATCACGTATATGAGTACACATTCTTGTAAATAACATTTCTTTTTCTCAATGAAGTGCTCTGTGAGTGATGCAGCAGTGAATGTAAGGACATTGAATGCCTAACTTTGTTGTCTGTGCCACTTTCAAAACTACTGAGGTCACTTAAGCAAATAAGTACACTAATATGTTCACACTTTCAGAACACACACACACACACACACACACACACACACACACACACACACACACACACACACTATCTATCTATAGATATCTAGCTATCTGTATATTTTCACTCCATTTAATGATGAGACCTTCAAGCACAAATGCGTGTGTGTGCCTGTGATCGAGGCATGCTTCTGCGTGTGTTCGGCTGGTTGCCCTCTCCACTCTTCTGCTGTAATTAGCATGATTGGAGAGCGAGGGATGGATCGAAACACAGGAAGAGATGGTGCTGATGAGGCTATTCACCCTGCTGTGTAGCCTGCCTGGCGCCTCTCTTCAGCGACAAGCTGGCATCTTTTGTCTCCATCACTGCAGCTCTTATGAGCCACGGCTGTTTGTGTATTAGAGAGACAGGGCTGGCCATACGCTCATTTCACGAGCACTCGAACAAAGTTGATTGCACATTCATTAAAGCCCCTGCCTCTCGTTCACCCGCTCCACTTGACCTGTCCAAGTGATGGGCGGATGAGGGAACATACTCGGCATTCAGGACACAGGAGTGGATTACTCTTGGTTTGCTGGTTATGGTTAGGGTACCATGTTCCAATAACAAATAAATAAATAACAAGATAATGAGATGATGAGAATGGGTTTTGGAGTATACGTTCATAGAGCTCACTCCACTTCTACATTCCTCTCACTGGCTCACACAGCTGATGCTACATTATAATGGATACTATGGATATGTTATGTCATATTAGGTCCATGATTTACCTCTAATTAAATTTTGACAGGCCTGTTTGGGCTTTAAATTCAATATGATTTTTAAACCTGACAAATCACATCAAAACAAATTTCACTTTAACAAGGTTGATTAAACTCTAAATCACATTGTCTGCCCACAGGTTAAAAGGAAACTGTTGCTATGCACACACACACACACACACACGCACACGCACACACACACACACACACACACACACACACACACACAGTAAACACACATACACACACATTTCTGCATTATCACCCTTGTGAGGACCTTCCATCAATTGCAGCCCTGAATGTCTAACACCTATTTAACCTGTTCTGTTACTCCTCTGGTGAAGGCTCTGTGTGAAGTCTAAACTTAAGGAACTTTGGAGTAACCACTGTTAGCAATTACTTACTAAAAGGCAGTCATTACCAGACCCCAGTAGGGCCGAGCTCCAACTGTAGTCATAAGCACTGGCTCTGACCACAGTGTGAGTGCCCAGTGCTGTGCCTGGCTGTAGCAGGTTGTGGGGGCGGAAACAAGTTTGGGCTGAAACAAAACTAAGCTGGCCTCATAGCAGTTGGCATGTATGAGGTAAAAGTTTAGCAGTCATATAAAACTAAGGGTACATTGTTTTAATGATAATGATTGTTTTAACACATCACATGCACCACCATGTAATGTGGTGGTAGGTCATGGTCATATCATGTATTTCTGCAAAGTCACGATGCATTGTGATAGGCTGTGGTTGTAGCTTTGATGAGACTGTGCACATGGCAATAGATAAGAACATTGCTGGGGTTATGACAATTGTTGAATTGTTGGCTGTTATGAATAGCAAAGCTGCAAGTTTTTAATAAAGTGCTGATGCAGTACATTGAAATGGTTTGGCTGAGTGTTGTGGCGAAGCTATTCCTAAACTCCTGTGGTGTATTGGTAACACATCTGTTAAATCTAATAGATGTAACAGGTTCACGTTCTGGTAGGAACTTTGCAGCTGTCTTGGCCAATGTAACTATTTTAGGAGCTGGAAAGAGTAGCCAGCCACTTACAATCACAGCCACAGCTGTTGTGACAGATATAGCCATACAGCTACAGCAATAGCCACAACTACAGCCTAAGCCTCAGCCATGGCAATAGTTGATACCTGCATTACACAATATCCTGATCAAAAAGTGATAGTACTTGGTCGCACAAAGTAGTACCTGTCTCACTCTGTGAGGTTCTGCAACATATAGGATCTGACACAAATTAAACCCTGGTCAGAACCCTGAATGTAAGCCATTGTAGTGCAGAGGAATGGCAAAATCCCTATGATCTTTTGGTCCTCAAAAGGAAACAAAACCACAAACAAACAAAGCTGTCTTTACTCCTGTACACTTACTGTATGAGCTAATTTACTTGCAGGTGTGCATGCAGATAAGTAATATTTTCCTATGCAGCTCACTGACTCCAAATCACCCTATCAGTGCAGGAGGCATCAAGGGTGCAGGTCTCGTTCATACTGTAATCAGATAACTATGTTCTAATAACATCAAACGCAAAGCTCTCGTTCTCTCTTGGCTCACTGCTGTCTTAAGGGGCTCTGTGGGTGAAATGTAATGATACTGAGAATGTCTACTGCCTTTGCAGATGGTCATTTAGTTATAGTTTATCATTTTAGACTGATTTGCATTTTGAAGGGCTTCTGCTCATAAAACACAATAAAGTATTGCTAGAAGGTTGAGTGATAGTGGGTCACTGCTGTTGGCAGGAGAAGCTCCAGGTTAATGTTTTTTCCATGCTTTTAAATAAATTGGATGTTTGGCTCGATTTTGGGTATTTGAAAACCTGAAGGTCCTGAAAATCTTTTCTTTTTTTTTGTTGATCAGCTACTTACTATGAATGATGGGATCCTACATGATGTCATTCTGCCAAAGTGAGTACAGATATGGTAATTTCTCAAGTATATTTTTGTGTTTTTCTTTGTGCCCTCCTTACTGGTTTGAAGTGGATGAGTCTCAGTTGGACAAATGTGATGTCATGTAATTTTGTGCACTAATCAGGATATAGAAATGATAACTAAGCAAGTTTTTTGTCAAACTTTGATTGATGATGATCATTTGTATTTAATATTATAAAGAAATACTTTTATGGGCCTTAAGCCACTAGCACACTAATTCACTGGCTGTGATGTTGCTAACACTTTAGCACACATTATAGAGACTCTGGTGGTCTCCAAGATGAGACTTGAGCGTAGCATACACACTCTAAGCATACACTGTTAAGTTATAGGAGACACTTGTACCATATACTGTTGTATGGTAACAAGTTTAGTGTTGAACAATAGTGGGCTTCTTGCTAACACTAACAAATGCAGTGTCGATGTATTTCTAGGCACCATAACAGGTCATCGAGGCCAGTCTGGTTCCTCAAAGTACAGTTGAGAAATCAATCACCCTTTGGTCCAAATTTGGATCACACAAATGTATACCCTTTGCAACCATCAGTATTCCATTGTCTTAAAGGTCTAGTGTGTGGGATTTAGTGGCATCTAGCTGTGAGGTTGCAGATTGCAAACATCTGAAGCTTCTCCCTAAATGATTGCATGACATCCAAAAACAAATTATAATAATATGGGTTGATGATATGTCATTAAATGATATCATCAAATGATCAAATGATATAATCATTCATCATTCATGAATCCTCACGGCACACATACTATCCTACCATGTGTATTATAACTGCAGTAAAAGTTCTTCTTTGCTAAATCTTCTCACTGTCGAATGGAAATCCCACACTATCACTCAACACGATTTATGTTAATGTGTTAGAAGATCTGTGATTTCTATATTCTCATCACTGAACTGATGACTTGGCCAAGATATCCATCACCCAAAAGCTCTGTGGGATGTGCCACCTTTATATTTTGCCTCTGTGAAAAAGTGGAATGTCATAGTGATGTAAGATTGATGTTTTTATGCTGTCTGTTGTATGCCTTTCATTTAGTTTTTGCAGTGGATGTGACCTCCTTTTTGTCCCTGCACCATGCTCTTACTTTAGTGTTAAATATGTGTCCATGTCACCAAGACAGATGTTTGCTAGCTTTGTACTTGGTGAATACTGATTTCATTGTGATTCCAATGAGCTGCTTCACATCTGCTTCTCAGTTTCATGTCAGCTGACATGGGAATTCATAACAACAGCTTTTGTGCGCTGAGAATAGACCAGGAGTCAGGAGGGGGACTGTGGAGTGTGTGTGTGTGTGTGTGTGTGTGTGTGTGTGTGTGTGTGTGTGTTAGCAGAATGATGGGTGTCAACAGGTGATAACCTTGCATGTGCATGTGTTATGAATGAACACTGCAGAGAATATCCATATTATAACAAGGATCAAATCTTATTTTTACACAAAATATATCTGATAATGAGATAATAGGGAGATTATTGAATTGATTTCCAGTGCAAAGCAAGCAAAAGCAGCAAAACGTGTTTTCCTGTTTCAAGACAAAATATATATTTTAGTCTTAAATACTTCACTTTCTTCTCTTTTGTCTGATAAATTAAAGCTTCACTATTTGGTGTATGTGCGTGGTTAAAGCCTGTTTGCTCTGTACACAGCAAATATGTAAATCTTGAGGAATTAGTTATTAAGCTCACTCCAGGATGTTTGTTGTGAAAATATTCTGACTTCCATTTCACAATTACAAACTATGCATGGAGTCTTTCAACTGAAACTATTTCAAAGATACTGGCAAGTGAATATCTTGATGGAAGTTGGATTATTATGATATAATGTGAAATGCATTGAAACTAATAAAACTATTTGCCACTGTAGTACTGACAGTTCGACTGAGAATATTGTGGAACAAGTTTAAAGAGGACCTATTATGCTTATTTTCAGGTTTATACTTGTCTACTAGGACGTGTTTACATGCTTTAATGGTCAAAAAACACTTTGTTTTTCGTCATACTGTCTGTGCTGGAACACCTGTATAGACCCTGTGTCTGAGAAGGCTCTATTTAGTGTCTGTCTCTTTAAGCCCCCCCTCCTGAAAAAGTCTGGTCTGCTTTGATTTATCAGTGTGTCTGGGTCTTCCTAGAATGATTTCGATAAGTTAAGATTAAATGGCTCTGGGTCATCCGAATCTCGGCATCTCTGCACTGTCCTTGCTGCCAGGGAATACAGTCACAAAGAGTAGCAGCATATTGTACGTGAAAAATCACCGAAAAATCTACATGACACAATCAGACATGTTCCAGCAGGAACATGATCTGTATGAGGGAGAAATTAACAACATTAGCAACCAAGATAACATCTTTGCTGTTAGCATGTCGCTACATGTACATTAGTAGTGTACTCTGCATCATCATTGCAGCCAGGTAATGACTGTCACGAAGAATAACGGCAAAAGCTTCTAAACACAACCAGACATGTTCCAGCAGGAAGGAATCCAAACCCGGGGTGAAATAATCATCTGAAACCAAGTTTACATGTTTCACTGACGTTAGCATGTAGCTACATTTAAGAGTGTAGGCTACATAATGTAAACATTTGCAGCAGTGTGCCTAAAGCAGATGACTATATGAAGAGTTCCATCCAAGCTTACGTCATACTGTAGCCGGAGCGGAAAAAAACGTCAGAAACAGAGGGTTCGGAACGGTAGAAAGCCTGAGGTTTTTGCTCACAGGGATTACTTTTACATATGCACCACCTTATTTGACACTTTGGCCACATCTAATATGAACATCCTTCACTGTAACACTATATTTATGACACAAAATATGGAAAAGGCAAAGGCTGAATAGGTACCCTTTAATATGTTTTCAGTATGTTTTGTATATTTTTTATTTTTGATGTATATTTGTATAGTTTTTGTATATTGTATATTTCTGTATATTCCACCTCTTGACTAAATTTTGGGGTATTTATGTAAATTCTGGTACATTGAGAGCAAGTGTACCGTAGTCGAATTCCTTGTATGTACACCCGTACTTGGCGAATAAAGCTGATTCTGATTCTAAAATCCCAAGACAAGCTTGTCATTTTTATTTTTTACAGTGGTTATATGTTTATGGGTCTACATATGGTATGTGTATGTGTTTACCACTATAGGAGACAGTTTGTCCCAGTGGGCTTCCATAGCTGATGTTACCTAACCAACCTTTTCCTGGACCCCAGCAGAGTGAGCTGCGTCTCGGCTCCCCTCGCCCTTTTACAGACATCATGCTACGCAGCAAGGCATATCACTGCACATTAGAGAGCCATTAGCTAACAGGCTGCCTGTGGACATTCCAGGCTGCAAAGACTACAAAGCCCCTTAAACCTGATATTAACATGCAGCTTGTGTGCCTGGATTACATTTTGGTGGAGTGACAGCATATAAAATGTAGATATTTGGATGTCTGAGATGACTTTAGCCACATTGATAAACATGAAAATACTAAGAAAAAGAAAAAACAAATATCAAAGAGGCGGCAAGAAAGTGTGTGTACTGGTGGTAAATGTAAAAATAAATGTAATCCAGCCAAATCGCGTTTAGACACGGAGTGCATGTTACTGCCAGGTGGAAGAGTAGAGCAGCTGATGAGAGAAAAATTTCACAGTTTGAAAGGGGTGCCTTGCATTCAGATCACGAACCAGTGTTATGTGTCTTATAAAAGTGGAGCGAGTTACACAGACAGGCAGCTGAGGGGACAGTTATTATTGTTAAACTGTATTGATTCTGTAGGAAACTGGACCATTTCATCTTCTCTCCATTGCGGATCGATCTCCAAGCTACACACCAGAGTTGCTTGGGTTTAGTGTGTGTCATGGAGAATTACATCTGAGATTGAGATCTCGTATTGGGCAGTTTTCTCTTGAGGTTCGCTGTTGCCTCTTCAGCTTTTGAGACACGTCTATGTTTTAGAGATGATATTTCCAGCTGTTGAAGTCAATGTTTAGCCAGATTAAAGCTGAGCCAAACGCTGCCGGTGTTTCAGGTGATTGCTCCAACTTTTCAGCAACGCCTGCAGGGGATCCTTTGAGCACTCCTTCAGCCAGACAGGCACTCATTTTGCACATTCGATTGCTAAGAAAGTCCTGCTCAGGGAGATCGAGTTGGCATCCTGATCAGCTCGGGACTCGCTCATGCAAAGTTCAGAGTTTATGCTTTGTTGTTTCCGTCTTTTCAACACCTCTTCTGGGAGAGCCTTTCAACTGAAACCACACATCTGCCTGTGTTTTTAACTTTTATCTTCTAGGGAGAGAGTTCCTATGAAAACCAGGTTTTCTCCATTAGAGGTGTAAAGGGTTTTCAAGCTATGTCTCTTTGCAGACAACACTTCTGTTAAAACAAGATGCCACTGTGTTCACAGCATGCTTGTCTCACGTTATAGCTCCAATCGAAAATAGACTATGTGAAGTCACACAGCTTGTGTGATTGAGGATGTGTGAACCTTCACTCTGCACTGAGAGAAGGCTGGTGTGACAGGCAGAGGCTGTGAAGATTAGAGGCGCTATCGTCTGCTTCAGTTTAACTTTTGAACTGGAATGTGCTCATGTCATCAAAGAACTCGTCATCACTTTTTGGCACTGAGCAAACCTTTCAAATGAAAGTTGATCATTAACTGTGAGCAGCATGAGGATTTTATACAATGTTGTTATGGATGATGACAGCACACAGTCACTGGCAGACAAACTCACACATTCATGCTGTACTTTTGCATGAACACACATGGGCAAAAGCAGCTATGTGAACAGTCAACTCACTCTCTCTTCCTGCTGTCCAGCAAAATGCCACCTGTGTTTGAGGTCTATTCCTGCAGGTTGTTACTGGAGTAGAAACTGGATGTCTCTGATACTGTTTTGGAGACACTCCGGGATGATGACCCATTTGAGGTGAGGTCCAAGGAGGAGCTATGTGGTCTGGCCCCAACTGTGGCCCCACCAGGTCTTTGACCTGCTACCGCCTTGACCTTGGGCTGCTCTATGTCATCTCCAACCTGAAGAATAGTTGACACGGTGGTCTCCATCCGACTGGCCTTGTAAACGCTTGTCTGGGTTTGAAGGTAGCGAGTGGACTTGAGTTCCAGACCTTCGTAAGAGCCTTGAGGGACGCAGGGGCAGAAGCGGAAGGCTTGTTTAAAGCCAGCACGAAACCTGAGCAAGGAAAACACAGATTAATTTTATTTAGTCTGGTTTGTGTGTACATTTAAAAACAGTGTGAATTTAAGTGGTTGGCTCACCCACCAGGGCTGAAAATGTAACTGCCAATTAAAGAGTTTTATGTATTACAGAAACATATTCTGTCTTACAGGAACATAATTCCACCCACCCACTTTTTCTTCTAAGACCAATGTTGGTGATAGTTTGCTTGCAACATCCTGAATTTGTCATTGTTCAACATCGTTCTTTTTGAAAAATCTGAAGAAAATTTGCGAAAGGAAAAGGCAGAAGACCACTGACTTCTGTTTCAAGGCAGGTATGTATGACTTGTTAGGTAGCCTATTTGGTGTGGAAGGAAGCCAGAAATCTCTGCTCTACCCTGCAACAAGGGGCAGTTACAAGATAATGGATAATGCTAAGTCGGCGAAACAATAGCACACAATTAAACTGACTGAGTGATGTCAGTGACACAATAATTTCTAATTAACCTCCTGGGACCCGAGCTCTTGTTTGGTATGCATTTATAATTTCTCCTAGCTATGGGATTAGTAGGACCTGATAAGTATAAAAAATAGTCACAATTATTAAAGTGTAAAACTGTAAACGCTGCAACCTTTGTTCAGTGTTTTGAGTTAGGGTACCCTGCTCAAGTCTAAAACGGTTCAAAACTGTTCATTTCAGTGCCTTAACACGGCTGTGCAAATAATGCAACGTATCTAAAATCCTCGTATGTGGTTCATTTTGTAACTCCTTATAAATTTTCCTAGCTCTATATACCAAGCTGTGTGTCCTTTTTGTCTGTTGGAATAGTCTGTCACCCCTAACTGGCCCGTCTGAAATGTTGTGATAATACAATAATATAGTCTCAATGTCCTCAAATGAGTACTTCCTGATTAACATAATCTTAGCTTGTTAATATATTTAAATTTGTTGAAATCTATATGCCATATCAAACAACAGATGTTACTGAGCATGGAAAAAAAGCAAGTTTCAACCATGAAATCTGATCAGGTTGTGTACCTTGTCCACTTTTGTGTCCTGATCGAGTTTAGACTGTCTTGGCAGAGATGGCTGCCATCTTGTTTTAACATGGATTAGGGTACAAAAAAGTGTCCATAAACAAAGACAACAGGTCTATGTTAAGCAAATTGAAGGATAAGGTGCAGCAATCCAAAAATGTCATGTCCTCATATGAGGACGCAGGGTTGCAGGAGGTTAAAGTTTGCTAACTTTATCCATCATGATATGGCTCATATGGACAAAAAATCAATGCTAATGTTGCTCAGTGTCTGCCAGATGTGTAAAAAGCAACACGTTCTTACTCCTAACTTGTCAAATACAGCAGTTTGGTCAGTGGCCATTAGCTTTAAACTACGTATGATGCTCGAAGTACCCCTTCAACGTCACTTTTGGATGCTAAGGCAGGTGTGTCCATTACATGTATAGTATCTTTTTTTAAACAAACTTCTGTGTTCATAGGAGGTTTCTTCACCAAAACTACTTTAGGTTTAGGCATCAGGACTATACTTGCTTAGGTTTAGAAAAAAGATCATGGTTTGGGTTAAAATAGTTGTGTTTGTTACGTAACTTAAATAACTTAATGTCTATGTTATGTGACATAGTGACTCATGTGAAGCCTGTCACGGACTCCCCTCCCTCCTGCCCACCCTACGCCATCTTTCTTGATCTTTACACTACACCATTTCCACAGATGGATTTACATTGGAGTTCAGTAAAAGCCCAGTATATCTCTAAAAGACGCTAAAAGGGTGCCCTGTGCATTAGATACAAATGCTGAGGCCACTGACCAAGCTGCTTTATTTGACGTTCTAAAAATCAGAAAGATCTGTAAATAGTTATGAAGGTACGGATATAATATATATTAGTAATATTATTAATAAATAGCATATGTTGGTGCTGTTGTATTTATTTTGATGATCACGCAGTTTACAGAAATCCCAGATAAATAAAATCCTCCCACAGTGATCCTAAATCACTATTTACACATTGAGCAACAATTTTTTTCCACTTCACACTTGCAACAATAGTCATTTGGAAATCTCTCCAATCTGACATGACATTTTACTTTATGCTACAGCTTGATGTAAAACCAGATTAACAGGCATTTGGTAGAAGACTGACTGATCGGTGTACTGTAGCTAACAGAGATGCAATGTAAAAAAAATAAAATTAAAAAAAGCTTAAGAGCAAAGAATGTGTGTAACAGGGGCATTCTTATGTTAATTAACACTAAATATTGCATGTGGCATTTACTGATGACCTTTATTGAAAACCAGCACTTGATGTTTAGTGTGACAAAAACCACAGAGGGGAGAGATGACAGAAATAAGAATTGTGTGGTTGAGATAAAGAACTTACAAGGGGCTGGCAGCAGAATGGAAACACATTGACTTAGTAAACACAAAAACACAAATACATACAAAGTCCACACAGGGAGAGAACTGAAGAAGGGAGGGGTGTGGGAGCAGGAGACATATGAGAAGAGATGGATGGAAACTGAGTGGAAAAGGACATCATCAGTCATGCGTTTGAATTTAAATCGGCTGAGCTGATAGAGACAAAAGCTGGTCGTCACTCTGTACAGAATGATGACTAAACCGCGGCTCACTGTGGTCCATCCAACATATTTTCATTTTTAGGACTTGATTAATTTCAGAGGTGAAAACACCCAAGTGTGAAATCTTATTTCTGTGGCAGCACAAATACAACAGTCAGGTGGCCAAAATGCCAGACAATGGGAGGTGACTAATTAAAGACGACAGGCAGAGTTGACCATCTGTCACTATTTTACAAATCTCTAAATTTGCTGACATTTTCGTTGACAGGCAGAATGCTAATAACACCCCAATTTGACAATAAATTGTTGATGTTCACAGTGGGATTGATTCAGCCAGTTTCAGAGATGGTTTTAAAGTTTGAAGTTATTCTAACTTCAGTTCAAGTGTGGAAGTCATGTAAGTGCACAGAGTTTCTATCCAGAGAGATGACAAAGTGAGCACAAGCAGCTTCTCTACCGCTGTCAACTGCTTGTCACTAAGGCAGAAGCGGAGGATGGCATATATATTATGTGATGTGTGTACCTGAGTGTGTGTGTGTGTGTGTGTGTGTGTGTGTGTGTGTGTGTGTGTGTGTGTGTGTGTGTGTGTGTGTGTGNTGTGTGTGTGGTGTGGGTGTGTGTGTGTGTGTGTGTGTGTGTGTAACTGACTGCGGTCCTGATGGACAATATGATTGCTTCCAAACAAGAAAATATCTATTTTCCCCTCTGAAGAGTTGTCATCTTTTCTTAAAAAAACACGAGAGACATTTCCACTACTTTCGCTTGTCTAAGGACAGAAATTGTATTAAATGTCCACTTTTTATGATCTTTGAAATGTACATGAATATAAAATCACCAATCTTGGGTTTGTAATTAATAAATGATGAGATGATTCAATTCATGAAGTCATGAATAGTGTAACAAAAAACAGCACCAAGGGAGGAAGTGAATTAGTAATAATACTTGTGAAATTATAAGCAAGTACTGCAAGTACTCTAGAATTCAGACAATGGCCAGGTCTTTTCCTTTTTTTGCTGCTCTTTCCTTCATTGTAACACTTCTGTCAATTAAACTATTCACACACTCCCTAAACAAGTTTCACAATGAAAGCCTTTACACAACTCTTCTCAGGTACACCATGCTTTATTCACTGTCTTGCCTTTTTTTGTTGTCTATCACCAGGGTGGTGTCTTAGACATAAGATTTATCCATGTGTATAAAGAGATAGAACATACATGGTGTTTAGCGTTAGCTTCTTTGTATTAGAAATAAGAGATTCAACACTGAAATATTGTGTTTTGAAAAAATGGTTGAAATATTGTGTAGTCATAATTTGTTTTTATGGACCTTTACATTTCTCCTTTATATTTCTATGGTGATCTATAACGGCCAAAATACACCGGGCACGGACACAGCGTGTCACACAGGCAGAGCAGAGCAGGTTTTTTTTTGTTTTGTTTTGTTTTTTTACCTGCTACACTGACTCAGTCTCTGCAGCGAGTGGTTGCTGCAATTTTCACTGCATGTGTATTGATTTTTGCCAAGTGATAATGCAGTTGGTTATGGACAGTTTGGAAGTGAACAGGCTATATTAACTGTTACTAAATTAATTAATTGGATCATTTTAGCATCAGGATGCATCAGTTTGTTTGATTTATTTTAATGTGAAATGTAAAAACACACACTTGCTCTGCTTTTTCACCTTGCCTGTGGTAAAATGAAGTATTCATTTTTAGAATTTACAGATTCTGACAGTTTTTTACTGTTGGAGGGCCGCGGAACGGGGAAAAATAGACCAGCCACGCAAAAAGAGTTGAGCAGTGCAGTGCTTTCTTAGTCAGTGTAACAGCTTCAGTTAATTATAATGGTTACTGTCTGCTCTGGGCATACAGCGGCTGACGTGTCCTGACATGTACATGAGCCCATGTCCCATGTATTTTGGCCATAAGTCACTTGACAGGTCTTTAACTGCTCAAACCTTGCTATGTTTGAATGGCAGTTCCAATTTTTAATAAAAAGTAAGGGCTTTATGGAGTATGCTGGAAACTGTTTTAAGTTTGACTTGCATTGAAGCTCACACACATCTGCACTGAGCTGTGTGTAGTTTATCAAGGTAAGAAAGTGCCAAGTTAAAAGCAAATCAGGATAGGGAGGCATCATACCTTTTGAGCTGTTGCAGCACTTTGCCTGTGTAACATCTCTGCAGGGAAGGTCTAGTTTTATTGACAACAGCTTAAAACTACATTTGAAAACTTTTATGAAAATAATTTGTCGTCATATTTCATGAAACTGTCCCCACATCAACAGTCTGTTTGTGATGATAGTCAGTGAGAAAAATCATGTTCGTCCTCCTCCTCATAGTGCTTCTAATTGCATTGCTAGAATCTGCCATGGCTTAAAGAAAACCAAGGTTACAATAATGTAACCCTAGTTCTATGGGTAATACTCCTCTAATCATGAGCACACATTCACACAGAAAAAAGAAAAAATGTAGTTGGTCAACCTGGATGATCCTACCTGAATGCATGCAGACTCTATGTAGGGAGGTGGATATCCACCATCAGACATCCTACACCCTCTTCAGCGAGTGGCGTAGGAGCTACAGGGCCCCTAGGTAGAGGGCTATGCCTGTGCCAATAGAACTAGGGTTACAATATTGTATCCTTCATTCTATCTAACACAGGCTCTGCCCTCTTTTGGATTATATGGGTACAGTGCGTGAACCCCAATGAATGAATGCCCTGTCGCAACATAACATCGATCCAACTAAACTATTGCCATAGTCCGACTTCTTCTTTATAACTACTAACCCAGACTAGGGATATTGTTGAGCGATGGACATTGATGGCTCTGGATATTGTTTGGCTGCCCTTGCTTACACACCTTTTCAGTGTCATGTGGAGGTTGGGTACAGTGCCTGTGGAGTGGCAGACCGGGGCGGTGGTTCCCATTTTTTTAAAAAGCGGACTGGAGGGTGTGCTTCAATTATTGGGGTATCACACTGCTCAGCCTCCCTGGGAAAGTTTATTCCAGGGTGCTTGAAAGGAGGCTCTGGCTGACTGTTAAACCTCAGATTCATGAGGACCAATGCAGATTCCGTCCTTGCTGTGGAACAGCAGACCAGCTCCTCACCCTTGTAAGGCTGCTAGAGGGGTTATGAGAGTTTTCTAATCTAGTCTACATGTGTTTTGTTGACTTGGAGAAAGCTTACGACCACATCCCCGGGAAGTCCTGTGGAAGGTATTGCAAGAATACAGGGTTCCGGGTCATTGCTGCATACTTGTATAACCAAAGTGAGAGCTATATCTGCATGCTTGGTACAATGTCAAACATGTTTCCAGTGGGTGCTGGCCTCCTCCAGGGTTGTCTCTGGTCACCAATTCTGTTTGTGCTATTTATGGATGGGATCTCAAGGTGCAGCCAGGGGGAGGAGGGGGTCCAGTCTGGGGCCCACAGAATTGCATCCTTGCAGATGATATGGTTCTTTTGGCTTCATCACTTGACCTCAAGCATTCATTGAAGAGGTTTGCAGCCGCGTGTGAAGCAGTCAGGATCAGAGTCACAACCTCCAAGTCTGAGGCCATGGTTTTCTGCTGAAAAATGGTAGATTTGCCCCTCTGAGTTGGCAGAGAGTTGCTGCTGCAAGCGAAGGAGTTCAAGTAATTCAAGGTCTTATTTACAAGTGAGAGTAAGATGAAGCGTGAGATGGATAGGCGATTTGGCGCTGCATTGGCAGTGATGCGGGCACTGCACTCGACAGTCATGGTGAAGCGGGAGAGTTGAGCCAGATGGCAAAGCTTTTGAGTGACTGGTCCATCTACGCCTGAACCTTCACCTATGGTCATGAGCTTTGGGTAGAGACAGAAAGATTGAGATCAGTTGATGTGATGGTGCTCAGCCTTAGATATAGGGTGAGGAACTCAGACATACAGAGGGAGCTCAGAGTAGAGCTGCTGCTCCTTCACATCGAAAGGGGCCAATACAGGTGGTTTGCTCATCTGATCAGGATGCCTCCTGGGCGTCTCCTGTTAGAGGTTTTCTAAAACGTCTAATTGGTAGGAAGACCTGGGGCAGACACAGAACACGCTAGAGGGATTATATTTCTCATCGAGCCTGGGAACGCATTGGGATCCCCCAAGAGGAGATGAAAACGTGGCTGGGTAGAGGGACATCTGAAGTACTTTGCTCAGACTGCTGCCTCCGTGACCCAGCTCGGATAAGTGGAAGAGAATGGATGTATGGATGTTCTGAACACTAAAATATGTTAATGAAAACATTTGTGGTGAGAAATAGGCAATGCAGTAACCTAAACCTGATTCTTGATTCATATTTGATCAGGGCTGCCTAGTTTGACAATTTGACCGCAGTTCATGAGCAGTGATTAAGACTGACAGCTAAGATAGAGACTCCTTGGCTCTGACTGGTTATTGTTTTTTCACCTGTGGTGGATTCTTGCAAATGCCATTAGGCATTTAAGTACTAGGAGGAAGCTGAGGAACATGATTTGTTTTTCACAGATTATCTGTCCCATTAAGTACTGTCAGGATATTGTAACAGTTTCAGCAAAAATGACAAAAAGTTATTTTTTTATAAACGTTACCAACTATAGCTTCAACACCAAAAATGGAAAATGAATGGATTAATGAAAGCAGTATTTGTGTTAAAATAATACAGTTGCCAGTATGGACTGACACTTTTTGTTAAATGTACAAATTAAAATTGCAGCAGATCATAAAACAGAGAGACTTCTCACTAACTTATGATAATACATACTATCCCTGTGTCTAAAATAAGCCAGGTCAAAAAGAGGCCTGGTTGTCTCTGCAGTTGAGGTAAATATTTGATAATTGCAGTAAATAAGTAATACATAAGTGTGTGTATGTAGGTGCTGACTGACCTGTCGTTGAGGCAGCAGTAGATGATTGGGTTGTACATGGTGGAGCTCATAGCCAGCCACATGATGGCCAGGTAAACCTGCTGGATGAATCTTTCTTCAAACATGTCAGGAAAGAACTGGTGCAGCAGGAAGTAGACGTGGTAGGGCAGCCAGCAGATGGCAAACGTACACACAACCACAATCATCATCTTCACCACCTGTTGGGTACAACAGCACCATTTTGTCTTCATAGTGTTCATTTGTACTGAAGTGCTTCCCCCTCCATTATGGCTTTCACCAGTGTCCATGTACTTTTCAGAGCAGATCAGACCAGCTGAAGGCTGGGATGTGACAAATTGGTATTTATATACATATATGTATGTATGTATATATATATATATATGTATATGTGTGTCTATATGACAGGTACAGCAGGTTCTGACAGTTTTGTACTTGTTTTTGTAATCTTTCGATGATGATACATGCTGCACTACATACATTGTCTCCTCTGAGGACTCAACATTCACCTTCCTTTCTTTAACAAGCTTCTCTGTTCGCTAAACAACAAATCTGTCAGTCCAGACAAAGCTAAGCTGCTTTGACCTCTCTGTCTGTCAGAGGAAACCTAATACTCATAGGCATATCATCTGAGCTGTCAATAATAGACAGCGCTCACTGACAATGAACTGAAAATAACATGCATGGACAGATGTAACAGATCTGTGAGGCTGCCTCATTAGACTAGGAGGCAGACTCTTATCCTGCATGCGTTATAATAGATCCCACTGATTTTCTTTGCCAGACATGCCATATGTTGTATTCAAGTGTTAGCATAGGCCAGGCGTCCATACTCATGCAGTGCAAGTGTATGTTGATCCTAACCACAGCCATGTGGTTTTTTTGTGCTATCAATGTGGGCAGTTTAGTTTAACATAAAACACATTTTACAAACTCTTCATGTATGTTTTGTTTATAAAAACCTGGAGGCTTTACTGGTGCTGGAGAGGCAGTCATAGTGGGTGAGAGGTGAACCAGTGTTTGCAGAGCATGTTTGAGACTCCACATCCAGGAGAGTGTAGACACTGGTGGAAAGCCAAGATCACTTGGACATGGGCATAGACCTCACAGACCTCCCAGTCTCCCTCTGGTTCTTTAACATGCTCTGCAGACTTTGGACCTCCTCTCATCTGCTATGACTGACTCTTCAGGCCTGGCCACAGCCCCTAAGCAGCCTCCAGCAACCCCACTGTCCCAGGCTGTGCTCTCCTCCGCCAGACAACCAGAGGGAGAGAAGGAGGTTGGCAGGGTCCTTGCACAGGACCAAGGGTCCTCTATCAGCTTTCCTCCAGTGTTCACATACGGCTGGATGTGGAGCTGTGGACTTAGTCATTTTTTTCTCAGGGTTTACTTCCCCCTGCCCTCTGAACGTTTATTAAATGAAGGTTTCACGCTCTAGACAATCACAACACAATAGGACAGGACTTGTCAAAAAAGGCAGTGGGATCCATAATAATGCATACTGTGGTAACATGATCAAGGGAATTGTGAAACTAATAAGGAAGACTCCAAGAAGGAAGATTCTGAGAATTGTCATGAATGCCCTTTCTCCCATGTACAAGTCTTTGTTATAGTTGTATTGTCAGTGAGAGAGAAAAACTAGCAGCTTTATGAGGCTTTGAGGCATAATGGTGTTTTAACATGCTGATGTTTAGCAGATGTAATGTAATTACTATGTTCAACATCATCAGCATGTTCAACATGATGACATACTGAAGTTTGTTTTTTAACACTAACGATTAATTCAGCTGTGGGTGATGGGAATGTCATTAGTACTGCAGTTATTTGGTCATTACATGAAACTTTTGACCTGATGATGGTGGTAAATGAAAAATTAGAAGATCACCAAAATTAAAATAGAATTCATCCCGAAAGAGACATGAATGTGTGCAGCAAATCTCATGACAATCCATCCAATAGATGTTAAATTTCACTCAAAACCACAAATGTCAACCTCATCACCAAAGTCTTTAGGATATATCCTCTGGGGAACATGAATATCTGTACAAAATTTCATTGCAATCCAATTCATAGTTATTGAATTATTAAAGCATGGAGCAAAAGAGTGGAGCAATTGGCCAACCATGTGATAATGTACGCCATAAAATGAAGGTAAAGATATCAACTGTTGCAGGACACAAGTAAAACATATTGATTAGGGGGATTCAGATACATCTACATCCATTTGATACATGGGTAAACATTTAAATATTTGAGGGTGAGGAGCTTTAAACATCCATGCATTCAACGATCTTAAAGGACTCTTTCTTTCAAAAAGGGTTCTTAATTGAACCCTTAGTTTACAAAAGCCTTGTTTCCACCAATCAGTCTGGTTCAGTTCAGTTCAGTTGACAATGTGACTAAATCAACACACCTTAAATGTCAATATAACTCTTTGTTTTTACTTTGTTTTTACTATTTCCAGGATGACATATGCTTTAGTAATGATTTAATCTTTTAAGCATTTCAACCAGATTATGTGAATTCTGTTTCCTCACTTGGAGAAAAACATGGCAGAGCATAGTTCCAGTGCATTTGGTACAGTAACACTACACCCCTGCTCTTAACTGACTGCACAAACCCACTATTTTAAAAACTATCCCATTAAGAGGGACTCTTGTCAGCCTATTATTTTCTGTTCTTGAAATTTCGTCATGCCAACCCCATTCTGTGGATGATAAACGAGGTGCAGAAGTTCCTCTGTATCACTGGTGAAGAGGACGCACAGCAAGAGCTGGATGGAGCAATGAGTAACAACATCCCTACATTTAAGAGTACTGTCTGGGGTTGAAATGCTAGAACCTCAGCCCTTCAGGAAGAATCCTTTCGGAACCCTTATTTTTAAGGGTGCATGGGTAGCTGTCTAAAATGCAAGTTACCTTGCGTTTGGCAGTCAGCTGCTCCTTGTAGCGGTCAGAAGAGTCTCCAGGGATTTCACTGGCCCAGAGGGTCAGTCCCACCACCAGATAAGCACAGCCCATCACCAGTAGAGGAAGGAAGTAGATCAGGATGGCCACACACACATAGTACCTACAACAAGACATATGTTACTAACAATGGCTTCATTCTTTTCAAGTGTCCCAGTTAGAATTTCAGTGCATTTGCATGCACTTAAAGGCTCTGCATACCCTCACAGCTATTTTCAATTATTGTGGCTGATTAGACCTCTAGTCAGGCGTTTGTTGGGTGAAGCTATGCAGGGAATTATGTGATGACAGGTTACAATCAACTTTCTCGAGTCACCAAGTTACTTAAATGTCATGCAAACTAGAAATCCAATTTGTTTGTGAGCAGCATAAATTCCAAACAGAACTGGACATAAAACAAAAAAGAGCAGGAAAAATGTTGTGGAGCTCAGCAAAATCTGAGAAATACATGCAGACACTCTTCAAGGCAAGAAAACAACCTCTACATACATTTTCCAGGTAAATAAAAAATATATGTATTTTTAATAATGTTCTAAAATATTATTTGAATAGAATATCAAGCAAAACATGTACTTCTAAAACCAAACCTACACCCCCTGCTCCACAACCCTCAAAGCTTAGATTATGACTAGACCTGATCAGCTTTATGAAGAAATGTAATTAAATGTAAAAATATATGCTAAGTTAACCATTAATCGGTTAACCACAGAGAATGTTTATGACCAGTTACACATGTTGGTCTATAGGTTCATTTGCATAAACCTCAAAAACACAACTGTTGGAATTGGCAGGGTTTGTGGACTTGGCATCCATTGGGGGCCTCAAGACTGCTGCTGCTGCTTCTGCTACCAAGACAGAGTGACATGTTGCCACCAGCAGTGCCATGGTGCAACTTCTGGGAGGGGACTAATCAGGGGGAAGAGACAGAGAGTGAGGTGGAATGACAGCCTGCTTGAGGGACATCTCCCCATTCTTTGAAAATAATTTCCTTCCCTGACGCAAAGAACAAGAGAGAAGATTTCTGAGGCTTGCCATCTTAGCAAGGCGCTATCTGGCCATCCCTGGGACATCGGTGCCCTCCGAGCAGGTGTTCTTCGCTGCAGGCCTCACAGCCAACAGGCTGCAGACCAGAATCCCAGCGGAGCATGTGGATGTGTTGATCTTCCTCTACAAAAATCGTTAGTTCTTTTCAAAATGTTGATTTGTTGTTAAGATTAAGTGCAGTTATAGCAGTTAATTGAAAGCTCTTAAAAATCCATCCCTTGTCCACATTAAATTGGATAATTATAAGAAATGGACATTGAGCTTATGTTTCTGTCATTCAGGCCTTTAGGTACTTTAAAGGAGCAATAAGCGAAATTCATCATTTCTAGATTGAAGGAATTAAAAAATTGCTATGTGAAGAACCAGAGGTGTAATTTCATCTGTATAGCATGACCTCACACACCCTCTCTGTGTTGATCTCCAGCCCATTGTTTACAAGCTGGTCCGGCTGCGCGTTCATGTACGTTCATGTGAATCCCCACCTCCCCCCCTCCCTCTCGGAGCCCTTGGCCCTCCCTCCCTATAAAAGGCTACAGCCAGTGAGCAATGGCAGCGCATATTTTCGAAGCGAAATGGCGGAGAGCGGAACGAAACCGGGGCTGACCGGTGTTTCCTCCTCAGGCTCCACTTCACTCAGCTGCCCCACAGATCCGCTGCCTCTCCCACTTTAACCTCAATAACAATCCGGAGCTAGCTGGGAGCGGCTGGTGAGGCGTTAGCCGCAGCATGACCGGAGGGAAGCACAGCCAGTTAGCCTCCGCTAGCTTCCCAACTAGCCCCGGCTCTCTGTTTGGATCCAACCAGAGCACCGAGCCCTGGTTTGTTATTCAGGTTAATGTGGGAAGAAGCAGCAGGTTTATCGGGCAGCTGAGTGAAGCTGGGTGAAGTGGAGGCTGTGGAGGAAACACCGGGATGGGTTAATGTCCCGAGCTTGAGTTATTAGCGGCTTGGTCCCAGCAATGGGTCAGGCGTTATGGTTGTGTTAGGTGAGTAAGTTAGCCCGGCAGCCCAGCTAACATTTGCAATTAGCATTGTAAAATGTAGCCTCGCGGGCAGCCTAGCGGGCTCGTGGGCAGCCTGGCGAGCCAGGCGTGCAGCCCGCAAGGCTACATTTTTGTAATATATTTGCTGAGATGGAGGCGAGGCTCAGTGACTAGAAGAGCTGGTAGAAGTGCTCCATAGCTGTAAGTTACTTCAGTAGCCGGTGGCAGCCGACTCGGCTAGAGACATCGCCGGATCCCGACTAGTGCTAACACCGGGAGCTAATGCTAACGTTCCTCCTCTTCTCCGTGAGTGAGAGCGATGCGGGTAGCGCTGCACTGAAGACGCCTCTAAACGGCATACAGTATAGCAGTGATCTAAAGCAGAAACAGGACAGCACCTCATGTTTCTACCATTACACCAGTCCTTACACACGGTAAAGCACATGACTCTCCTTCTCTCACCAGAGTCCTCCACTCTGTCAGATCGGCATATAGGAAAAGAGCAGAAATAGAAATTAAAAATCAAATCAAATCAAAATTTATCAAAATTTCATAGTCCAGTCCTGTTGTGGCTAATGTGAGCACTGAACCAGCTTTTTTAACCAGCTTGTCCAAACCCTTGGTGTTTTTGTCTTTCAAGCTGCTTCCCCAAAACACTGCAGCGTAGAGAAGTGCACTGGCCACCACTGTGTGATAGAACGTCAACATCTCCACACACACGTCAAAGGACCTCAGTGTCCGCAGGAAGAACAGGCGGCTCTGCCCCTTCCTGTAGAGGACGTCAGTGTTGGGAGACCAGTCCAGTTTGTCATTCAAGATTTAGCCAGGTTTAAGTGTATCAAAGGACATTACAGTTCCTGATATCCTGTTGGTAACTGATGCAGCACGGAGGTCGTCCAGTTTATTTTCCATCACCTGTACAACTGCGAGCAGGATGCTAGTTCAGCTGACGTCCATTCTTCTCTATCTCTTCCTTGATGTTTACTGATGTTTACATTTGAAAACCTCAACCTGTCTAGCTAGCAGAAGCGGCAGGAGTGTGCAGACTGGTGAGTTGATTTCCTTATCCTGATGAATGACTCTCAGCCATGTGCCACCATTGTTCAAAGCGAACCACAAAAAGCACCCCCAAGACTTGCGAAATAGACATAAGAGCATAAAAGAGCATACATTTGGCAGAAATCTAGCAGATCTGGCAGAGAGGCGACTGGAAACATATATGCCTGTGTCATATAACCATTAGACATTATAGTGAATACCAAATAGAAGTCCTTAGTGTCCCACATGCAGTTTAATGTTTATTTTAAGGGCATTTCAGTGGCAGTGGATATTTCAGCAGGCCTTTGAATCTTTTTTTCTCCCTGACAACTCCCCCTATCTCCGAAGCACTGATGCAGCAAGCAGTAAAATAAAAAGTTACTCATTCGAGTCAAGAGCTAAATCAATCATCATTAGTTTGTTTGCCAGAGGACTAAGATATTGCTTGGTTTTGTAACACAATTTAAGATGTGAGGGGCATCGGTTAGACCTCTGCTTCAATACCTGTCCAATGAATTTAAACCCTTAATGAGATAATTAAATATGACAGTTAAAGTATTTAACTCATGATTTGGTAATCTATCACAGACACGCTGTTTAATCGTGTTAATTCCCTGTTAAGTGTTTGCACAGGTTAATAGGGAGTGTTGTGGTCTGTTCATGTATGAATGTGTGCGTGTGTGTGTGTGTGCATTAATGTCCATTAAAATGTGGAAAATCGTATTATATCACCCTGAGCTGTGTAGAGCGAGTGTATATATCGTGTTTAGCTGTGTTTAGAGGGAAGACCCCCTGACTCCAGCACCCACAGAGGGACAATCTGTCTTCCCCTCTGTAAATGCTGCAGATGAGACTCACAGGCCATTTTCTTGGCAATTAACTACAATTATGTTAATCCCACCAAATACCCAGGAGCACAGGAGCTTTCATCAGAGTGCATCGGGACTGCGGAGCTGCCTGATCCACACAGGTGTTTGCAATTACTCTGCTTGATTAGACCTGTGTTCAGTTTGAGGTTGGGCTGAGCTATGCAGGGGATGACAGTATGCATATACATTATGTTGAAATAAAAATGATAAAGGTGTAAGTTGTCTAAAGGCTTAAGGCGCCTTTAGACTTGCAAATGACCACACGCTGAGACACAGATACACTGCATAGAAGATGTGTTCACCAGCCAAGAGAGAACATTGCATAGACAACTAAGATCAGAGCCTTGAGAGCTCCGTGAGGTGGAGTCTTTAGCCTGAAGGGAACTCATATGCAGTGAAGACTTTAAGATTTACAGAGACACTAGTCTGCCTTACAGACTAAACTGAGGACGACACCTTTAAAATTAATCCTTCGCTGCAGTGAAAGCTAAAGCTATAATAAGGGACGGAGGTCTGATATGCCTAGTGTGTTTACTTTAATGTTGCATTACTATCTGTGGTTTGGTTTATGCTGGTTACAGAGGTTACAGTAAACATGGTATGACAAAATAAAACAATGGATCTGATTTTTAGAAAAAAATGTAACAATAAATATGCTGGGTGGCACGATGGTACAGTGGTTAGCGCTGTTGCCTCACAGCAAGAGGGATACACCTTGACCTCCTCCCCCTCTCTCTGTCTCTCTCTAAACACACACACACACAAACACACACACACACACACACACACACACACACACACACACACACACACACACTACTTTGAGAGTGCCATGGTGCTTGTCTCTGTTCTCAGTTATGACAGTTATTGCTACTGTATTGCATAGAGTTTGGTTTGCAGGTCAGGTGGTTGATTGTCACACATTTTAAGCATCCAATGAATCTTTTTGTGTGGTTTTATATCCACTCCTGATGCTACTAAATATGGCGCTAGTCTGGTGCTCCACCCTCACAGGATTTTCTTTTGGACATACTCAGTTTAATTCTCTCAACATTTTCTTCTTCATTTTCTGTGTGTGCACACGGCCTTGCATTCTCACGCCCTAATTAGCATCAATTGACATATGCCTTCAACTACGGCAATGGCATTCATCATTATAAGAACACTGGTGCAATCAATTCTGTGGTTTAAGAACACGACATGAATCTGACACAGACTTTTCTAAGAACCAATTTAAGGAAAACTTAGGAAGATATTGATGAATGAGGCCCAGTGTTCTTTACAATGACTTTACAATGTATTCTATATAAACAGGTTCCGTGTGACCACATCATCCTCCACATGGGTATCAAAACAAAACATCACAATATAATACAATAGTCTCAGTTAGACACCCAGTGTTGCTGCCAAGGAGATCACTTAAAAGTAGCGGATGTATAAAACTAGGTTGTTGGCTACCAGAGCATGTGAGCGGAGCGGAGCGGGTGAAAATTTCCGCTCCTTGCTCGCAGACCTGTCACTTTGCGCCGCTTGTCCGCTCCGCTTGGTTCTGCACATTCTTCGCTCCGCTCTGCTCCATCACAAACTTTATCCCGCTCCACTCGCTCACCACTCTGCTCAAAAAAACTGCGTTGTACTACCCTAACCTGTAATATTCTATTCACAAATAAAACGGGGTCTGCCCATTTTTCCAACAGCCCATTGGTCCGACATCCCATTGTTCCGACCATATTAAACCCATTGTTCCGAAGTCCCGTTGTTCCGAAATCATCATGATGCCCTGTGGTTAAGGTCTGGTTAGGTTTAGGCACAAAAACCACTTGGTTAGGGTCAGGAAAAGATCATGGTGTGGGTTAAAATGAA
>NC_065513.1:8971876-9051326 GCF_006386435.1 Epinephelus moara
ACTCCATAGTTTTGAAAGAAAATAGTGTGGGTGTGCGCAGGTGCAAAGATGCATTCTGGGTGGGGCATGAGCGACCGGAGCGAAATTGGAGCGAGAGATAAGGCTCCACTCCACCTTTTAAAAAAATAGCCGCTCCTCGCTCAACACAAAATCCTCCCGCTCCCCGCTCCCGCTCCGCTCACATGCTCTGTTGGCTACCCACTTGAGCTAACGTTCATTAGCTGTTTAGATCGCACATACAAATATGAATGTTTACATTTATGTCAATATGGACATGCTACATATTATTAACTCAGATTCTCCGCAATTAAATCGTTAAGTGCATTTTACTGAAACCATGAGCACCAGAGGGGACCGTAATCAATTCAGATTTACCAGCTGTCATGAAGTCAGAATCATGTGTCCATTCTTCGATTTCCCAGTAACATTCATATTCATTTAGTCCATAAGTGTTCACCGATCAAAAGAATCAAAGGGGTTTTTCACAACTAGATAACTAGATAAAGTGGTTTTGTGTTGCAGTGCTGGGTTCCATAATCCTCTCTGATGCCGTTTGTCGGAGCTAGATCTAAGCTAAGTCTTGTTTTTAAAAAAAAAAAATTTAAAGCAACATTCATACTGGTTCAACTTAACAATTTGATCGTATTTCCAATCTTTGCTGAGCAACAGTTTTGTGCAAAAGGAATGAAATGCCTGTCCCATATAGACACCTGTCCCAAAAATAAGCCTGTTGAGTTCAGTGATTTAAGAAAATAATAAAAATAATAATATTCTAAATATTTTTGAGACCACCCAAATTTTCACAAATCATGCCTTCAGGGGAGCTTATGTCTTATTAAGAGGAGCCAAGCTCCCCCTGACTCCCCTGTAGTTGGCACCCTGCTCTCATGACCATATTCTCTTAACTAGATTACTTTTGTAGCACAGCTATCACGACATTGTTACTGTTTGCCAGCTAGTTGCAAACTAGCCCTGCAAGTGGTCGCACATCACCAAACTTCGAGCACCAATTGTTTTGTGGGGATGCTCGGATGAACTTCGCTGTACTGCTTTCCGTTGTGACCAGGCTTCAACAGGTGCAACTGCACTAACAACAAAGGGAGAGAGATATCACAGTCAGTGCGCACCCACGCAGTCCTGAGGAGAGGTCTAATCAGTGAAACAAAGTGAAAACACCTGTGTGGATGGAGCAGGCTGTGCAGGGCCACATCAGTTACCGATGATACATACTAATTGAAAATTTCCTCTATAATTACATTGCCATAGTCTACTGTTTTTGCAGGCAGGATACAAGAAATCAAGTGCAGTTTTTACCAACAGGAAATGCAATATGTGCACCAACAAACAACCAATCTGTGGCGTTGGAGTATTTAGTGTTCCACTGCCTGCTTGACTTTACTGTTAAACTTCACACAAACAAGCACAATTTATGTCTTTATGTTTTTGTTTTACACCATCTTTCTTGAGCTGTCTCACCACCATCTGTTATTAGTTTGAATGTTTTTCAGCTGTGGGAAGCTCCTCCATATCCTTTGTGCATTGAATTGTAGGATAATATTGTACATCAACAGCACACTTAAAAAGCAGGGTTTTGTTTAAAACATGTATACTCACTTTTGTGATTATTCTTAGTTTGGTCACACTTCTACCGCATATTCAATTTGCTTAAAATGTGAATGTAATTGGGACTCAGCTGTGAACATGGTTGTGCGTGTCGGCTCACTGGCACAGCTCAATAGTAAGAGCCGTCGTTAATGTTGTTAGTGACACCTGTGCTTTTTTTACCCTCTCCCTTCACATGAGTGGAAAGAAGAAACGCAATAAAATCTAATCTTGTCTTTAATTAAACCAAGAAGTCAAGCATTCTCCCACACCGTGCAATAAAACACTATTTAAAGTGTTACCAAAGCCAATGCACATAGCAGCAGGTCACACAAGGTGCCGATAACCTTTACCACAAGGCTGAGGAAAATCAATTCAGAGAAAACGGAAGCTTCCGCAATCCAATTACTAGTAGAAATGTGATTTGTATGTGGAAGTGCCCAGAGTTTAAAGGCAAACTCTTTGTCTATGTGTGTGTGTGTGTGTGTGTGTGTGTGTGTGTGTGTGTGTGTGTGTGTGTGTGTGTGTGTAATGTAGGAGGAAGTGTGTTTCTCAGTTCAGATTGAACAGGATAGACAACATACTGTGTATCACATCTGTTATTTGGTAAATATAAACTCAGTTTTGGGGAAATGTAACCAGATTAAATATACCTTTTGCTCACTGTCTTTGGCATCCTTATTTGGATTTGCTGAGGTGTGAAATCGGCTGTAACAGCTTGCTAATTCCCTTACATGAAAAACAGGCTTAATATAAAGGACACCAGGTAGTTCATTCACATTTGCAATTCACCACTAGCTAAGATAAATGTCTTGGTTTACACAACAGCCTGAAGACGGAGAAGAAGCAGGAGTGCTTGTTAATATAATGTATCTCCGTCTTGTAAAAGCTAAAATAATGTGGTGACTCTCCAATCTGGGACACATTAAAAGAAGAGGAAAAAAAATCAGCATTTCCATTCTTGGCTCTCCTGTTGCTAAAGCATATGTTATTTCTCAGCTTTCAGGCATCTAGATTTTTTTTTTCTAATGCCACTGTCAAAGCAAACCTACTTTCTTTCTTTGAAAAAGTCAACTGTGTCAGTGTGACTTGCCAGGATCAGGCTGTGGGTGAAGATGTTGTCAGGGTCAATTCTCTGAGAGACAGAGAGGTTCAAAGGCTCCCACTGTGTTTCAACATTGCTAAACTGCCACATCTCTGCACACACCTCCCAAAACCAGAGTGCTTAAAATGACACACTGACACCAGATGCTGTGTCCATCTAAATGACATATGCACTGTTTCTGAAGTGCTCCTTCCTCCAAAGTCCTCCAGACAGTGAATCATCAAAGTGTTAATGATGCAGAGAGAGCTGATGGATAAATTCACAGATCCTTCTGATTTGCATGATTAAAGTGGCTTTGTGGGTGGTTAAGATGGTTGGTGCCACATTAAACACCACATTTAAAAACATCCTTTGCTGGGATTTTGGCTCTACACTGTCGAAATAAACAATGGTACCATAACAAAATGAATCCAGCTGCTGAAATGTGATACTGATGAGAGGTCAGAGAGATTAGCAAGCTTCTGTAACAGGTGAAAAACAACAGAGATGTAAATGAGCTTTTGAAAACAACTAATTACCTCTGAGGCGTACCCAAAAGTTAAGTCATTAGAATAAAAGCGGTGCTGATACAAAATATCCCCCTTGGAACTTTTCATAGTTTATTCTTAACAATATTAATCAAAGTCGAAATAATGTGATCAACGGAAAAAGACCCTTTAATGTCTGAAAACGGATCTCTCAAAAAGTGATCTAAAATTAATTACAAATATGAAATACAGTACAAAAGTTTTACATACATATTGACTTCACTGGTGTAACCAAATAGTTTGAGAAGTGACACAATTAGTTAAAAGGATAAAATGTATGTGTAGTCGAGGGGTTTCATTTCATTGTATGAATGCAGCTGTTTCTGGAAGGTCAGTACTGTAGCAAAATATGCAACATGCTACTTTGCTAAATGGTGAAAAACACAAGTAAGGGGATGGGTACAAGAAACTTTTGAAGTCCCTGAACATCCCTAGGAGTACAGGGTAGAGGGTCCAGTCAGTGTTAGAATTAGTAAGCTAGTTTGAAAAGGTGGGTTTTGAGATGGGATTTGAATGATGTTTTGATGTTATGCTGTCAGCCTGTCAAATGTGTCGGGGCAGGGAGTTACAGGTCCTGGAGGTGGTGCAGCTGACAGCCCTGGCATCCATGGTGCTGAGGCATGAGGTGGGAATGGTCAGGAGACTAGCAGAGGAAGAGCGCAGGGAGTGGAAGGGGGGTGTATTCCTGGAGGAGGTCAGAGAGGTAGGTGGGGGCTACATTGTGGAGGGCTCTGAAGGTGAGCAGATAGTTTTGTAGTCAATCCCGTACTGAACAGGAAGCCAGGGTGGTTGGATAAGAATGGGGTGATGTGGTCAGATGATTTGGTGCTGGTAATGACCCGGGCAGCAGAGTTTTGTATGATTTGAAGTCTGTTAAGGAGTTTGGTGGGGAGGCCGAAGACAACTGTGTTACAATAGTCAATACAGGAAGTAATGTATTAATTGATCATTAGCATTAGATGAGTTGACTGCCCCTACAACTAACGTTATTCTGTTGTTGTTGTGGTCCGTTTCTGGAGCTGCATGTTGACTCTTCCCTTGGCGAAATAGTTTCCGAGACAGGGAATAAGGTAGAGGGACCATAGATTGCACTAGCGGTGAACCTGGCTCATTTAGCTTGTCACATTTGTCACTGTGGTCTGGTAAACAGAGAGAGAGAGAGAGAGCACGGCAAAGAGGGGCTGAGTGAATCAATGCACTGTAAGCAGCTCTACAATGAAATAAGATTTTTACCAGGGGCGATTGCACTGAGACAACAAGGGAGGCTGAACTTCCCCTAAAATTTCATAGGAGAAATGGTTAAATATGCACTATTGAATTTACATTAAAATAAGAATTTTCATTGCATTAAACGTGCTCTAGGATGCTTTTAACATCATGATTATGATGTTCAAACATCAGCTGTTTATCACCAGTTTTCAAACGCGACCTCCCTGTCATACATTCGAGTGTCGGCACAGTGGACGCAGAGCCTCCTTGCACTCCTACAGTGCTGAGCAGGTTTTTGTCATGCATCAAAGCGAGACGGTCATTGGATAAATGCAACAAAATCGTCACTTCCAGGGAGGCTCAGCTTCCCTGGGACCTAATGGAGTGGTATGCGGGAGAGGACGCTTGGTGTATGCATGATGATCGGAGGAATTGTCTAAAAGGCTGAACCCCTTTATGATTGACAGCGCTTTGGAAATACACACCGGCATCGTTGCACTTTGAGCTCGAGCCGTCCAGAGTTCCTTATTTCCATAAGCCATATAGCTAATTTTCACCGTTTGTAAACCCATCTGAAAATCATTGAGGTGTGTTTTGCTGTGGTTCTTCTATGGCATGAGTGTGGCTGAAAAACGGCTTCAATTAAATGTTCCTTTTATAAGTTACTGCCTCGCTACAATATGACAAATTTTATGATGTAAACATTAAAGTGAGCTTCCCCTGTTTGAAAGACCAGCAGCCGCCACTGGTTTTTACCTTTGTTAAATGGTAAAAAAAAAAGAGGAAGAAAAAAAGAAAATTAATGTGTGGCGATCTGGGGCTTACACATTAACTGGGTGGCTGGTATAGGTCATTTGTCATAGTAGCACATTGTAGTGAGCTGAATCAATATCACACCAATAAATTAGGTCCCTACTGGATGACTGTGTTGCAAAATGGCAAGCAGTTAATGAAAGAAATGTGCTGTTTGCTGTTTTAATGCAGAAATGTTACCTATTATATCTTTAAGAAACAGAAACACCAAACTGTTCTTCCAAGACCTCACAGAGACTTTTTAATGTGGGTTGACACTTTTCACTGTTTGACTTGTGGGGTTTTGTTTTGTTTTGTTTCGTTTTTGTTGTTTTTTCTTTTTCTTTTCTTTACTTTTTTTTCGGGGTTTTTTTTTTATGTTAGGAGTTTCTGTGTGTGCATTTCAACTCTAGAAAACAAATAATGAAAGGAAGCCAGCCTCTGGTGATTTTCCCGAATTTGAAAACATTTATGTGTCTTCAAACACTGACTGTTGACCACTTTGTTAAAATCATGAAAAACGTGTCTGTGCCAACATTTCTTGACAGACACACAAAAAGTAAAGAGATGTTTACTGTTTGCTTATTTTATTTTTATGAATGGATTTTTTTTCTTTTGTTGAGGTTTTCATTGCAGTGTTGTATGTGAATGGGATTTAAAGGTACTCTGTGGTGTTTTTGGCCACTAGAGGCACTATGAAGAAATGCTTTTACAAGTGGGTCCCTTTCTTTGCTTGTATCACGAGACTCTCATTGGATTGCTAGCACCTACAAGTCTATGGCCAACTATTACTTCTAGCGAGCTAATCTTCCACCATGTTACTGCCAGCCGACCACTGTTGGCTGTGCAAATTGTTGTCATGGTGTTTTCAACAAGTCCTCCAACCCATTAGACCATAGTCACACCTACCCTCTAATACAACGCACAGAAGTGTTTCCTAAATTCCCTGTCACTATGTTGGGTTTAGTAACAGAATCATCATTAGAACACAGACCTGCATTTGATAAAATTTTCTTCAGGGACCTTAATATAAAAAGATTTTGGTTGTTAAATGTGAATAAGACCAGAATTCTATAGTTGTCAACTACAGTTCAGGAGATAACCATGAAGGGACTGAAACCTATGATCAGTAATCCCCTGGAACTCCATTATCACCCCTCAGGTCCCCTTGTACCCCTAGTTGAGAACCGCTGGTCTATACTTTCCTGAGAATTTGCATAAAATTACACAAAACCTTCCAGGAAATTTCTATGAAATTATTAGGGAATTTCAGGACCTGTAATTTCAGTCACATTCAATGCATACTTAAGTACAGTATTTGAGTTAATGTACACAGTCACATTCACATTCCGGCACTGTTACTATTACCGGGGGAGGGTCTTTGCCTAGACTTTGAAAAGCAATGCACTGGCCCAACTGCACTTCAAAAAAAAAAAGGAAGAAAAAAAAAAGAAAAAGTTTTATGCATACTTTTTTCAAAGTTTTCATTTACAACAAACCAACTGTAACTGAAGTATTACCTTGTAAGAGCAGAGGGACTCCCTCTGACAGAAACCATCTCCCCAGAGGGCCCCAGCAGACCCTTAACCGCCACTGATGGATGACACATTGGGGAATAGGATCTGTACCATGTCACCTTGCTGTCACACAAGCTGAGTCAATAAAACCTCCTTCAACAGAGGCCACAGACACCCTGACAAATTATACACAGTAACTTATGTTGTTTTAATTTCTGCTGCTGCTGCTGCCTCCTCTCTCCCCCAGCGGACAAACATGCTTCAAATGTCTTTATTTTCCTGGCCGATGGTGTGGTGTGTGTGTGTGTGTGTGTGTGTGTGTGTGTGTGTGTGAATATGAATGCAAATGCAACAAATATGAGTGGCTGAGCTCACCCTCAGCTCAATCCTGTATCACGAAATGAACTGTATCAACATCTATTCTACAGTATATGAGCACTAAAGTGTGAATTATGTGAAGGAAAGGCATGTTTACATGCATAATTCAATTGTGCCTGTTTATTTAAAGATGTGGGTGTTTGTACCAGTATACATAATTAATGAATGTGTGTGTTGGGAGGAAGGGCAGCTGTTCTTTTGACTTTGCCTGCCAGCAGAGGCAAGAGAATAAAGGAGGTAACAGGATGCCTCTCTTCTCACTGCCTTGCAGGCACTAATCTCAGGCTCATGTTGTGTGAAGCCCAATTTAGTGGAGAGAGATCACAGAGGACGAGGTGTGCTCACTCTGTGATTTCCTCTCTTTGAGTGTGGGTCTCATACTGTACGTGTGTATAAAGTTCAGAAGTGAAGTTAAATCATCTATTTGTGCCAATTTACACACTTAACTATTTACATATTCATGTTAACACAGTTATTATTTACATTATTAATACTTTCATCAGTGAATCTGCCACTGGTTTTTCAGCCCATTCTCACTCCCACATTGTCAAATACCAACGCTTTGTCAGCAGACGTCAGCGTCGGACACCGACGTACAGAGACACCCTTTGCAGCAGTATGAAACACACTGGTCGGTGGTATAGAGATCGTGAAAGTGTGTACGGGGCGGGTGAACGGGGTGGTGTACGGGCCAGTAAACTCTCTCGACTGAAATTCCACTGATCATTTCCTGTGTGAAACAAAACATCACTGGAGTTATTTTAATAACAATAGAGTGTGCTAGTACGTGTGGCATGCTACAGTACTGAGGTATGTCACGTGACATTACATGTCGTTAGTAACAAGTGTACCTAATTTTAAGTCACGCCAAGCCTGAACACATGCGCTTGTTGCCTAAACCCAAGTAAATTAACCTAAAAGCAAAGCATTGTACGTATGTTTTAAGTTTATTTTGAAAAAGACTACATGGAAGTAAAGAGTGTAAATTGACATGCCGTCCCTGAACATCAAAAACTGAAAGTGTATACGACCTGACGTATAGGTCCACTGACAAAGCGATGGTATTGAAAGAGTGGGGTGAGAACGCATTGGGTTTGTCATACTTTTACCTCAGTCTAAAGGCACGTCAGGTGATGCACATCAAGTGTTGCCCCTAGCACACACAGGACGCACTGTGCTGCAACTCATCAGCAACCGAATTAAACCGATTAAGTCATTACTACTTTACTGAAAGATCTGTACTTCCTCCACTTTTGCATTATCTTAAAATCATGTCTGGACACCCACGAACTAAATTTGAATTAACAAATTTGAATATTGATTTATCACCTGAAGAGCTGCTCTCCAGAGTTATGACTCCCCAGGCAATATCTTTTTGGCAATTGTCTTCACAATGATTGGATTGTGGGTCGTTTAGCTCGGGATATTTCTCAACCTCAACAACCAGTCTCTCCTCATACATTCTTCGTCACACATGACACAGCAACAGCTACAGAGTTCTCTTTACGCATCAATGGTGAGGAGAAGAGTCAAGTTACCACTGAAGCAGAGACAAGGAGCTGTTATGGGAGCTGGTATGTACAAGCATAAAGTGAGTGGGGAAATGCATTTAATTCAAGTGGGGGGCAAGGCTGAAAATAGGACAGTGGCGTGAAGTGTCGTGGGGCAGCATGTCCAGGAGCCGTGACGCGCGTCTATCTGCTGCTGGTTTGGGGTTGTACATTGTGTTGTGTGTTTTGGCCTTTAGTCCTCTAGTTTCTGATTGGTTAGTTCAGTGATATGTGAGTCAAGAACAAGGGCTGCAGACTGACTTGGCAGAGAAGGCTGCCGTCTTGTTTTTACATGGATTAGTGTATTGTGCTCTTACCACCAGTAGATGGCACACAAAAGGGTCCATGAATGTGGACAACAGATCTAAGTTAAGTAGAATGAAGTATAAGGTCAAGTAAACCCAAAAAGTGATGCTCTTATATGAGGACACAAGGCCTCGGGAGGATATTCAAAAACTGTGCCTTTAAGCAAATCATTAGGATTTCGTGAGGTTGTGATGTCACAACTATATAAAGATAGACATTGCCGCTACAGTGCTGTTACAGTCAGTTTGGCTATGTGAAAGACCCAGAAACACTGACCAGTCAGAGATGACTGGGCATTTTCAGGAGGAACACTTAAAGGAATACTCTGACGATTTGGGAGTTATGCCCTTTCTCTATCATTTTCATATTGAGACAACATGATCGATATCTTTTTTGTGTCTGTATGTCCAGTGGCTGGGTCTCAGCGGTTTAGGTGATAAACCACAGGTGTGAGAACAATAATAATAATTATCAAACAGAAAAGAAAAATATATATTTCTGATTGATGAGAAACAATCTTTAAATGCAGTACAATGCAACAATGCTAGAATACCACTTTACAAAGGTTCTATAAGAAAATCTTTAAGAAGGTTCTATAAGAAAATCTTTAAGAAAATCTTTAAGAGTTTGCGCAGGTGTAAATCCCACACACTTTGAATATCACATAAAGAGAACATCAGGAGAAGACCATCATAAATTTATCAAAAGGGAAAAAAATGTTCTGTAGAGGCGTCTCTAATAAATAAATTACAAAAAACTTAATCACAATCCAACACAAGACTTCAAACAGCGCATCAAGGCCAAATTAGATGCTTTTTTGGAGAGTGGTGAAATCACAAAACGAGAACATGCATTTATGGTGGTTGACTCTCCCGTCACCACAGTTATATACACTCTCCCCAAAATCCACAAATCTTATACCACTGTACCATCCTTGCCGTCCCATTGTTGCTGCCATTGGGTCCCTCACTGAAAACATATCAGCGTTTGTGGATTATTTTCTTCAGCCACTTGTCACTGCCCTGCCATCTTATGTCAAAGACTCTATGCAGTTCATCAAGATGATTCAAACTATACAACTGAATAATGATCTGTTTTTTTGTTACCATGGACATTGAGTCTTTATACACAAATGTACCTTTTGAGGGGGGTCTCCAGGCAGCTGAACTCTTTCTAAACCTGCGCACCGACTGCACCCCTAGCACTCGCTGTATTGTGGACCTCATAGAAATTATCCTTACATCTACTTTTCTATTTGGTTCTGAATTTTATCTCCAGGTATCAGGCACGAGCATGGGAGCCAAGATGGCTCCGGGTTTTGCCTCTCTATACTGTGGACTCTTTGAAAAGGAAGTCATTTTTAATCACCACCGCAACCCATTCCTGCCATTGATCTCCAACTGGAAGAGGTATATTGATGACATTTTTTTCATTTGGACAGGCACTGAGGCCCAACTCAAGGAGTTCCACAGCTTTATCAACACCAGCAGTCACCATTTGAAATTTACCATAGAATGCGACAAACATAAGATGAACTTTTTAGATATCCTGCTGTATAGAGACTCCAATAGACTGGGCACCAACATCTACCGCAAAAGTACTGACAGGAACTCTATTCTTCATGGACAATCGTTTCATCCCATCCCACTCACTATTCTTCATGGACAATCGTTTCATCCCATCCCACTCATAAGGAGTTTACCTGTCTCTCAGTTTAATCGTATCCGCCGCATTTGCAGCTCGGATGTGGATTATCATGCTCAAGCCTCTGACCTGGAAAAACGTTTTCAAGACAGACAATATAAACATGAATGGGTGGCACAAGCTCACAGCCGCTTTGACTCTGTTTCCCAATCTGAGTGTCTGAACAATGTTAGTTCTATAGCAACTGAGCCTAAAGTTCACTGTGTGATCCAGTACTCACCTCTGGGTAGAGAACTTCAAAACATCATTCAAAAACATTGGCACATCGTCAATTCTGATCCTTCACTTAAATGTTTCTCCACACCTCCTCGAGTTGTGTTCAAGAGACCTCCAAACTTTAGAAACATGTTAGTGAGAGCATATCAGCCGCCTGTGACTCCACCACACTTCTTACAGTCTGTCCCCTCCGGGAATTACAGATGTGGCAACTGTACCCAGTGTAATTTCACACACAAAACCTCTACTTTCAGTCATCCACGGAATGGCAAGTCTTTTAACATCAAGGGTGTTATTTCCTGCAATACCAAAAATGTTATTTATTTGCTTAAGTGTCCGTGCGGCCTGGCGTATGTTGGTAAAACCACCAGACCACTAAAAACTAGAATCTCAGAACATAGATCTAACATTAGAAACCACGACACCAGAAGTCCAGTGGCAGTGCACTTCACACAAGCCTCGCATAATGTCTCCTCTCTCAGATACACAGGTATAGAACTAGTTAAACAGCCCTCACGTGGTGGTGACATTAACTCTCTCGTACTTAAAAGAGAAGCTTTTTGGATATATACCCTGGACACTTTGGCTCCCAAAGGGCTTAATGTTGATTTTGACTTGAGGCCTTTTTTATGATGTGTGTGGTCCGTGCGCTTCATTTCTATGGGTCTAGGAACTTGTCATTTGTGTTTACATTGTTCCCTCAGTAGCTGGTATGATGTTGGATTTGATTGTTTTCTGCTACTACTGTGTGAGCCATGTTTCTCATATTGTCTGCACTTGCCATATCGCTGTGGTTTGATATTTATTAGAGACGCCTCTACAGAACATTTTTTTCCCTTTTAATATCGCATAAATTTATGATGGTCTTCACCTGATGTTTCTCTTTATGTGATATTTAAAGTGTGTGGGATTTGTTTATATTTATATTTGCACTGCAGGCCTTATACCTGCGCAAATTCTTAAAGATTTTCTTAAAGATTTTCTTATAGAATCTTTGTAAAGTGGTATTCTAGCATTGTTGCATTGTACTGCATTTAAAGATTGTTTCTCATCAATCAGAAATACATATTTTTCTTTTCTGTTTGATGATTATTATTATTGTTCTCACACCTGTGGTTTATCACCTGATTGTGTCAGGTGACCCTAAGGGGTTGTGTGTGTATATATGGAGGTGTATTCACATTCACTTCATGTCTGATGAAGGGCAGGGGCCCGAAACGTAACACATGAATAAATTGTTCAAGGAGCAGTTTCTGGTGTGCGGACTTTATCTTTTATTCCATACTTACCTTTTGGTCCAGCACCCAGCATTAAGTTTTTTGGGATGTGTGTGCTTTTACCTGTTATTGGGTCTCAGCGGTTAGCATGGCGGCTTACAGTAGCTTAGCGAATACAATTGAAGTCTATAGGGGGTCAGTAGCCTGCTCGGTAAAAGTGAACAAATAAACGTTACAGAAACCCTGAAGCTGGCATTTCTGCACATGCATTTAAAATAAACATGTTTAAACATTAATTTGAAAAACGAGAGTCCTTTTTAGTCATTTTAGAAGAAGTTTCAGGCAGACAGTATGAGAGAAATAATGTGTTGTTGTTTTTTTTAACATTATAGTTTGTAACATGTTCTAGAAACCCAAATGAAATGTATGAACCTGAAAGTGAGCATAATATGGGACCTTTAAGAAAGTCACCATCCTGCTCCTCCATATGAGCCAACCAACGTAAACCTGTATGTTACATACCGTATGTATTGTATGTATTTATTTAGTGTGTGTGTGTGTTCCTTTCTTCAGCATAACACTGATCTAATTTGTGAGGTGTTCTTGTACTTCTTTTCTCATGAGAAGCAAATATTCTCTACAGGATTAAAAGGTGAGGAAAATTCAAAATGACTTCATTTTGTTGAAGCGGGGTAGGCAGTTTTCTGAAAAAAGGCACAAAAAATTTAAAAAAAAATAAATTGAAAATACAGCCCTTATCCTGCAGCTCTCTTTTCTGCCCTCTCTGTCCTATGTCTCTCCCACCAAGTGAGCATTGGCATGTGCACATACCTCATACAGTAACCCCAATGAGTAACAGTCATTAATTTCAATCATCCCAATTATGATTGTGATCCAGGTGCTGTTATCTAGCTGCACTTATATGACAATTACTATGCTGTTTGGACAGTGTTTGGATGCTTTCTATATTGTCCTCAGCTCGAGGATGCAAAATGACATTATCACGTATTGTGTCGTTATGAGTAGAAATCTCAGCTGGAAATCTGTCTGAAGGGGAGGGACGGACACATCTTCCAGAGCAAATAAAACGTGAGCTCAAAGATTCATCTTCCCAGGGTAGACTCCAGAACAGAGACAGATAAAAAGGAAAAAGGAGGGAACGGGAGGGTTTCTTATCTTTTTCTTACAGTGTAGAAGTGTTTGTGTCTCTCTGGTAGGTGTGATTATGTCATGGGGGTGGAGATGTACAACAGTTATCTATGTGAGTGTGCATTCACAAACAGTGTCATCTATTAAAACTCTCCAAGAGGCCATACTTACTGATTCCCACTGACTGCAAAGGCAGCAGACAGGGTGACTGCGATAGTGGCAATGGGGCAACGCCCGCAAAGAAACACATGTAGGATCTGGCCCAGGGTCAGCCTTAATCAAATGCATCATTTACAGCTTCAGCAGCTGAGCTGAATGACTGCTGCCTTCTCACTCAGTTCCTATGTGTCACTGATTACAGTTTCATTAAAAAAGTAATAAGTGCAGCTGGCGCCCCTTAATGAACAATGAAATTGCTGTTGCGCTGTTCACAACAAACTATATTTCCATAGAGAAATGTGACAGAGGCAGTAGAAGGGGAGGGCAATAGGAAGGCTGGCAGCAGAGCAGGGTAAACACTGTTGCTGATGAGCTGAGAGGTTGCCATCAGCAGAGCTGTGATCGGAGCCGTGTTGCTGTGGATCTGAGTGCCTGCATATGTGCGTCATTGCGTGGGTGTTTTTCTGTGTTCGCTGAACTACTCTTGTGTGCACATTTGTGAAAATGAACCTGTGTTTGTGCCTTCATATGTGTGTGTCGGCTAGTTATGCCTGTGGGATTACAAAAAGACAAATGTAAGAAATTGGAGTTACTGGGGTGGCGCAAAGTGTGAATAAAGCACTTCCAGGCATGCTGCATTTACCCTGTGTTTTAAAGCAGCTTCAGAAGTTTGCTTTGCACAGCAAGGTTTCTGTGTGTGCAAGGGGAAGATTACCACCAGCATTTGCACAACAATACATTTCCTTGCCTTCTCTTTGATCGTAGATCACAAGGTGAGGGGAGATGAAATTGGTGTGCTTCAGAAGCAATGACAGCTTTTGCTATTTCCTCTGCCCAAGCAATGCATAAATACAGAGTGTTAAAATGATTCACATTAATGTTTAGTCACTGGTATGATATGAGAGGCCTTTGGTTCTATTTTAGCAGCTCAAAGAAAGATGATATGTGGAGGAAAGGTGACTAGTCAACCCTGACTGTCACTGCGCAGGCAGACCAGGGTCACATTGTGCCTGTTCATTATTCTTAGTGCTTGTCCTAACTATCTTCAACCCTCTGCATAACATTAATCCAAATGGTGGCAAGCTTTTTGCCAAACCTCTATGGCACTCACAGAGTTTAAAATGATATGCAAAAAGTGCTCCAACCAGCCTGTGGGTTAATAATACTGAAGTTCTTCGAATTGCTGTTTTACCTGCATCGTCCTCGAGTCAAAGTGTGTTTCACATATTGTTACTTGAGCTGGATGTTTGAGCTTCACTGCGCAGAACGATGTATGTGCAGAGTATGACACTACAAGTTTGTTTTTATGGTCATCTGCTGAAGGAAGGAAGTTTCTCTATGCTCACCTTAAATTTCAGTTCGACGTGTACATGTGAGCAGGATTTTGGTAAATCACAACTAGTTGGGAGCCAGTAGTGGTTGTAGGTGCAACAGCTTAAAAAGCATTTAAATTGCTACCAGTATCTAAATTGAATGATAGAATTTGATTTGCATTCATTTTAAATCAGGGCACCACCCTTTGAAAAGGAAAAGTGATAACAAATTAATTAATTTAGTTTCATAAAAAATACTGAACTATCAATTTGGAACTCTGATGAATAATTAAATTAATAACTACAACTATAATTACCATCTCAATAGCTCGTAAAGGCTGAGGTTTTTGGAGTTCTGGATAGTAAAGGTCAGTCATATTCACTGTTGTACAATATTACATGGATCAGCATACAGATTCTAAAGTATTCATTTTGTTTTGGATATGAGAGTGAGGGCGTGTGCCAGAGTGAGCACGAGTTGGGTGTGTGCCAGGAAGAATGTTTCTGCACTTTTTTTTGTGCCTCCGTATGTTCTGCATGTATGAGTGTGAAAACAGAACATGTAGAGTGGGAACTCTGAGTTTCCTCTCAGTGTGTACGTTTAAGACCAGATCAGTGTATCCATGTGATCTGTGTAGAGTAACGGTGCTCGGTTAGAAAAAAGGATGGTTAGTTTGTGTGCAAGACCCTGTTGCCTGAGATGCATCACTAACGTAAATATGAACTCAATGGTGTGGCAAAGCCAAATACTAAGTAACCAAACTACAAAGAGATCACTAAAACACAGCTCAGTGAATAGTGTTAAACCAAATCAATAATGTTACATGTACATAAACAAAAACTTAAAGAGTCCTGTGCTTGGTCGTGTACTGTTATGCCCAGTCATGCCATTAAACTCTAATGGCGATTATCTGCATATCATACCAACGTTAAAGGACAGCGTTTCTTAATCAGTGTCTGATGCCGGAAGTCACTGCCCAAGTGCCGGATTGGCTTCGGAGTGAGACCTGGTTGTGATTTCAGTGCCGTCTTTGCTTTGCTGTTTTCCGATTCCAGTTGCTCCTTTTGTTCTCCCTGCAGCTCAGTGCTAACTTGCGTTGTTACTTTGTTTGCTTGTAAAGTTAGGTTAACCAGCACAATTTGTGCAGTGCTAAACTAATTTACTCTTGGTTAGCGGTGCATGCTGAATTAATCAGGGATAGGCAAGGTCTCGCATTAGTGCCATTAAAAAGTGCGGTGCAAACGATGGAGTTTGGAGAGCCATCTGGTGGAAGGAGTTACTGTACGTGCACACCAAGAGCTGCAAAGGCGACGATTCAATTCATTTTCAATGGCCACTGGCGACCACCGCTGCAAAAGCTGCAAAGCGTCCGCGTTTTGGCGACCAGAGCGTCAGATGAAAGTTGGGGAGTCGTGAACTTTATGCAAATTAGCTATGATGCATTTCGGCTGCAAATGACCAGCCACCAATCGAAAAGTTGATGTCCATCGCTTGTGTGAAACCCAGAGAACATCCTCGGAAACTTTAATTCCTACCACACATTCATTCCTACTTCAAAATGAGAGAGAAGCTAATCACTGCTGGACACTGAGTCCTTTATGATTCGAGCCTGTTTATATATAGGGACCGGAATCAAAAGGAGCAGGCGTTGGAAGCCATGTCCCGAGTAGCTGGTTTGCCTGGTGAGTTGATATTGAGAAAAAATTATTTAAACTAGGGGCAAATACATCCATGCTAATATAACGCCTAGCATGCTAATCTCCCTTGTTTCATGTGAGTGTTTAATGTAGACCAATTTAGTAGTTCTGTTCTGTTTTCATTGACCAAATGTCTTTACTCATGTAGCCTAGCTTTTGGGGCTGGGCAGCCGGCAAAGGTGATGTGCTCCAGCCAGTAACCTGCTTTGCGGCTCCTTGGGCGACCTCGGCTGCTTTGGAGAGAGAAAGAATAACGGGGCGACCTGTTTTTTGTTGTTGTTGTTGATAAGATGACGTCATAGGTCATTGGCTACAGTAACCTATGGTCACTGTGGACACTAAGGTCACGGGTGGAGCTCAAGTGGAGTTGTGAAAAATCGAGGATTGTGGGAAAGTTAGTCCACGTTGTGGCTTACATTTCACAGTAAAAATTCAGTTTAAGTCGCACAAATGGATGAATTTATCTATGGAGTTCCAGTGGTCCCTACATGATCCAGCATGTGACTTAAGTGTGTTGCAGAAACATGAAACCTCAAGTGCACAAACACTGAGAATGGACTTCACAGTAAAGTGTCAAGTTGTTAAACTGGAATGAACAATATTCACATATTCACAGATTCTGAGAATTTATTTTTTAGGAATAGTGTAATTTTAAGATATTTTTAATGAGGTGATTGAACTTTGTTGAAAAACAAAACAAAAAATAGTGTATTTTTATATTTTTAATTTACAACATGTCTGGAGGGGATCTCTAACTATGATGTCTGGATTCTTTCTCGTAAGTTCCCCCTTTTGAGACAAAAAATACACAAACATATAACTTATTATTGTGCTGCACTAGATAGCTGCTAGCTCTCTCAGATGTTTCCTCTAAATGGCCCATTAGAGAGAGCATATAAAAAACGAATCACAGAAATACGGTGTTTGCTGCATGAAGGAAAATAACCACAATCAAACACAAAGCAGATCATAATGCTGTAAACTTAGGGAGAAATTGAGCTACTGAATACACAGCTGAAGATCAGACTTTGACCCTGCATGACTCTGAATCAGAGAAACTCTCTGCCTTGGGAGTAAAATCCCCCGACTGTCCGTTGTAGTTTAATAATTTGCATTCCGTGCAGCCCTCTGGCTAAGCTCTCAAAATCTGCTGCAATTCAAAAGACTAACAATGTAAAATCAGGTCTGTATTCGGCCACCTAAGGGGATGCTTGAACAGGCTCTTTCATATAGAATCAAGGCAAAATTGCAAAGTGGGCTTTTAGCGAAGTTGCATAGTGCATGGGGGGCTGACCTCAATCTGTTTTGGGTTGATAAACAACTACCGTCGGGCCGGGTGGGCATGTAGGTCTCTGTTCACATTAGGTTTTTCAGATTAGGTTCTGCTCTGGTGTTATATGAGGCAAGAGGTTTGCCTGAGCACTGTCTTTTTGTTTTTTGTTTTTTAATTTTTATGCAACAATATTAACAATGAGAGTAATAACCAGTAGCGTGGTGTTTTCCACTAGGTGGGGCTATGGTAACAATCCAATAGGCAGCTCTGATTTTTATTTATTTTTTTTGGTCATTTTTGTATTTCAAAACATTAGATGGCCCATTTTGAAAGCACTTCTCATGTCACTGAATCTTGTCGTTTTTTGGATGTTATTATCATACTGTTTTTGATGTGTCAGTGTTTTTGTTGCGGTGGTCTGCACAGATCTGACACCTGCCTGCCCGCTGTTCCCTGGCAAAGACAGCAGTGTCAGCATTGTTGGCAGGACAGAGGTCGCCAGGGGCTGCAGGTAAAATATAACCATATGTTTTTAGTTTCATAAAATGTTCCCCGAATTCACAAACATTACAGACATTCCTGTCATCTTGGGGATGGTAAATGGATTTTTATTTGCATAGTGCCTCTCTAGTCCTCCGACCTCTCACAGCACTTTCACCCACTCACACACACATTCATACACTGGCGGCTGAGGCTACCACTCAGTTAACCATTCACATGCACACACACTCACACTCTTGGGTTCAGTATCTTTCTTTTGGACACGCAAACTGGATGAGCTGGGGATTGAAACGTCAATTAGTGTACAGCTCGCTCTACCTCCTGACCCACAGCCACTACGCCACAACGTCTGCTGTCACATGTTAACAGGGAAACCAGATGACCTGTAACATTAGTAAAGGAACAAAACTATTAGCATCAAAATATGAAAGTGCCCTAAAGTGAAAGTATTGATCATACAAATGGTTTGTTTCAGAATCAAATATTATATTATTAGAAAAGAATTAATTTATTATTATTAACATGATTAATGTATTCATCACTTTAATGTGACAGCTGGTAAAGGTGAAGCTCATCTTGATCACCCACTAAACTGCCAGGTGGCTTAATCTACAATAATACATCATTTATGATCTGAATTACTTGTGTTAATCTGCAAAGTAACTACAGATGTAGTGACAAAAAAAGTACAATATTTGCCTGCAATATGGTAGATTAGGAGTATAAAGTATGAAAATGGAAATACTCGAGTAAAGTAAGAGTACTTAGTTACATTGCACCACTTACAAAAGCCTACAGCAGTCGGAAAGTATGTTACCATTTAAGATGACCATATTTGGTTCGTAAATTCAAGTGTTAAAATGAGAACTACAATATATCTTACAACAAAACTAGTAAATAGTCATGTTTATTATTTCTGTTAATTTTTTTTGCATTTGTTAGATGCTATTTTCTTTTTTTATAGATGTAGGCCTATTTGTCATTTAATCCAGTTTTCTATCATTTACATTGTCATTTAAGTTTAAACAGAATGCACCATTTAATTAGCCTATAAAAGTATGAATCCAAACCGAGAAATCAGGTCATTTGCTATGATGTAGGCATCATTAGGTTGTAAAAAATAAACATAATAATAATAGTGGTAATAATAATGATAATAATAATAGTTATAGTAACTACATGAATAAAAAAGTCATAGTATCTGGGGCATCTATGTCATTAGGGCCCGCACAATTTGTTTGATCGCGCGGAAATCTGGGCAATTTAAAGATAAAATACAATGCAGTGTCACTGCATAATAGAGAACAGCCGTCTATGAGGCATCACGATTCTATAGTCAGATCCTTCTCCACAGCTCCCCCTCGCATCAAATTATGGGTGCTTCTTGCTCCAAAATAAAAACAAGATAGTGATGCCTGAAAGTCCAAACTCAGCTTCAAAACAGGAGTCCACAAGCCAGTGGGTGACATCATACTGGCTACGTCCATTACCTTGGACGGTCTATGGCAACAGCACATCATTGAATTGAACACAAAAATTAGCATCAAAAACTAATTGCTGTGCAGTGTTATCACATACAAAACAATCATAATTGTCAATATCCAGTTTGATTGTTTTTCTCACAGGTTCATTTTCTTTCTTAGCTATCAGCATGTTTCTTTTCGTATAGCATATAGATCACTCATAATTCAACTTGGCCTGTAATCGTTTCAAGGATGCAAATCTGTCTATGACCTTGTTCTAAAAACTGTGAATACATTTTAAGAGTCTCTTTTCAATCGACAAAATGGTGAGCGTATTAATATGTTTATTGGACATAGAGGTTCGGAGAAATGCTTTTATCCTTTTCAAGGCAGAGAAACCTCTCTCAGCCTCCGATGTTGTCATGGGGGTTGTGATCTGAATTTGAAGGAGGTGGATTGTCTCTAAGAAGGTTAGCTGGAGGTTATTCTCCACTATGAGGTAGAGTAGAGCTCCACTATAGACACTGAACTCCTCTCTGTCGAAGATAAGAGAGAGCTCAGTGTGCAGTTTCACCTTGGTTATCATTGGATATGCATCAGCTGTGCAATTGAGAGCTGTGGGAGCTGCTTTTTGAGTCTCACTTTCAACAGTGCGGCTCTTTGAAGATGTCCTGTGAACCCAAATTGCTCCCTGATATGGGCCATAACAATGTTGTACACCTCAGTGGCAGTCTGGCCATAGGTTTCCAGGTCAGGCCATCTTCACAGTGAGGAGGCCACTGTGAGGGATGCTGTGTGCTCTCTTTGCACAAGACTGGAACAAATACTTCACACACACTGTATGCTGTCAACAAAGGTTTTCAGCACACCTGGGATGTACACCATGTCAATATCTATTTTCTGCAGCTGGCAGAAACAGAGTGAAACAAAGCCAAGAAGAAGATAAATTCCCAGTCTTCTAAGAATTGCAGTAATCTATCAAGCTCTCGCTCAGTATTCGCATCGAACTGCGGCTGCCCAGTATTCATACTGTAGAAGGCACTTAATTAAATCTTCTCTGTCTTCATGAACATCATTGACAGCCTGGACTGGAAGTTACAGCGAGTTGGAGCTGCTTTTGGAAGTCTGCAGTGTGCCACATCATCCAGCCCAAGAAAAAAGTTAAAAAATTAACTCAATTTGGTGGAAAAACAAAACAGCGCACTCTTTGGATCTGGTGAGCTACTTGCTGTATGACTAGATTTAATTGGTGCACATGTCCATACTGGGCAAATTATTCACATCTGGTATCGCCTCACGCACACCAATGGATTCTTGTCTCATCACACTCCGCCGTCATATGTCTGGGCTATTAGTTTGTCATATCTCCTCTGCTGGCAAAATTTCTTCTAACAGGTCAAGAAAAGATGTAGCAACAGTCTCTACATTGAGAGTGTGTTTCATAGACTGTACATAAAGATGGACGAACTGTCTCCACTTCCTTCCACTGTACAAAAATTAAGACAAACTTTTCTGGATATGGATGCTGTCATCTTGCACCAGTGATGTCATTTTGAGCCAGAGTCTGCGCAGCAGTGACCTTCGCAGAATAGAGTTCCCACCCATTTACCTGTCCAACCAATCGCAAGCAGGGCCATTAATCACAAGCACACCAGTTGGTCCAGTTAGCTGTCTGTCATGACATCAAATCCTCTTTTGTAGTATCAAATAACTAATTAAAAGTTATCAGAAAGACAGAATTTAACCTTGTAAATTCAATTGACATGTACTTTGATTTTTTTGTTTGGCCCATGTTCCATTTGCTAACATAAAGAGGGTGCGCTTTATGACCTATACTTAAGCCAGTTACCAGGGGATGATTGAAATGTTTTTGCTTCACTTCTGGGGAGCTGTCATGATGGTATATGAGAGTGAAGCTGTAAAGGTGCTCCTGAACCTGATGGGCACTGTCTATGTGACACAGGACAAGCACTAACTGAAACTGTTGCGACACATCAATAGTTTCTTCCTGAATGGCTGAAGAGTTCACGTTTTTTAATCTCCTCTGCTATGTGCTCAATCGTAATCGCCAGCATACAACCAAGCACATCGTCTAATTCAGTTGCAAACACCACCAGTCCATTAAAAATCCCAGGGTTCGCCATGTAACAGCTCTCATTGTGGCCACTTAATGCAAAATCATATGACACAGTCAATAATATATGAATGTACAGCTCTGTTACTGCTAAGTGATGCCAACCCTATAGCTGTCGCTAAGCTGGCTAGCAGTGTTTGAGTTTCATTGGGTTTTCCATTTGAATTTTGCTTTCTTAATCTTTTTTTACTTTTTCGGAAAATCTGTCCCATGTCTGTCCAACTTTGTCAGATGTGGGTCTCCGAAACAGCAGGTATAGGAAACAAAATAGAGCATGCTTTTTGGTACATCCAGAATGGCACTGTTTCCTTTGATACAACTCTTGAGCAAAACTCTGAATGTAGCACTTCCCTTGGTCACGCCCAGAAGGCTGCTAATATTCAAGTTCTTTGGCTGGTCCTGTCCAATTTTTCACTGTGAGATTTTGTGATAGTGTCCTCCAGTTTTGAGCAGTCAATCAGTTCTGTTTTCAGCAAATAATTGTTCGTTATATTAGCCATTGTTGAACTGACTACTAGCTGGTCTGACCAGCTATAAACCGACAGGCGCACCTCTGGTCAAATAGCCCTCTAGTTACTTAAGTGTTGCCAGGTAGCTTTAAAAACATCACTATTAGCCAATGATATGAATATTGAAAAAAAAAAACATTTTTGAATAAGAAAAATGTCTGTACTATGATAAACCAGGCAAAAATTTTGTCAACCTACCCAAGTTATTTTTTACATAATCCATCCCAAAGCCACTCAACTGCACAGAGAACGTAAAATGTACCGCCCCAGATCCAGTACCTTTGCAAGTGGTGTCAACCAATTACCACCATTAGAAAAATAAGCCCTTTCTGTATACATGATTTATGTGAAATGATTTTCACACAATAATAAAAAAAAAGATTTTTCATTAAAATATGCATTTCACAATTGGAATTGCAGGATGGGTGACACCCTAGCACCCTTTATGGACCCCATGGTACTGATGAAAGCCATGGACACGTGCCTGTGAGCTAACATGAGTGTGAAAAGCTGAACTTTGGGAATCATGGTTCTCAGCTTTAACCTAGGGCACTGAGTAAGAATTGAATAGACATGTGGTTATGTGGTTAATCCACTTTTAGCAACTGAAAGTTATACTCAGACTTCAAATTTAGGCATGTCTGATAAAAAGCTGAAAACTAAAATTGTTTTTGAAGATGTGTGCTTGAACCTGCAAATACTGTTTTCATTCTTTAAAATAGATTTTAAAACCGATTTTTCAAAACCTATTCTCTGTTCCTGTTTTTTCAGTTGTGTATTGTCCTAGTTTTATATCTTGAAATGTTTTGCTCTGTAAAGCACCTGGTAAACTGTTCTCTTTTAGCTTAGTCGTTGTAATAGTGGAATTACAAATCGAAAATGAATGGTGGAGTAACGCTTCAATCAAATCTAACTGTTCTTTTCTCCCATCCAGCTCGATTTGTTTGCCTTTCAGTTGAGGGAGAATACAAATCCCCTATGATGTGGCTTCAATTTATTCACTACAAAGCACAAAAAGCTTCCATGCTTTTTCGCTATGCTCTCTCATTTACACTTGATACAAACAACATCCTCCCACATTTGCTGTCAATTCAAAAGTAATTAACAGGGCTTGTTGACTATTTGAATAGCTGTTCCACAGAGAGACTCACATCTTTTTGAAGTCACACACAGAGTATTCAGGCCAGTCGATGTAGCACACTACCCGGCCGGGAAGCTGGTCCGTGTTGGAGAAGTAGTACTGAGGGAAGGCCAGGAGGAGAGCCAGCACCCAGATCACTCCCACCACCACCTTGGTCTCTGTGGACGACATGCGCTGTTGCAGAGGGTGGATGATGGCCATGTACCTGCAGGGGCAAAGGGGAGAAGTTGCATATTAGTCACACCACCTCTGTTGTACTGCAGTTTGTATGATCACCTTTTGCTCTATGGTTTATTAGAACTTCACTGCTTGCCATGGTAAGCAGTAGGCTGACTTCATACCAATGAAAATGTTTGGAATTAATTTTGACCTTCTGGACACAAAATGTCATCACTTCATTATTTTATCCTATTAGACATTTGTGTAAAGTTTTGTCATAACTAGCGTATGAGGTCACACTAACCTTGACCTATGACCTTTGGCCACAGAATTCTAATCAGTTTATTCTTCAGTCCAAGTTGACGTTTGTGCCAAATTTGAAGAAGTTCTCTCAGGGTGTTCTTGAGATATCGTGTTCATGAGAATGAGACAGATGCAGGATCACACTGATGTTGACCTTTGACCACCAAAATCCAATCAGGTCATTGTTGAGTCCAAGTGGACCTTTGTGTCAAACTGAAAGAAATTCCCTTTAAGTGTTCATTTATCGTGTTCATGAGAATGAGATAGACAAGGTCACAGTGACCTTGACCTATGACCACCAAAAACGTATCAGTTTATTGCTGAGTCCAAGTGGACCTTTGTGTCAAATTTGAGAAAATTCCCTTGAGGCGTTCTTGAGATATCTTGTTCACAAGAATGGGGCAGGTACAGACCTACATACGGACGGACAACCCAAAAACATAATGCCTCCAGCCAAGGCTATCAACGGCGTGGAGGCTTAAAAACTTTATCATGCATGAAGCTACAGCCAGCAGCTGGTTAGCTTAGCGTAACATAAAGACTGGAGACAGGGAAACATCTAGCCTGGCTCTCCCCAGAGGTACAATGCACCCGACCAAGGAAGAGTCCATTTTATGCTCCTGTTTAAACAAACCAGACATGACATGTAAATTGTTGAGCTTTAGAGGCACTACTAGATTTTGTTACCTTTCAACAGAGCCAGGCTAGCTGTTTCCTGTCTTTATTCTATGCTAAGCTGATCTAATTGGCTGCTGGTGGTAGTGTTATATCATGGTCTTGTTTTTGTGTGTCTTTAACAAATGAAATATAGTCTAAGAAATTGTTGAGCTTAAGAGATGCTTGTAGATTTTGTTACTCTTCAACAAAGCCATGCTAGCTGTTTCCCTCATTTTTTTGTCTTGAGCTAAGCTAATCTAAATGGCTGCTTCTAGTTGCATTATATTCGTTGCACAGGCATGAAAGTGATATTGATCCTCTCATCTAACAAATGTTGACTTACTATATGTGATGGTATTATGGCAATATTTGGCATTGACCATTTAAGCTTAAAGTGATGACTTTTAGCTTTATGGTGCTTACATCCATATTTGGTGAACAAATTTAAGATGATGCAGCAAGGCAATGGCTGCCGTGACTGATCATGTCAGTCGTCTCTACGTGTTGAAGACCAGACTAAAATCAAAATCCTATGAAAACAAGCATGCCGTTTGGCTGTCTGCAGTGCAGGTCTGGCAAAACAAACAGTGAAGATACCAAGGGTCTGCTCATGTCTGTGACTCAGAGCCCTCAGGTCCTCACTGACTGCAAGGGATTTGACACCAAATATTTAATATGATGTCTTATTCAAATTCATTAAAACTTGATGATTAACCTTGTGTCCCCTAAAATGCAAAGATAATGAATAAGAAGGACTTTTCTCTGACATGGATGTCAACACCCCCAGCCAACAATTTAACCATATTGTCACAGTTTCAGTACAAAGCCAACACAACAAATTGTGTGATTGTTTAAATGATTTCTCACTGCATTGTACATGAGAACAGTCTTTGAAGTAGTAGGTCTAAATATAGCATTAATTAATGTTGTTCAGAGAGACAGAATTTGTTTTCTTGGGTGTATTTTTTTCCTTATGGTGGTCATTGGCTTACTCACTTTACAGTAGACAATGTTAAATTCACACGGATATTAGTCATCTGATTTGAAAAATATGATCTGTTACAGTAACTGTAGCTTTGAGGGAACTGTTGCCAGATCACACTTAGACTGCTCACAAATCCATTATATTGAAATATTAAATCTACAAGCCAAAAGTACACATTATAAATCATCTCTAACCAAATAAATCTGATTTGTGTTAGTGTGTTTGATTGTTCACTTAAAGGCAGACTGGAGGAGAGGATAACACGTTGTACATATGGAGGATTTATTGTTCAGTGTGCGATCACAAGTTATTTTGGTCCTTGATGTAGGCAAAGTGTAAACAGTGATCATTTGTGTAAGACTCAGAAACTGAAAATAGAGCCCCTGCAGTGTGACTCAAACTTCACACTGAAACACAACCTGCAGGATATGAGAATTCACACACACTCACCCGTGCATCTGAAACATTTAAAAGGAGGCTTGTTTTTTTAAGTTTACAGCTCAGACAACATGGTAAGCTTTGATTTTCCAAAAGTCATAGAGGAGTGAAAAATTGATTATTCAGATAAACGTGAGATAAATCAACACATTTATATTACAAAGAGTGTGTGCTATGAAGTAGACAATATCTATGATCAAATGATTCCCATTGGCGTTCGAGTAATCATATCACAATGTCATAATCAGGCTCCTAATCAGAGAGGCGACCCAAGGCATGAATAACTTAAAATGATCTTGTACACCATTAACGCAGAGTCTGATCAGGAAATGGATTTAAAACACTTTGGCTAGTTGAATCCATTTCCTCAGTAATAATACAATACTTCAGGGTGTGAGGAAAAAATGCAGTACTTCACCTAAGTGCCTTTGTTACTAACAGCAGATTTTTTTATTTAAGTTTAACAGAAATTTGTCTGTATTGATTTGCTTTCATTTAAATTCTTTAAACATTATTTGTTCTTCCTAATTACACAATAACCTGGAAGCTATATATCCAGTAAAGTGCTGTCTGATTTAACATAATTTCTTACGGACACATTTTCCATTTCTATATGTGTATATAAAAAGCACTGAACTTACATACTGTCATGCTCGACTGTATACAGTCTGAAAACATGTACTGTATACTGCAGTCAAATCAGTGTTAATATTTTTGTTGGCTTCCCTTAAAGCAAAACTCTTCAGTGAAATGCCATCCTGAGCCATAGAGGTCTAATTAAAGGCTTAATCCTGCTAATAACCCAAATTAATCTGTTAAATGGACGTTCTCCCTCTAATTATATCAGAGACAAGAGGAGGCCTTTGAAATCAAACACTCCCAGCAGTCTGCTGAAAATTGGAGAGCACAGCCTTGGCTTTACTTTGGCTCCGCTTCAAACAGCGCTGGCAGCCATGTGGCTTTTTTTCTTGTAGGTGAGTCACAGTCGGGCTGTTGATGTCAGAATCAAACACACACCTGCAGAGGACCGTGCTTTGCTTGCTTCACAGCCCAAATCATCATCACCCCTGCTGGCATGCATGCAAGCACTGGGCTCAGATTTAGTGTATCCTCTACACCAGAGCAGACAACAGTAAAGGTTCAGTCATTGTAATGGGCTTTCAATCTGCCATGACTGAAGACTAAAGTTTATCAAGAAAAATGAAAGAATCTAGACTGTTTGTGTGGGTTTGAAATGGGTTTAAAGAGATATGTTTCAGAAAAGGAACACAGAAACGCTGATGCTTGAGGAAACGCAAAACTGTCCTATTACTAAGAGATGTTCACTGCTTTGCACCAGCAAAATATGTTTGGGTTGGGATTTGATAGGAATGATCAAATCTGAATCCAGTACCGACTGAATCCAAAATGGATACCATTTTCATACTGTGAATATGTAGCCACAGCCAGCAGTCGGTTAGCCTAGCTTAGCATATAGACTGACATTGGGGAAATGGTCTCTGTCCAGAGGAAACATAATGTGCCCAGCAGCACCTCTAAATCTTACTAATTAGCATGTCATATTTTGTGTATTTACTCTGTGAAGATAACCAAAGCGTAAAAACTACACTTAACTGTTTTATCAGATCCAAAATGTTGGACCTGATCTGAAACAGACTTGTCTAAAACCAACACCAGCATGATATAATTACATTTAACATGCAGCCACGCTTGAAAAAAGCAAAAATATAATAATGTCTTAAGAATGAAAGTTAAGTCATTGAAACTAATCTGAAAACAATTTGTTATGTTTCAAAGACCAATTTACAGAAATAATAGAAGCCAGAATTACCACCTCCCAGTTGTATGCCTCTGCAGACCAGTTAAGTTGCAGTTACAGTTTACACCTTTGTCTGTCCAGAATCATACGTAGCTATGACAGCAGACAATGCTTCAAATCTGCATTTTGCTGCAAAGAAGCTACATATTCTAAAGTGTGGATGCTTCACACACATCTTCAACCTGTCAGAACAGAAGAGCTATACAATCTGCAAAATTTTAAGCTGGACACCAAAGATTAGTGTCACCAATTCAGTATCTGACCAAATGTCTCCCCAAAAAGAACCTTTGGCCTTTTGGATATAAAATGTCCTCCCTTCATCATTTTATCCAGTTAGACATTTGTGTGATGATTTGTCATAATTGGCATCCGAATTCTTGAGTCATGGCTAGAAAACATGATTTGTGAGGCCACAGTGACCTTGACCTTTTACCCTCAGTCACCAAAATCTAATCAGTTCATTCTTGAGTCCAGGTGGATATTTGTGCCTAATTTGAGGAATCTTCCTCAAGGCCTTCTGGAGATGTTATGTGAATAAGAATGGGATGGACGTGAGGTCAGAATTACCTTCAGTACCTTATCAGTTCATCGCTGAGTCCAAGTAGATGTTTCTGCAGAATTTGACAGACATTCCCTCAAGGTGTTCTTAACATATCAAATTTATTCCCTAAAGCATTTTCTCCTTCAGTGATTACAACGTACAATGTCATCAGGTCTGATATTGAATGCTGTTGGATCCATTTGACGTCCTACCTGATCAGAGTGTAATTTGGATCTGGTCCTTGGTTCCCTTTCTAAGCAGTAAGTGGACCCATGAAGACCTCTATGAGAGGAGCATCAGCCAGAGTACAGGACAAACATTAGAGCCAACAGGGTTGAAAGCAAATGCTTTTCACCACCATTGCTGCACTGTATGACTATGCAACCAAATTGCCAGAAAAACGTTGGTGTTGTACATTTTGCAAACCACTGGTTCATTACATTTGCATGGTATTATTTAGTGGATATTCTGAATAACATTTAAGCAATACTGTGGTTAATGTGTGGTTAGATTTAGGCACAGTGACGGGTCACCATAAAACACCCATGTTTGGTGCCTAAACAGCCACTGAAAACATAGCAATGACTCACTAAAAATACTCTGATTTTGTTGTGTGTTGGTCTCAAACAGTGGTCTGTAGCTTGGCAGGCATCTCGCCAGTGTGTAACACCATCACCCATCCCCTCCACTTTTTGATGACAAAGTTACATCACTTTGATTTGATGTGCATGAATCATGCAAATGTAAAGTGTTCATGGTTTGCGGAACTCAAATTGCCAACATCTTCTTTTGCCGACTGGGCTGGACTGTCACTTTCTCCTGCACTAGAGCTGAACGTTGTTATTGATTTATCAAAGATGTAAAAGAAGTTAATTTATAGGAGACAGGGTTGGTCAGGCAATATCAAGGGAGTCATTTAACATAAATAGTTCAGAGTATATTTCATGTCTTACTTTAAACATTCATGGCATTATATGGTACTCTGCCCATTAAGAGTGGAATTTATGGAAGACAAATGGAAAGTCATAAATTCAAGCTCCCTCAGGGCAACAGTGAGAAAATCAATCTGCAAAGGAGCTTTGTAACCATCCGCTGCATGCACACTTTTACACACTAGGCCACTTTTCATCTAATTTAAATATGTTTCAGTTTTAGTGTCTCAGTTCAGTTTAATTATTTTTCCACTAAATACAGAATGATCTGAACTCCAGCACCTCCAGCATATCGCTACATGAACACTCTTTATTTACCTAAAAAAAAGGCCCAACAACCACTGCTCCAGTGCAGAGGTCTTTCACTTTTATTGATTTGTCAAAAGAGACCTCTGCTCTCACTCCCTTTCATTTCAAATCTTGGAAAGCACACCTTTGAGACTTTGCTTTCCAAATATCTGTCTGTGAGCAAAATCACATTCCTCTCAATAGGATACCTTTTCAATAGGTGGCAGGCAGCATGGGCAGCCAGTGCTGGATAGCATGGATGACATACACCTCCAATTATCCACAAATAGCACCTAAACTGCCATGGCAATGCAACAGTTCGATATAAACAACATGAGGCTGCTACGCTGTTTTCCTGAAGAAACGGAAGCGATTAAGAGGGAAGCAGCGAAAGCGACAGGTGAAATTGCCTGCCTTCAAGCCTGCCAGTGATTTTTTGTCCTTTTTCCAAATTGCATTTGAAAATAGGCTGTGGAAATTTGATCATGAATTTGCTTCCTCTAGATTATTGGCCTCTCAGGGGGTTGTTGTTGTTGTTGTTTTGCAGAAGGTTACATAAAAAAAAAGAAAAAGAAAAAGAGACAACCCTCCCATCAGAGATAAGCTGGGTGAAGGTGGCAGAGCCTGCGGTGTGTGTGTGTGTGTGTGTGTGTGTGTGTGTGTGTGTGTGCGTGTGCATGTGCGTGTGCGTGTGCATATGCATATGTGTGTGCTGGGTCGTGGGTGGTGCGTAATTTGAAGGATTGTCACTGTTGTTTTCATTACTGTCCACATGCATACATATAACTCCTTCAGCCACCTCGGTCTCATCACTAACCAGCAGACACCTCCTGGGTCCTGTGCAAAACTAATATCCAGCCGCACACCATAGCATCACCTTTTCCCTGGTTGAGTGTTCTTAGCCTATGTGGTGTGTGCACAGAGAAATGCTCTTGGTAAGCAGTGTGTGTCCACTGAGGTAGAAGATGAGCTTGCTTGTTGAGGTAGGCATAATCTCGAAAATCCGATCCCCTGCATTTAGTAAAAGTGCTGCAAAGTGACAAAATCAACCATATGCAGAAACACCCTGCAAGTACAAAAAAAGCAAACAGAAAAGAGTTACAAAAGAATTTGGGGCGCTAAGGGTAAAATTATTATTTTTTCATTATTTTTTCTTTATTTTATTTCTTATTAAATAATATAAAATAAATAAATAAATACATAAATAGATAAATATAATAGTAATAGACAAATACTACTATAAGTAGTAATTAAAGCAGGTTAAACCTAAGTATCTGCAATTTTGCACTCAGAAAGTTAGAACCATGGCAGTAAACTTCTTCCAGATATTTTGGATGTGCACATCACTTTTCCCTGGAAACCAGGTTTAATCTAAAAATGCATAATCTAAAATAACACCTTATTGATAATAAAATGTTGTGAATTAATCGTAAGAATGCTCTGACATGGTAAGTAGAATTTTATGAATTGTTTTTTCTAATGTTGCATTGTAAAGCCACTTTTGTGTCTGGAACCTCCTGTCCACGATGCTTGACATGCGCCTTTGTTGGGGACTTTGCTCAGATTAATCTGATCCCGTTTGATTTGGCGGTGGGAACCACTTGCGATCGCATGCCTTTGCTAATGTTGACTGAAACCAGTATAAAGCAATGCATATAACTCTCAGTGTTTTTTATGCAAAAAGTTCTTCAAACTCAGCATGATGTGAATCAAGGCAGTTGAATCCCACATACACAGACAGCAACACAAAACCGCCAAGAAAACATGACAACAAACGCCACTTATTTCCTAGTTCTGTTCTACCCTCGTCTTCAACATGCCTCCATCCCCATCTCTGATGCAACAGATCTCTGAACAACATTTGGGTGAATGTCTACACCGCACTGGACCAAAAATAACCATTATTTATGTTGCAATAACCATTTGGGCAAAAATGTCCCTAATCCTAAGTAATGCTGTTAGGATGTTAAATCGGTCTTAGATTTATTTTGTGTGTGGCATTAAAAAAGTTTTAAAGTCTTAAATCTAACCTGTCTTAAGCTGTAGGAACCCTGGAAAAAGTTTATGTTATCCTCTGTGCTACCTGCATTTCTGTATTTATTGTGTTTTTTGTATTTAGCTGTTTTTCTCTGTGAACTTTTTTTTTTTGCTTGTGTTTTGTCTCTTTGCATGTGTTGCTAAGCTGCGGTGCATTAAGCTTTCAGGGTCACTGTACTTAAACTGTCACTGAATTAATTTTCATAAATAATTAAAACAGTCAAGAGCACCAAATGAAAGATAACATCACATCCATAATAAAACATGCACCAGTCGACGATGTGCCCTTAAGCAGGGCACTACCAGCCTCAAAGCCATTTTTCAAGGGAGTGGATTTTTTCTGTGACAGGAGATGGCAAGTGTTGATTGGAGTGTTGTTTATTCACTCAGAGGTGACATGGCTCTGAGGCAGCTGTTCAAAATTATCTATATGTGTGACACTGACTCTGATGGATGTGCATTTGTAGAAGCACTGACACTGTCTTTCACAGTCAAAATAATAGTGGATGTGTTCCTGCTCACTTAGGGCAAGAAATCCTGATGCAAAATGTGCTGTGTGTGCGGTGACCTGACCAGGACATACAAACACATATAGCCTTAAAATAGGAGGGACAGAAACAACTACGTATCTGTGAAACACAAATTCCATCCTCCTGTGACATAAAATGTTGAGATCAGGAAAAACTGAAACTGAAATTGTATCTCAGACACGTGTTACATATTTACGAATCAAACTGGACCAGTCACTCTCGTGTCAACGTGTCTCCGCTAATTGCTAGAATATCATCTTAGAGTGACAGTGAACATGAGTTTCTGTTGGTGCAGTGGCTTCTAAATTTAGGAACAAAATGCGTATCATGCAAAATTATTCAGTATTTACAAAATGCTCGTCCTTCATCTCATGCTGGCAGTGATAAATTTAGAAGTGTGGGACTGCTGCCTGTACAGCTCAGAGTAAACCAACAGAAGCTGCATCACATGTACAATCCATCCATGTTATCTGGATCCTACTAACTTTGGTGATCCCCTGACGCCACCAAGATGTTCACATTTATTGTTTTGAAAGAAATTCCCAACAACTATCAACATCATTCTTAGCTGTACTTGTGTTTAGTGTTATGGTGCATTCTGTCTGTACTGGGAAGATTGAATTTATGAGTTCCCAGTCGGAAATGTCATCTAGAATGCCTCTTATAGTCAGATTTTGTACTCGGAAAGTCACGGTGGTGCAGTGGTTAGCTTTGTCACCTCACAGCAAGAGGGTTCCCAGGTTGGAACTGTGCAGAGTTTGCAATTCAGTGTGAGTCTCTCTGGGGACTCCCACTCCCACAGTCCAAAGACATGCAGGTTAACTGGTGACTCTAAATTGCCTGTAGGTGTGAATGTAAGTATGAATGGTTGTCTGTCTCTATATATTAGCCCTGCGATAGTCTGGCGACCCTGAAAATGAATGAATGAAAAGTCAGGAGTACCTCACCAACTCTGACCTCAAAATCCAAGATGGCTGTTCCACGTATCAATAGTAGTGAAAGCAGTTGTAGGTTAATATGCTGTTTATTAGCACTTCTGTCTTATCTGTGTTCCATTAAACAGGCACTGTGTAGGAATTTCTCCCATCTAGTGTTGAGATCGTATATTGCATTCAAACGGATAGCGCACTCTAGCGCCTCACTGTTTCAAACGGGTATTGCAACAAGCTGTGTTGCTGTGTACCAAAAAACTATGATAACATTGATGAAACCATGTCATCCCATACTTCATGGAGTATTCATTCAGGCTCCTACATAGACACACGCAACGCGAGTTGACAAACCCCCTCCTCACCATGCTGGCTGTGTTTACAATGTAGGACTGTTGGGGCGGGTGTAAATTGAAACAATCACGTCTTGTCTTTTGACAACTGACAAGTGGCTCAACGTCACACACCTCATTCCTCTCCTTGCAACACTGCATCGCTAACAGCTGTTAGCAACCAGCGCCGCTGACAGCGGCTAACAGCTGTTAGTGGCGCTGTTAGCAGCGCTGGTCGCTAACAGCTGTTAGCTGTGATTCTCCTTCAGCAGCTCTCTCCACCTGGGAAAGGCTACCCTGATGTTGACCCTCCTTTTTTGAAATCGCCGGTCACGTTGCCTTTTTGCCTTTTTTCAAATGCACCGGCACTTGTGACTAGCCTGCTTGCTGCTGCTTTTCGTCACTGTACCTGCAGGCGGAAACCGGAAACCGACAAGTGAAAACACGAATTCCATATTTCTCAAGTATGTCCCTGTACGTACCTGTATTTTCAAGATGGCGCACATACATGATGAGACACCGGTTGCAATGTATATGTAAATGAGAATTTCAGAGCTTACGGACATACTTAGATACACTGATGGAGGTAAATACACATGTGCGGACACACTTTTGACTGCAAAATTTGTTTGTTTCAAAGAACAACTGAAATTGTTACACATAGTGCCTTTAAATCAGTCAAACACACAGGACTGTCCAACCTTTATCTTTGGACATGTTGCCACAGTGTTTGTATGCACAAAAATACCACATAATGCATTGATATCCTAACCTGGCCAGAGCAAACTCCACTGCCAAATAATGGTTTTCCAACTTGTTACATATACTGGTGAAATTGGGCGTGATGTCATTCCCAACTCTTGCTTCTGACTTCCGAGGTAAATGGAGCACAGCATAAATTAGAGGACATAGCACACTAACATGCTGAATAGGATGATAAACATGGTGAACACCTGCATACTGGAACATCAGCAGGGTAACATAGTCATTGTGAGCATGTTAACATATTGATGCTGGCATTTAGCTCAAAGGACAGCTATGGAGCATCACAGAGCTGCTTGCATAGACTTCTAGTCTTGCTACATTTTTATTTTACATCATATTTTTGTCTGTCTTTTAACATGTTGGGACCATGTTGGATATATGTCACTTTAAAGTCCACCTGCCTCCTACATGTTCACTTAAACTCAACCTAAATATAAATAAACACTTTGTTGTTTGCTCCCATTTTTCACAAGTTTAAGATAAAAGGCTAAGACTTTTTTTAAAGCACCAGATACTGATTAAACAGCTTCATTACTATACAGGTGTACCTTGGGATAGTCATAATAAAAGGACACTCTAACATGTACAACTTTATCTTTACAAATGCAATTATTAGGGTTTCACATGACGAGCACTCCAGAAATGCAAATTAATGCGAATGAATGACATGACAATCACCTTAGGATCTCATCGCAGTATGTCTTTACATTAGAGCTGCCATCAATAAAATGCACATGAGTTGGTTGTCCATTGCTCATGCCAGCCCATACCATAACCCCACCGCCACCATGGAGCACTCTTATTCTGGCATTAGCAAACCACTTGCCTGCACGTTGCCATCTGCCTAGTACAACGTAAACCAGTATTCATCTGTGAAGAGAACACTTCTCCAAAGTGCCAGTCACACTTAAAGTTGAGCATTTGCACAGTCAAGTCATTTACAATGACTAACTGCTGTCAAGTCAAGACCTTGGTAAGGATGACAAGCATGCAGATGAACACAGTTTCTGATGCTTTGTGCAGAAAATCCTCAGTTGTGCAAACGTATTGTTGCATCAGCTGTCTGGGTGGCTGATCTCAGTCAATCTTGCAAGTAAAGACACTGGATGTGGAGGTCCTGGGCTGACATAGTTACACACACTGTGCGGTTGTGAGGATGATTGGATGTCCTGCCAAATTCACAGAAACAACACTGAAGACATCTTATGATAGTGAAATGAACATTCAGTTCATGGGCAACAGCTCTGGTAGACATTCCTGCAGTCAGCATGCCAATGGCACACTCCCTCAAAACTTGCCATCTGTGGCATTGTGTTGTGTGGACTTTTATTGTGACCATTCCAAGGCACACCTGTGTAGTAATGATGCTGTTTAATCAGCATCTTGATATTCCACACCTGTGAGGTGGATGCACCGTCTTGGAAAAGAAGTACTCACTGACATGAATTTTAACAAGTTTAAGATCAATGTGTGCGAGAAATAAATCTTTTGTGATAAAAAAAAAAGTTTTAAATCTTTAACTTAAACCTGTGAAAAATGGGGAAAACGAAAGTGTTGCATTTCAATTTTTGTTCAGTGTTTTTCAAACACCATATCTTTTATCTCCTTTTTTCTTGAAGTTCTCTACCCAATAACTTAATTTTTTTATTGTGTCTGTACTACTGGTGAAAATTAGCTGTTGAGCTAACCCAACACATTTACATGAGCGGTGTTAAATGTCAGTGTTAACGTGCACTGTCCCCTATAAATAAACAAATAACCAAACCATAAAGACCACAGATCCATGTGTAGTTACAATAAAATGAAATATTTGTGCTCATGGTTTGTGAATTCAAGGTTCAATTAGGAAAAAAAAATCTACAAAGGAAAATTTCACTCACAGTAGATATGTAAATGGTATAATTTGGAAACTGATGCCAGCTAGAGTTGAGGTTAATTCATGCACCCACTGACATCGTCTTCTTTTTGATATCTATGTCACGCCTGTTTCTAGTCATGTCACCTAGTCCTTTTGTGGAGGAAAAACACATTGTTCCCACTTTTCATGCACAGAGAGCCAGAAAGAGAAGGGTGGGCACTGAGCAGAATAACTTCCCAAGATGATCCCTCTAGGGACAAAAGACGGGGGAGGAAGTAGAGAAAGTGGAAATTGAAGGAGAGAGGTGAGAGAGCTGGAGAGGAGGCCAGGGTAAGATGATGGTGTTGATACGCTGTGCGCCAAGTCACCTGCTGTCGTGACCAGGTCTGTCTTGGACAAGCTGGCCGTGTGCTTCAGCCACAGCAGGTGAATATAATAGGTCCAGCTCTGTGAAAGTTCAGCTGACGTCCAGTCTCTTTCATCACTCTCGCATTTGTTACTGTATTAGGTCCTCGGCCATGTGAAAGGCAGCATGTAGTAGCTTCGAAGTCAAAGAGGCAGGTGAGTGGTCACAAAGCTGGCAGGTTGTGAATGAGTAACACTCTTTTTTCTCTAAACAACTCCCACTGAAGTGCCCTTAAAGGAACAATCCACCCGGGAGCTCACTTGCACTTTATCATCAGTCCGACACTGACAAGCTGTGCACAAAGCACTGTACATTACACTAAGGTGTTTCCCAGAGTGCATTTCGGAGACAAGAGCATTTGTTTTTACAATTGCAGTCAAGCCGTTCACTGCTACAGTGAGGTTTTAAATGACATCATAAGTGCAACTGACTTGAATGAATATTGTGCTGCACTATTCTTAGACATTTCTAAAGCTTTTGAGGCAGTTGACCAAGCTGTTTTGTTACAGAGACTGGTTAACATAGGGCTGTCCTTTAAAACTGTTCAGCCCTTAAAAACTACTTGAGTGGTAGAACGCAAGGTATCCAAGATGATGATGTATTTCTAGCTTTTTGAATATACAAAATGGTATCCCTCCATGGTCCATATTTTATTTACAATTTATATCAGTAATTTGTGTTGCAATGTTGTCAATATAAAATTTCATTTTTATGCGGACGGCACTATTATCTATACTTCTGCACACTTTAGTGAGTGTGATTAAGGAGCTGCAGTCTGCTTTTAATAGTGTTCAGAGGAATCTTTGTAAGTTGAGACTTGTACTAAATCCTGACAAAACTTAAATGATGTGCTTTTCAGGGTCAGTGATAACAGGTAATGATGTAAATCAGATTGTTACTTCAAATAATAAGGTGATTGAATATGTCTTAAAGCAACTCTTACCTTTCTTGCATTTCACACGGCACTTTTGCAAAAATTTGAACATCCACAACTCCCGTCTCCCTCCAAAGTCCCATCCCCCTCCTCCATTACGTCCTCAGTACAGCAAAAGTAACGTTAGATACACGGAAGAGGAGAGCGAGTGTAACATTACAACCAAGACAGTCAAACGCAACAACAGAGTTTTAAAACTCCAAGACAGTCAAACGCAACAACAGAGTTTTAAAACTCAACCAGAGTCAGTGATGACTGATGAGTTTTAGAATAAGGTTACAGTGCTAACGTTAGATAGTAGCGTTAACGTTACTAGTAAGTGGAAACGCACAAGGAAGATAACGTTAATGTTTCAGAGGCTACGCTACAGTAGGCTAACGTTAGCCATTAGCAACTGGATGCTGTGTTGTCATATATAATGTAGTCTCGCTCACCAGACCTTTCTCAAGAAAAGAAAGGTCTGGCTGCGCAGACTCTCACTTTAAGATTGGAGAAAAAAACGCCCCGGCTTTTTTTATTTCTTTCAACCAATCACAATCATTCTTGGCAGTGCCACAGCAACGGTGCACTTGCAAAAATATTGCCGGGGGGAAACAGGTTTTGGTGTAATACGCCCACAAAAATATCGCCTACAGGACGCGAACCATGGCAGAAAAATGGCTACATCCCCACAAGATCAAACACTGCAAAAGTTAGTAAAGGACCTGTTGAAGGTTGAAAACTGCTACACAACCGGATGTGGTAGGGCGGGACTTCAGCGGGTGGCTCGTTCCGCCCAATGAGAGGCTGATCTATGCAGCGAACTTCCGCCCACTCAGACTATATATAATGTTATGAACAGAGTTGGGTATAACGCGTTACAAAGTAACGCGTTAGAGTACTTTGATTACTTTTTGCAGTAACAAGTAACCTAACGCGTTAGCTTGCTGTTTGAATAATCACATACTTAAGTACATTTTCAAACAAAACATCAGTTACTTCCTTTACTTTTAGAACGCTGGTCCTTCAGCTGTTTGGTTCTAATAAGGGAGATATCAGTCTGAAAGAAGCCACGGAGCTTGTGGCTCGCTACATGGAGAAGAAATGCTGCCGTTGTCTACGGTGGAGTCTAAAAAAGGTGGAGGACTCGCTGACAGACATATTTCAGACTCAGGACTTGCATTATGCCTGGTACACGCTACACGCTGGTACTCACCAATTATCCCNNNNCAAATGCTTCAGAATAAAAGCCTGTTTAGAAAATGGAGGGATTCTCTCAGCCGAGGTTATAAGGGGCTTTTAATTTGAAACAAGTGTTGAGTTTGAAATGACGGTGCGATATGTTAACTTTACAAAGACAACGGAGCGGATAAAAAGTAAATATATAAACACAGAGGGATTAATAAATAACGGACCATCTATAATGTAGTTTGTTTCAAATGAAGCTGGGAGCCTCTGCAGTTGTGGTGAGTAAACGCCCTGCCGCTATTTGTTAATGTTATTACTTTATGTCCGACCGTGAGGATGTACCATTGTTTGCTAGCTTGACGCTAATGACAGTAACATTAACTCAGCGGGTTGACAAAGTGCCTCTGCTGTTTCACACCATCATTTCCCCCTTTTACTCTGTGTGGTAACATCCCTAGAGGAAATATTAAAAATGCTGGGGTGTTGTTGTCATACTGTACAGTTGTCTACGGCAGCAGATCGTTCTGTGTTTCTACTGGTCAAAGTGACGGCTGTGATGGAAGAATTGGATCTCAGTGAAGGGCAAGTGGTCCATAACTTTAATTTTGGAGACAAAAAAATGTAGGCTTAGCGCCCTGTGGTCCATTGCCCAATAGGAAATGTAGAATACTCAAAAGTACTTTAAAAGTGGTTGAGTTAATTTTCTCAGGGAGTAACATTGGAAGTACTTTTAAAGTAATTGAGTTACTTTGCTCAGGGAGTAACGCAGTTAAGTAACTGGTTACTTTTTTTAAAAAGTAACACAGTAAAGTACTTTGATTACTTTTAAAGTAACCCTTACCCAACACTGGTTATGAACGGAACTTCTCTTCTCTTCTCAAAAACAAAATGACATTTTGCATACCCCAAGCAAAAAGAAACAAAACATTTAAAAACGATTTGTGCAACATATAAGAAAGAACATATAGTGCAATAGTAAGATGAAAAGGGTTGACATTTCACAGTCAAAAACTCCACATCCTGAGAGCAGAACTGGGAGATCCCCTTCATCACAGCACCATGAATTGTTTGTGTATACACCACGGAGCTTACCAGGTGATGCAGCAGTCCCTCACTCCTCTGTGAGTCAGCTGGTTTGATGGGGTTAGCTCTTAGCCTGAGCACTACCCCCGCTTCTGCGTCCTGTCACAGCGCTGCCGGCGTCTCCCCGTCGGGACAGCTCCAGGTGAAACCACGGTCATCTCGTCTAAAGTGCAACACACACTGCCGCCGGTGCGGCGCTGTGGCCATCAAGTGCCACCCCCCAACACACATTGGCAGCGGCGCGCAGCGGCACCATCGACACTAAAATGTATTTCCCACCCCAGCTGGCTGGCTGTACCTACAGTAGTTGCCAACGGTTGCCAACTGCTAGTAATGGAAGAAGAAGAGGAAAAACTTTGAGGCAACAACAACTTGGATTTCACAGGTGAGTTTCTTATCAAAATCGTCTTATTAAAAATTTGAAATTTGGCCAAAGACGTACATAAAAGCCTTTTCTAGCAGCGCCGGCCACGCTGGAAATAGAGCAGTGGGCTGAAGCAGAGCGGCGCGGCGCGGTGTGGGTTTGTTCATAGAATATAATGGAGGCGGGCGTTTTGACGCGCGGCGTATGGCGGCGGTGTGTGTTGCACTTAAGCTCGACGTAGCAGACCAAGTTTGCTACACATCCTGAGCTCTTGCGGTTGTAGTGTCAGATCTCTGCAGCATTCTATTGTCTGTTAGAAACTCTCGACTGTATTGTGCTGAGAAATTTACTTCTTGTTGCACCGTGTTTACTTCGCCGGTGTACACAGAGGCTGCCACAAGCAAACTTTAAAAACACCTGTCCAGCAGAAACTCTGCTCTCGTCCATTTTTAGCTCAGGAGGAAGCTGCATCAGTCTTCACCATCGCTCGAAAGCAGAGCCGATGTTGACCCGAGTTTTGGCTCTTCCAGTATTGAGTTCTCTCTTAGTAATAGCTTTTTCTGCAATGTTACACGAGCGTTTACATCAGTCGACGTGGGGAAGGCAGACAGGACAGGAGAAAACTCCGACCAATCATTGCATTCGGTCCGATGATAAAGAGTTTTCTTAGAACCATATGAGAATGGTATAAATATGAGTTTTTATTTCTGGTGGGATTCACGTACATTTTAGTGTGCCATCAGCTTATTAATAGCATTTTAACCTAAACAAAGGAACGTGTAAAATTTCCAGAAAGGTAAGTGTCGCTTTAACTTACAAATAGCTGATTTTTGTCCCTAGAAGACAATCTGTCTTTTAAACATCATATCAAGTGTCTTACAGAAAAAACCTTGGGGTGAGGTTGGGTTTCTATTATAGAAACAAATGCTGTTCCTCTTTTGGTGCAAGGAAAAAATGGTTCAAGCTATGCCTTTGTCAGTAATTGATTATGGTGACATTTTATACATGCATGCAAATTCGTCTTGCCTGATAATGCTAGAGTCAGTGTGCTACGCTGTGCTGCAATTTCTCACTGATACAGGTTTCTGCACACATTATTGCAGTTTGTGTGAGAAAGTTGGTTTGTCTTCACTATACAACTGTAGAACACTGGTACACTTGTCTTTATAAGGCCATATTACATGAACAGCCTCTCTGTTTATGTTCTCTTCTGACTCCTAAAACTGTCAGTAGCTGCAGCCTCCGATCACTTGGATAACTTATGTATTTCATTCCCCGAACCTGGGACCTTAAGGGTCACCTTAAACTAGATTCTGTTATGAGCATGGGAGTTTTTAAAGGAGAAAAAAGGACTTCCTTGAAAAAGATTTTGAATCTTTATGGGACTATTCCTGGTTACATAAAGGTTAAATAAATAAATAAATAAATAAATAAAAAGGTACTGAGATCATAAATACTTGTGTACCACTTTCTATTAAAGGCTTTATACATTGTGGCTCTATTAGCCTAATGGTTAGAAGATCATTTATTATCTTCTTTAAGATATCCCTTATAAACATAACCATTGGTTTGCCAGGTTGTGGCTGGTTCATCACACTTGCTTTGTCTGTTTAGCTCTTTAATTGATAAAGCAGAGCCTCCACACTTGTCCTTTGATCTTCTGAAACAGGTGCAGTGCATCGCAACCAAAAGTGATTTACCGTTATGAAAATGCTTCCCTATATACCAACTTGTAGCTAGCACTATAATCATGATAATAATAATAAAATGATAAAAATTGTTATGACTAAAGTGCTCTGTATAGCTGAGAGGAACCACAGATTTTTGTAATTTTTTTCACAAGTGAACCCTTTCTTTATATACCTTTTGTTTCATTTATAGAAAATATTGATTAGTGCAAATTGTTATCCTTAAAATCTTATACTTTGCTCATTTAGTGACACTTTTGGTTACCGTGACAACTTCTCATGGGGTTTAATATTACAGAAAAGACTCCTTGAGCAGCAGAAATATATTGTATATGTACAATACCTTGCATCCTGCACTGTGCTTAAGGCATCAAGATCTGGGGTGGGGGGCACAAAAACAGCTGATGATCATCAATCATAATCATGATGATGAACTCTTTACATGTAAGATAAAGTACAACTACAATAGAAGCCATTATACCATTGTAAGCAGTATGATATATGTAATTGCTTGAAATAACAAAATGAATGATGGATAAGGGTTATTATGTAAAAAAAAAAAGATAATCAGATGCTTTTGTCTTTCTGTCTGTCTTTCTGCTCATGCCATGCAGCTCTACTTTGCTCTCTCTCTTTCTTTTTCTCCTTTGTTAACGAAACTTCACTTCCCTGTCGTAATTCTATGGATTGCGACAAAAAGAAAGTTGTATTACGATCACAGAAAACAAGCAAGGTTGAACCGACGTGACACGTTATGTCTATTTCTTCTCTGCTCCATTCGGCAATGGGGCAGTGTTTCTGGTGGGTGGGTGAAAAGTGACAAAGCAGCGTTCCAAGTAAGTTATTAATAACTTACCAAAAAAAATGAGTGCAATAGTCTACGTTGAACCTCCTCTTCCTCTCTGTCGCTCTCTCTTTCCAAATCAAACACACACACACACACACACACACACACACACACACACACACACACCTTGGACAGTGCTCAGTCCTGGTCTCTGGGGCTCCACAAACAACCTGATCTCACAGAAATACATGAAATGACCACGACCTCTTAACACCACATTCTGTGGTGGCAGCACGTAATGGGTTGAAATTATGTGCCGCTACCACGGAAACAATGCCAATGTAAAGTCAGTTAGGATCCTTTTTCGTGGTGGACACACGGATTCCCTGATTCAACAACGTCCTGTATACACACAAAAACAAAGTGTTCTTGATATTAAAACAGCAAATATATTCCTCTGTTATAATTTCCCACCAATAACGATAATAATAATAATAATAATAATAACATGATAGTTCGGCTGTACTAGATATTTAACATATTCAGTAGATTTACTTTTTTACAACACTGTTTGACAACTCTACAACCGGAGCCCCAAAAACGCCGTTTCTAGAGAACTTGCTAAAATATCTGAAATTAACCATCATCCTTACTTTTTCTTAACATATTTCATCTAGGTGCAGTGTCATTACTAGTTCGGCTTTACCAGACATTTGATATAATCAGTAGATGTATCTTTTTACGACTCTATTTTCCAACTCTATTTTACAACAAGCCGCAAAAAACCTACCGTCCCAAAAACGCTGTTTCGAAAGTACTATCTAAAATATCTAAAATTAGCCATCATCCTTGCTTTTTCTTAACATAGTTCATCTAGGTGCAGTGTCATTACTAGTTAAGCTTTACTAGATATTAGATATATTGGGTAGATATATCTTTTTACAACCCTATTTAGAACCCTACTTTGCAAATCAGAAGAACTACAACTATGTTGCTGATATGTATCAAGCTGCATGGCGCGATCCAAGGGAATTGTAGTTTTTAAAAAAATATAAGTGTTTTTCCTAGATTTGGAAGTTGTAAATACTGAATTGAGAGTACACTGTGGACTTTAAGGGGATGGTAAACACACTTGTGTAATCAGATTTTAAATATCGAATTTCTAAATGGGTGAAAATTAATTTTATCCATATTTTACCCATATCTGACAGCACCCTCAGTTGTTGACTACACTCACATGACAGTTGAAGTCAAGAGCTCTCTATAACAGTTGGTCCCATGTCTGTACCCCCTTTTGTTGCTGAGTTAAAAGCCCTCAAACATGCACTGAGGTCAAGGTTCAAAGGTGAATGGCTGAAAGCAGGAGCCATGTAGAATCTTCAAACTGACATATGTTACTCTCCAGGTTGAGACCTTTCCAATGATGTTTTTGGTTTAGCTCTACGACAGAGTTTAGATTTTTTCATTTTTTGGACACAAGCCATGCCAGGTCTAGTTTCAAAGAGCACTTTAAAGACCCAGTGTATAAAATGATGTTTGTTTGTTTCTTTGCTTTTTTCTTTTTCTTTTTTTTACTGTAGATAGTTACTAAAATGAGTCATCCTCAGAGAAAACAATACTACCAAAAAGTAAACCAATAATAACAATAATGAAATAAGCAAAAATAATATTAAAATTACATTGAAATTTTAAAATCTATTTACAGAGTGAAATGGTAGCCTAGTAGATAACTTAGATACAATTTATTATTGTTTAGACACTTTATTATTGCTTAGATACTATTTAGCCAATTATTGTATTTACTTTTAGCATGCTCTACTTGTATCTACTGTGGGCTATATGTTTTAATTTATTTAATAACAAATTTATTTTATGTTAGGCCTGCATCTTAATATTTTATGTCATTTTTCATAGTTTAGTTCTTAACTCCAGTGTTTCCTCAGTGGGAGCCGTGTGCGCCGGGGGGCGGCCGCTGGTTCTGTGGCGCTAGCTTGGGGTCCGCTCTCCCCTGGTGGAGTGGAGGGTGGCCGGGTGGCCGGGGGCGGACGGCTCCATGTGGTGGTGTTTCCTCTCTGGTTCTTCCGTGCTCAGCCTTATTTTTTTTTCTTATTTATTTATTTATTAGTGACGTTTGGATTCGGTTACGGCAGACGGACGACAATCTGAAATGGAATGAAGCCCACAGACGGCAGACCGTAGCTACAAAACAGTAGTGGAACGCGCCCCATCCACCCACAGCACATCTATCAAAAGCTGGCAAAATACATTTATTTTATTTTATGGCCTTGACATTAACCTGTCATATTGTTGAGTTATCAAGGACACTTTAGTGTTTTTGTGTATATACAGGAATGTTAAAGATATCACTGAGGAAAACGAGGTTGATGTGACCTTGTTGTATCAGGGAATCCGTGTGTCCACCATGACAAAGGATCCTAATTGACTTTACATTGGCATTGTTTCAGTGGTACCGGCACGTAATTTCAACCCATTGCGTGCTGCCACCACGGAATGCGGTGTTAAGAGGTCGTGGTCATTTCGCGTATTTCTGTGAGATCAGGTTGTCCACAAAACAAGTACGCATTGGGCACCCGACTGGTATATGCATTGTTTTTCTGGGAATGCCCCTTTTCATTTAGAACGGTGAACTCTGCCACTACTTAAGAGATAATTATTTAGTTTAAATACACAAAATCGCTATCACAGCAAAACCATGAATAAAAATGTTTAGGATTTTAAGTTAACCCATAGTATGAATGAAAGTCTGAAGTGTGGGGCCAGACTTGATGTCTGTTACAATCTTTTTCCCCTGCTGTCATATTGAGCAGAGTTCCCCATAGCAGGCTGCCACATTCTGTGTGGTGTTGATTTTCATAGCTGTGATCATGTCAGCGTGTTTCAGTGGTGCTGTCCTTTTGGCTTAAAACATGGCAATGTAAAATCAGGAAGGTGTCAGTGGTTGTATAAGCTACAATATCCTTCCCTTTTATGTCCTGACAAAACTGCAGCACTTCACACAGTTTAGCTCCACCAAAGCACCTTTGAAATGAAATAGCAGGTGCCACAAATGTTGTTGACATGTGAGCAACACAGAAATATCTTCACAGAGGAGCTACAATCTGATATATTTTTAAGCTGTGGCTGGAGGTAGGGCCTGAAATGGGCCGGTACTTACCGGCACTTCTGATTTTTGTCCACATGAGTACCCTCACTTCTTATTGCGTACCGCCACCTCCCAAGTTTGTGAGTCTAGGTGTGTATGCACCCCTAAACACATGCATAACCATGTCTCTGTAAACACTCCGCTTACTGCTGGGCAAACTGGTGGATGAGGGACCAAGTTGATGATTTCTGCAAGGCAAATGATTGGCTCGTGTTTTGGTTTAATTCAGGCACTGGCTGGCTCATCACTGGATGAGCTGATCAGAATTTTGTGGTCAAAGGTAAAATGTCATGGTCACTGTAACCTCACAAAACGTAACATTTTTGGCCATAACTCAAGAATTCATACACTAATAATGACAAAATGTTGGCTTTTTTTGACTGGATTTTTTATTTAGGGATCACTTATCTGCAATGTAATAGCACTCTGGCTCTCCTTGATGGCCAAGAACATCACAGTCTTGCCAGTGTCTTATTCAGGATTGTTGCCACCTTTTCACACTTAAACTAATAAAAAGCTGACAAGCTAATAGCTTCCATTGACAAAATGCAGGGCCAATTGAACTGCTGGATATTTAACTCCACCTCCTTGTCCCCATAATGATAGCACAGAAAACTCCCAGTGCATTTTCAGGTTAAGGTGGGAATGGGAGGGGCTTTTGGTTGTGCTGAGCAGCAGTTCTCTCAACTCTGTTTCACCAAAAAACTTTTAGCTGGTCCAAACGTTGCTGTTAATACGTAGACTGAATAACAATGCTAATTTGCCTGTACTGCAGATACACAACATTTTTGCTACTTTGCATACATGTCTTACTGATGCTCTCCAATCAAGAGTATCTTAAGTTATGTTGACTCTTTAAAAAATGCACCCTGCCTCCCTGCTAGCTCATTCTACATGATCAGTGTCTGTAATCTCAAACTGTCCCCTCCGAGTAAACCAGTAACTAAAAAGTTCAAACATTGCTACAGACTAAGCATGAGGGAAAGTGATCATCAGTGATGCATACAAGAGCTTAGAGCAGCTATCAGTAGAGGCCACACAAAAGACCGGAACTAAATGGAAGCGAAATTAGTCTCGCTGAATGAGACAATAATGAATTTGGTCATACCCTCCACACTTCACTGAGCACACTGATACATTGTAACTATTAAACAATATCCTTCAATTCATTCTCCATACTCCCTAACCCCTGGGAGCTGAAGCCTATTCCTGGACTCCTTCGGCACAAGGCAGAGAGGTGACCAATCTATTCAGGGCCAATGTTTTCTGTCATTCTAGACAATTATATTTACACACACCGTATGAACAATTTAGAGCTGTCATTACGCTTAAGTCACATGTTTGTGGACTAGAGTGGTTTAGACAGACACACAGAGAGAGCTCTTGGATTGGGTTGTGCCAGCTTTACGTAAAAGTTTTTAACTATCAACTTGTTAACTGGTGAGTTTCTAAACTGAGTGGCCTCATAATTTCTCAGCCAATTGGTAAATGGCACATTTGGTCTATCGGTCAGTTGGTCGACCAGTTTGGTCCAGACTAAAATATCTCACAGCTTGACTGGATTGTCATATATTGAAACTGTCATGTTCCCTGGAGGATGGTGATTTTGGTGATCTCTAGACTTTTCTCTAGTGTCACCAGAAGTAAGCACAAGGGCAGAATCCTGCACAAGTCCAGTTTTGTAAACCCAACCATGCCCGCAAACTCAGCACAGGAACTGACCCGTTACCTCATTTAATTAATTATTAATTATCTCCAAGTCAAATCTGGACCTGCCTGACTGTTAATAGAACTCCTGCAACCTGACCCATGATTAAACATGCCATTTCACGTACTGTAGCCTACTTTCTGTCCCATTCAGATGTGCAAAGCACTTGCTCAGTCAGCTTCCACTTTTCCACTTGTTGTTCATGTAATTCAAGTGGCATAGAGATAATCAATTTTGCAGTAATCATCTGTCCACATATAAGTAACTGTGTCCACACCGATCAATGATTATGTTTCTTCTCACCCATAACAAACAAACACACACACACATGTAGCATTTAGCTTAAAATAAACATCACTCTAGTATATGATTTCATCGTCTTTATTGAGGGAAGCCATAAAGCAACTTTTTATTTTTGTTGTTTCATTTATTTTAGTCTTTCACCCCCCACATGTATCATTGTATTGAGTACTGCTTTTACAAAACCAAATTTCATCAACAGAAAGGGAAAAGAAATATAGCATTTCAGAGGTACTGTATGAACCTGTGTGTGGCTCAGGTGCATATTTCTATAAGGAAGGGGTTTCTCTCAATACTTCACTGCAATCAGCAGCATGTAAGCCAGCACACTGGCAGCAGCACTCAGCTGTGTTGTTGATCTATGGGTTGTGTCGTGCAACACAGCACAGGAGTGATTGTTGCAATGATGGAGATGAAAAAACAGTGTTGGGGGCATTACTCAAAAAGAAAAATCATGTAGTACACATTACTTGTTCCTCTTTAAAAAAGTAATGAATTACTTTATTTACTCCCCATAAAAAAATAATTCATTACACAATTCATGACATTACTTTTGCGTTACTCCACAACATTCAATGAATTCAGTGCAATCAATGCAAAGCAGTGTATGTTCAATGCATGCTATGTGCTCTTGGGAAGAGATTCAGCAAAGTGAGATGCACCTCATGTAACTGCCAGTTAACAACATAACATTAACCCTTGCACATGCCTAAATATCAGCAAAACACAAGGCTCAAGAGAATCAAGACGACACTGCAGTAGGCTATCACTGCTTCAATAAACAATAAATCAATGGGCCTAAATAAAATAATATAAGTGACCAGCAATCCTAACACCATTAAATCAGGACAGGCTTAAAGGGGGAAAAAAAACATGCTTTAATGGCATATAAACTGCCGTTGTCTGTGATGTTGGCGTCAGACACCAACACACATAGGCACTTTACACAGCAGTAGGGGGATATAAGCATCAGACACGGATGCACAGAGGCACTCTTCGCGATGGTATAATTTACACTGGTTGGCAGCAGTTTGTTATGCTGCCAGCAACTACCGTATTACAGAGTGAGTCAGTCCGTATAGTGATGGCAGGGGGGAGTGGTGGATGGGTCAAACACTCTCTGGACTTTCACCTGAGTGCCCGCTGTTTCCCATGAGAATTTTAGGCCAAACCATGATGTTTTTTTCATTGGTATTTGACGAGTTGGAATGAAAAGATGTTGTTCTACCTTAAGAGGAAGAGTCTTTTAAATGATTTGTCAGGCAGTCTGTTCCTCCTCTGAGTCAGCACAATGCTAACAAGGCTGAAGAGCCTCTCCAAGGTCATACTAAACGGCATCGCCGTTGTCGGCATAATTATTTGACTAGTAACGGTCATGTGATTACTGAATTTAAGAACAGTAACATGGCATATTACTGTTGTAAAGACAAATGTCATGTAATCACTGCTAGCTAGCCAGTGGGAAACACACAGGGGCTCGCATGGACCAACATGCATGTGCACCCAGACTGTCTACCTCAACGACGAAGAGAGAAGCTCGGACTACAACACACATGACCTCATTCTCTACTCAGGACGCCATGACTCCACTATATCTTTACACAGTAAAGTAAAGGTTTGCTGCTATATTAATGCTCTTAATGTTGTATAGAGCTCCTTGAAGATTTGAAATATTAACTGGTGCCTAAATAACAGTGAGAGATGGTTCAAAGAGATAGGTCACAGTGGGTGTATTGACATTTTCAGAAATTCTGAATTGAGGCTTAGCAGCAGTTCATTCAGGAAGACTTTCATGCGTCTCATTCATTCTCTCTCTTCCTCTCTCTTTGATCCAACTAATCAGGTGAGTATGGGTGTTCTTTCTCTCAGTAGACTTATTGGATTTTTCCACAATCCCTGTGAGCCAATCATATCGTTGCTGTCACACCTTTAAACCGTTCTGCTCTCTGCTGCCGATAGTTGTCATTTCAGTGTGAAATCAATGCAACTACCTCCACCCCATTTGCTTTCAGTTCTCATTACATCCAGCGTGCAGGGTTCCTTCCACCCTAGCCCACATCACATCCACCCAGATCGTCAAGCATTCCTCTTCATCCCTTCACCACCACCACTGGTGTTGAGACTCCATCGGGAGATATTCCTGTCTCTAACCCCTGAAAAATTGATGAAGTTACAATAAGGTCTGATCACAAAAGCCTCTTCACATTTATACATTTTATTGTGCACCTTGTCAATGCATTCATTTCACTCTTCAGTCTCTCACAGTTGAAATACCTTTTCCCACCACAGTCAGAGAAAGTATGATGCTGTCAGTGTGAAATAAGTGCTTCTCTACCAGGTTTTTAATAGCATCATTGTGTTGCATGGACACGGGTCAGGGGAAAGTAACAAGATTTCCACATCTCCTGAATGGCAAATATGCCTGAATGTGCAGCCTGTTGCCATCTTAATCTGCCTTTTCATTCTCATTTCCTCTAGCTCTGAAGGTTTAACTTTATTTTGGAAAAGGTCAAGTTCATGGCTTTCCTGGTGAATGAGAGATATACTGAGAAATTACAGGCCATTATCACCTGAAATGCAGAGGAAAGACACAGATGCAGAGTTGATAAGCTTCAGCCAGAGTGGATGCAGTGTGGTTACAATAGAAACAGTATCAGTACGGATCTGAATAAATACATGGATACATGTTTACCCATACACACAAAAAGAAACAGGATTAGAGATACACATGCAAACACACAATGTAAATAAAACATTCATATAACATTAACGGACACAGATGCACATGCCTACAGTAAGTACATGCACACAACCGTACACACACAGATGCACATGCCGAAACACATGAACATGAGAAGGCACACACAGACACACATGCCCATACTGAGGCACTCTTACACACGCACACAGGGCTTTTTATGAATCTAATTTCCATTCAGCCTCATTGTCACAAGAAGCCGTCACCACTGATGAATAGGGTTCCTTCACACATGAATGTTGAGAGAAAGAGAAGCCACAGATTTAAAGACATAAAACTCTCAAAACCCATATTTCCCCAGCAGAGTCACCACAGTATAAAGTCTGGCAAGAGCAGATAAAAACCTAACATAGCCTACAGTATGCACAGTTAAGTTATTGGCTGCTTTTAGCAAAGGCTTTACGACTCAGACTTGATCCAAAGGGCAATGAACCATTTACCAGGACTGTGGTGATGGGTTATTTCACTCACTGAGCTACACAGAGCTTCCACAGAGCAGCCCAGTCGGCAGGAGAAAATTTTGGCTTTGTACCTTTCTGCAAACCAGTTGTTGAAGCTGTACATTTTATAAAAAACATATCAGCATTTCCAAAGCAACTTCATATATAAGCTGACTAAGTCGTCAGGAGGTGGCGTGGAGGTGGATAACCTGACACCTCAGCCAGACACCTGCCAGGCTGCAGCTACGATCACTGTGTTTCCAGCGGCTTTGTGGCTGCAAATGTGGCTGTTTAGTGACCTGTCGCTGTTTTCCCTCTGGGGATAGTGACTGGAAAAGCAGTTGTTTTTTTACAGAGACATCGCTTAAGAAATTTCGTTTTGGGGGGGGGGGGGGGGGTTCTTGAGGTATCACATTCACAAGTATGAGACAGACGAGGTCACAGTGACCTTGACCTCTGACCACCAAAATCTAATCAGTTCATCACTGAGTCCAAGTGAATGATTGTGCCAATTTGTAGAAATTCCCTTTAGGTATTAGGATATCATGTTCACAAGATTGAGACAGATGAGGTCACATAGAAATTGACCTTTGATCTAGGCCACCAAAATCTAATTAGTTTATTGTTGTGTTCAAATTTGGAGAAATACCATATAGCAAGAAATACCAAGCTGTTCTTGAGATATTGAGTTCACAAGAATGAGATGGGTGCAAGGTCACAACAACCTTGACCTTTGACCCCTGACTACCAAAATCTTATCAGTTCATCCTAGAGTCCAAATGAACGTTTGAGCCAAATTTGAAAGAAATTCCCTCACAGTGTTCTTGAGATTTCATGTTCACAAGAATGAAACAGGCAAGGTCACAGTGACCTTGACCTATGACCATCGAAAACTAATCAGTTCATCATTTAGTCCAAGTCCAACATTTGTGCCAATTTTGAAGACATTTCTTCAAAAAACAACTTCTGCAACAACAGCAGCTCAAGACTGAAAACTGATAAGCATTTCTGAATGAACAGCATATTGAAACATTGAGAAATAGCTGATTTACAGTAAGTTGTGTAAAACAGACTAACACAGCTATTTCCATTCACAATCAGACACAAAACCAGGTGCTTTTACTTACATGGACATGAATCATTAAAAGGGGACTTTTTTTTTTATTGATTTTGTTCAATGTGGACACAGAACAACACAGAGGAGGTTGTATGAATTAGAACAGGACTGTATTATTTTCCCTTTTGTGCCTTTTTTTTTTTTTTTTTACTGTATTTGTACATTTTATTTTTACACACTCATTTGGAACCAGAAGGCTATGTACGATGGATTTCTTTTGTTGATCACTGGCAGCGATTTCATGTTTCTAATAAAGCTTTACTGCAGCCATTCTGTCACTTATAATTTCTGTACAAAAATGTAGAGAGGTTCACAGGAAAAGGAAACTAAACTATAAAAATAATGGACTTGATATTGTCTACTGTATGCAGGTAGAACTGACACATGAAAGGTAATGCAGTTTTTGTCATCCCATCAACCATTGTATTTCAAAAGTGGCTGTGCCAGAATATATGTTCCTCTTGGAGAGAAATCATGTGCTTGTGTTTGGTAGGAATGATTTGATATTGTGTCCAGTTTGCCGTGCTTTGATAGAGTTAGTGTATGCAGAGTAAAAAATGTGGTTTTGAGCTGAAAATTAACAATTTGGCTCATTGTGTGATGTAGGTGTGTTACTGTGTTAAGGGTTTAGAAAAAAGGATCTCAAGTACAGGTGAATGATTGTTTAAAAAAAGTAGTTTAATTTTGAGCACTTGCAATCGCTTTGCTCTCTACAAAAAAAGAAGACAAACAATAAAGGCTGCTGAAGCAAACTGCAGCATTTCTGATTAATTTATGTGACATTTACTGTAAGATAGCACAATATATGCAATAAAGAAGAGTTCTTTTTGTGGTAATAGAATCTTGATTTATGCTAAATAAAGCCATTAATAAAAGATACTAGTGATGCATATTTTAATGTAACTCAGAGGAATGTGTGTTACCAATTGCAAAAAGATGTAAAGCAAGCATAAAGAAAACTTTTTCATTCATTTTTTTGATCAAAGAGCCCTCAAATTTTATCATTTTAACCAGAGAAGCGCAGTAATGTTACAGCGTGTTCTCTACCACCTGTAGCAAATTGAAAATGACTAGTTTTTCTGCATTATGCGTGATCATTTCTCTTTACTTTCGCATCGACTGTAACATTTAAGCATAATATCCATGTGTTTTGGCGTCAATGATTCAGGAGAAATGGCAAAAAAATTTGATCAATCATCAAGTGAATGGTCTAACTGTGCGCTGCACGGAAAGACATTTCTTGTGTACTTTTACAACAGACAGTGAAGTCCGCAGCTTACCTGTCCAGAGCGATGGCAGTCATTGAGTAGATGCTGGCAAACACAGCCGCGATCGGAAAGAAGTTGTGGAAGCGGCAGTAGACCAGTCCGAAGTACCACTCGTTGTGCACGGCGTAGGTGAAGTTGATCACCGTGTTGAAGGCGGACATGGAGGCTTCGGCGAACGCCAGGTTCAGCAGAAAATAATTGGTGACGGTCCTCATGCGTTTGTGCGCCATAATAATCCAGATCACTGTCAGATTGCCTACCACGGACACGATAACTATACAGCTGTACGCAATGGCCCAGAGCACAATTCTCCAGACTGGCTGTACAAACTGGTTCCAGTACTCGGTCCCGTTATTAGTGTCGTTGGAGCCGGTGGTCCAATTTGACGCATTGGTGATATTATATAAAGGATCCATTTTGCTGTTTAAGATCGGAAATCACTCTAAAACTACTGATATAATCCTAAATCATTTTGTAACAAAGTTAAAGATCCTAGTGCCAAACGCAAACTGAACAAAGGAAAGCTTCAGCAAAGCCCGACCGCCGCACAATCTGTTGGAATGTTCACCTAAAGACTCCGCTGTCTTGAAAATCATAAACATAGGAATACAGTTTAAGTCATTCACGTGGACTTAACGATAACAATCTATCATTATCTATTACTCTTTAACACTTTTCGCTGTGCGTAAAAAAAGAAAACGCGCCTTTTACGCGCATTGCAGCAGCGAAACAAGTCTGTGTTCCTCTAACTGCTCACACATAACTGAGCTCCCTGCTCCCTCAGCCGCTCTGAGCTCTCTCCTGCTTCTTTGCTTGAACTGAGCGGCTGCACACCAGCTTATGAAACGAGCCGCTGCGCACACGTCCAATAGGCAGTCTCTGTAATTATGATTATGGATGAGCCCAGGTAAGGTATTTATTCCCTCCGACTCAGACCGCACGGGCAAGCCAACGGGATTACCATGCCTAAATACCTCTTATTTGATTAAATTTGCTAATAATTCCTCTGTGGGCAATAGCAAACAGCACACAAGCAGGAGAATAAATGAACAGGCACATGAGTAATAATACAACTACCAATATTAATGACACTACTACTAATCGCAATAGTAATGGTTGTAGTTGTGTACTGGTAGCCAACACAGCAGTGGCATCACTGATAACATTAATCTTGAACAGATTTCATCTCTACATACATTTTAAGAAATCTTTTTTTCCCCTGAATGTGGTGTGTACTTAATGTGGTAAGGTGCCACACTGTTTGAATATCCATCTGCCCACTCACTGCCCCCTCTTGTGGACTCACAGTCTGGACTGTGTTGCCTCTTCAGAGATCAGCTGCTTCTGAGGATGTGAACATACTGATGACAGAGACTGAAGTATTGCAACATGCTTTAGGAGGCTTCTACACACATTGCACAGGAAGAGAAATGTGTATAGAAGTGAAAGTCTCTATGTTATAATACTCTCTGCAATGAAATCATTCAGTACTAATGAAATGACTAAAGAGAAAACAACATAATGTAAAGTATGATAATGTAGCTTTACAACATTTAATGACAAGGAGACAGGCGTAGCCTACTGTACACATTGTCCTGTTGCCTGCACACTGAGCATTACTGCATCACTGCAACAGAAATTCTTTACAATAGTTGGCTGTCCAGGAGATTTAGTAGCAGCCCAGTTGCCACAAGAAAATGTTGGTATTGTACATTTCTGCAAACCATGAATACATTTACCCTTAGTACCTCTGCACCTCTGTGTCGTATATGAGCTGATTTTGTCATCTGGAGGTGGAAGAGATGAGGATGGCATGACACCAAGGTTAGATCCCTGTTAAGCTGCAGACCACTGTTTGAGAGAAACAAACAACGCAACAGGTTGTGTTTCAGCAACACATTCTCACTCCAATCTCGTCACATATTGACGTTTTGGTCATGGACTTTCCACTTCCACATACGAAATGGAAGATACCCTGGGTGCTTTGGTTGTTGACGTTCTGGGACACTGTGTCAAGTTCTCTTCTTTCAAGATACACTTCCTTTTTCACAGGAAATTTAACGTTCACACACAGTCTCTTTCAAAATAAACACACTACGTTAATACAACACTGCAAATTAACTTTGTTTTTTCCTAAACCTAACCACATGTTAACCACAGTGTTGTTAATAAAGTTTTAATGTATCTGCTACATAATAACATGCAAATGTAAAGTATTCATAGTTTGCAGAAATGTAAAGTGCCAACATTTTTGCTGGTATTGGTTTGTCGGAAAACTGCACTCCTTTATTGTTTATTATACCAAGCTTCATTTATTGTAACAGATCCTTGTTCGTGGATCCATTCTTCATTTCTGCGTTTGCAGGAGTCTACCCAGAAGAGCAATGTGAGAGGATGAATGAGCTCATTAGGAGGGCTTCTCCCAGGCTTGCCACTGGACTCTGAAAAAGTGAAAAGCTGAATGAACCTTTATTCACGGACTTTCTCTGTATGACGGTCGGATAAAGGAGCTTTAATAGTCACAGGTTTTGGTGCTGTGAATCTAAGAGGTGTGATTTTAATTGATACTGTGGTATGATATTTTAATCCACCGTCACTTTTTAAGCGAAGCCAGCAGCATGGCTCTGTTAATGACAATATCAATCTGATGGTCAGTAACTATGGATGGATTGCAACGAAATTTGTGCAGATATTCATAGTTCCAAAGAATGAATCCCTATGTCTTTGGGTCAGTCAGTGGGAACTTGGCTTGGGAACTGGAAGGTGAGCGGTTCAAGTCCCACACAGCCTACGTATGTGGACTGGTAGCTTAGGAGGTGCCAGGTCACCTCCAGGGCACTGCCCAGGTGTCCTTGAGGAACAGAACCCTGAAACTTTTTACAGGGCACTTGACCATAGGCAGCCTCATCACTCTAACATCAGTAAAAGAAAAGGAAGAAGAAGAAGTGCACTTCCCATGAAAAAGAAAAAGTATAGAAAGACCCTGGTGTGCAGGCAAAATCAAAACTGTCCATACAGGCTGTAGTCCTTTGCATGTTCCAGGCAAACCAAATCACTCAAGATGTTTGATGCACTTGTAATGTGTCTGTATTTATTTAAATGGTGCCACTGGTGTGCAAATGTGTACGTACTTCTGCCTACGCGAGGTTGCAAGCACCATGTTAAGTAGGTCGAATCTAACCTGAACCGGAACATCATTCGTAAGTATTTGTCCAAACCCTGCCCAACTTATCGGGTCCTGTTTGGCTCAGGTTGGGTATCCACACTCTAATGTACATGGCCTTAGACCCCATGTGTCACTGAGAGTACTTCAGAAATTATAAAAGGATTCTCTGAGCACCCTGTATCTCCCACATGTAAACAGACTCTATCTAGTCTATTTAATGCAGAATTTTTCACACCAATCTTAGCCACACAGGCAAGCTGCTGATTACCAGAACAGTATTCTCATGAATACATGAATGAAGGTGTTATATTACCGAGTTGTATAGTTAAAGCCACAATAACTAAGAACTACTATGCAGTTGGAAAAATATACTGTAAACTCACTGGTAGAAACACTGCAGCCTCACAATAAACCTACACAGAGAACCAGACACATTGTGGGGCTCTATTGGAATGATATAGGAAAACAAAACAGTTTTTCCTGAGGTTTTCGTTTCTTTTTTTTTTTTGTAATGCACTGAGGCCATAAAGTACTACATCAAACTCACAGGGCACAGAAATTCATGCAATTCACATCTTTGACACTCCACTCTTCTCTGCTTCTCTCTTCACAGCTCTCATATTCATTGCACTGCAGTCTATTGCTTTCATGCAGGCTTGTTCTGTGTTTATGCCAGAGTGTCCAGAACCTCATGTACCTCTTGTAGGATCCTTCTGTGGGCTGCCGTCTTGACTAAGGCCCACTGGAAAAAGAAGGAAGCAATTTTATGTACTAATGTAATTATCATTTCTCTATCTGTCCGACTCTTCGGTCCTGAGAATATATAGATATAGATATATATTATATATCTAGACAACTCTTGACATTTCACATGATCTTCCTTTTTCTTTAGTGTTACCACGTCAAAATTACCCCACTACACCCCACCAAGGCTGACTGCCAATCTTTTCTTTAATGATAGCCTGTTACGGCCACCACTCTTTCCACCTTCATTATGTGTGTGTGCGTGTGTGTGTGTGTGTGTGTGTGTGTGTGTGTGTGTGTAAGGCCCTGTTTAGACGACAACGGTTTCTCTAAAAACGGAAAAGTCTGTCCTTTGCGTTTTAAAAAACGTATGCGTTTATATGACGACGTTATTGAAACGATCCCTACTGGAAACGCTGTAGTATGCATGCCAGGCCAATGGGTGGCAGTGTAAATTTGCAAAGCAACACCACGGCATGACACCATGCGCCTGCACTGAAGCGCCTTCCTCTACAATGCGGTGATTGCAAACCAAAACAAAGAAGACACAATGGCGAAAGCATGCACAGATAACTTTGTCTGGGTGGACGACGGCGAAAGCATGCACAGATAACTTTGTCTGGGTGGACGACGAGGTGGAGTTGCTACAGTACACTTCACTTCAAATCAACAGGGTGAGCAGCACAAACAGAGCTCGGCATTGTTATTGTGACGGTCGGCGTGCCTAGTGACTGGAACTGTAATGCGCATGTGCGAAAAGTCTTTTCAGAGGAACTGCATATTGCAAGTTTACATGACAACGGAGACGCTGCCGTTTCCAAAAAGTTGCACTCTGGAACCCGTTTTCAAAACGTTGCGTTTTCAGGCACCAAAACGCCGCTGTCATGTAAACGATCGCCCAAAATGCACCTTTAGTTTACCGTTTTCAGTTGAAATCGTTGTCGTATAAACGGGGCCTAATTTTTCCCTCTGTCTGCCATGCTGCCTGCACTACCACTGGACTCAGAAGCTCCACCCCCTCTGTTTTGATTGGTGCGGCGTCTGCTGCTTCTGACCGCCCAGTCCACAGCTCACCTGGGTCCCTGATTGGTGTGGCAAGCGTGCAGTGGGCCAAGCCCAGCCACTCAATTAAGGCCAGCATCTATAAGTGCCCTGCCAGCCTGTCAGACAAGGCGGCTGACTGTTGGTGGCAGCTCACCTCTTTGTCAAAGAACTGTGTGGCCAGGTTGTTAGAAATTGTAAAACCTTTTGACTGATTCCACACATTTTCATCCTCACGTAGATAATAATCTGTATTAGAGTCACTAGGTGCAGGGGTGCTGTTTAGTTGTGGTTTGTTTTAAAAGATGGATTAGATAATCAGAATTTGTTTTCCTTTTATTTTGATTAGTCAGAGTGTAGGTTAAGCTCCTAGTGAGTCCTCTTTTTGTTATATTTTGTTTTTGAGTTAAACAGCACCCTGTTAACCAGTTTTCCTTAATTTAAGTTACAATAAACTGCTTTACCTTTTAACATCTGGGTTTTTGTGTTGCTTCCCTTTCCCCTGCGAGCTGGGTTGTAACATAGCCGTAGGTCACAGGATTTGTAACCCTTAATACAGATAAAATATTGTGGAATTATGTGTGACAGAAATGTCTATAGGCTTATGCACCATGTTGGGGGTTGTGACAGTAATTTCATCCTCTGTAGATATGAAGAACCAGGTGTTGGATGTTCTTCTTTCTTCTGTACATTTCTGAAACTGTCCACTTTTCATTTACTGTCAGTGAGCTGCGTTCTACCCAGGTCATCACTTCATCAGTTCATCCTCCAAAGACAGTACTGTTATAGGTGGCGTCCAGTCATGGCGATTCTATTCCTGTGGCACAAGGACATTGCTTCTCTCTTGGGAAAAGATTCGATCCACTCTGGACTGTCCTCTCCATCACATGTGTCAGAGCTCCATGGTAGAGTCTAAACTGCTTGGAAGGAGAAGCAAAGGAGGTGAACAATATTACCCTCTAGCACACACACTGATAAGATATTCCTCCTCATTTCACACTATTTCCAGCTGCATCTAAGTTGCAATAGATAAGAAATGATCAGGTTGGTCACAATAATCTGTACAATTACGCCATGAATGTACCATGACTATTGTAAAAAATTTAACATAAACTTTTTTGCTGCTTTAATTCAAGGTGCAGCCCAAACAAAACTAATCTACAGTTATGCTAACGGCTCAGTGAGGCTGTATTTAGAAACAGTGGCTCTGTGTGCTAAATGCTAGTGTCTTTATGCCAGCATTTTTACAGTGACAATCACCAAAGGTTATCCGTTGGGAACACAAATGTCATGACAACTGATCCAACCATTAGCTAGTTGATGAGCAGTGCCGTTACAGAAACACGTGAGGCCAATTTGACAATTTATTGGGTTGGATAACTTACTCATGTTGTTTATTGTATCTTCACTGAAGCTATACCTTCAAAACGACGCCCCTGTGATGTCACAGACAATACTCACATGTAACTGANAATGTTTTTAACCCTTTAGTGCCATTTTGCCATACAATATGTCCATCTTCTCCCCAATTAATCAGCATGCCATGTACAATACTTCTTCATCTGTCAGATGTATTGACTGTTAACACATTCATCTTTTCAAGGTCAGTGTGAGTCAGACCAAATTACGCTGATGTCAAATCAGTTCTACATCCAGTTTCCTGAAACCGACTGGGTTTTGACAGCCTGCATTAGTATGGAAGTCAAGGACTGACATGGTTCAATTAGAATCATCCAGTCAAATTTCTGTGGGCATGATCTATTGCGGTTCAATAATCCATGTTTGACAGCAGATTATTTTCACAAATTTAAATTTAAATGAGTAAACTAGGATTTACTCTGAAAATTATTTGTGTGAAATACATTTATATAACATTCTATTTGGAATTAAGCAGACATTAAGCCTCATGCAAGAAGCGACATACAGACAAATGTTCAATTATTTTGTTCGTATCCACAATTTGTTCTTATTTTGTTAGTACCCATTGATTTCTAGGATGCACGCATTTTCTTATTTTTGCTTCTCTGTTAATCAAGAGAGAATTTTATCAGTATATAATATCCTCACTTTTCTTAGAGGGAGAGAGCAAAACATCCCGTTTTCACAGTCCATAAATTTTCCAACACAGGGAAACACAAGTTCAAAGATTTAGGAACAGAAAAAAAAACACATGAATATTATGTAATCAAATTTAGATTATCTTCTGTATTACAGAATTTATAATGATTGGATTGTTAAAATTCTGGCTAAAGAAATACTATTGATTCACTGATCTCAACTAAAACTATAAAACAATTGGGTGATACTGCGTGTGTTCAGCTTCTGAACAACGTACATACTGCTCTTAGATGCTTTGGCCATCCAGGCCTCAAACAGAGAAAATATTTGTAGAGATCACACAAGCCTATTTGACAAGACAGATGAATTGCTGCTGACCCATTTCAGATTGCCAAGAGTTCTGCTTTCAGATTTGTGCAATACTCGGGACCCCAATTTAGGCAAAACATGCACCACTCAAATCCTGTGTCTCCATGCCTGTAGGTACTCAGCGCACTTGGAGTTTTAGCCACAGGATCCTTTCAGAGAGGGAGAGGAGACAGGTCAGGCATTTCACAGTCTTCACTGAGTCGTCCCAGAGTACTGAAAGCTATTATATCATTTATGCCCCAGTACATATCATTTTCGCACAGTGCTAACCAACAGACAGAGATGAAGAATGCCTTTGTTGCTCTGGCTGGACTCCAAATATCACTGGCGCTGTAGACTGCACCCAGATACGCATCAAAACGCCAAAATGTACCACTCCATTGCTGACCAGATAATATCAGATGCAAATTGCCACCTTCTGAATGTCATGTCCTGTTGTCCAGGGGGAGCACACGACTCCTTTGTGCTGCAGAACAACTCCCTAGGGGCACATCTACCGCAAGGAGCCAGTGGGGATGGGCGACTGATTGTTAAGTGTTTTGTAATTATGGAAACTATTATCCTTCTTAACTTTTTAAAAACTAAACTATATAAAAATGTTACATTGATGACTGAGGCTATGCCCTCACTCCATGGCTCATGACCCCACTTGTGATGCCAGACCAAACAGAAGCACTTTTACAACTACCAACAGCACGCACTTGCTCTGAGGTGAGTGCACAGTTGGAGTGCTGAAGGCCAGGTGGATGTGCCTTGATTCTGCTGGTGGAAAGCTTCTAAGCTAGGTCTGGCACTGCCAACATGAACATGCAAGATGTACCTTCATTAGCTGGTGTGTCTGTAAATGCATGACTAGTTGGGGCTTGAGTCCCTGAGGTACCTGGCAGTAGATCACTGTCTGCACCTGGGGGCTTGAGAAACTGATGCAACTGGAGCAGCACAGCTGTCAACTGGAACGTCAGACTGGACACCTGTCAGTGCCACCTCTCCAATTATTTCCTGAAATCTTTGGTCCACCCACAAGACTGCCAACTCCTCCTGTCCCCCTCCAGTTGTCATTATGGAGGGCCACTTGGCTTGGACAATGAGTTTTTTGCTTCCTTTTTCATGTAAAACCACTTCCTTTGCATTTCAGTTAATGTGCATCCCTCTGCTGGCATTCACAGCATCACAAACGTTTTGCTATTGCTGGGTTTTTGATTTTCCTGATTTCCTGTACAGGCCCTGAAAAATCTTGTTTACTTTGTTTGAGTTTATTTAACAGGTCCTCAATTTCCAGGTCCACCAAGTTCCTCTTCTTCTTAAAGCCATCTTTTGGTGCCATTTCTCCATTCATTGGGCATGTGCTGGAGCATTTGCACACAGGACAACACCTGCCCTTATATAGTCTTTAGGGGGTTTCATGTTTGCTGATAACCAACATTGGCCAAACGCCTTACAGTCATGTGGAATTCATCATTCAGCCCACCAGGGTAAGTGCAGATTTAGATTCTAAGAATGTTTGTTAGATCTGGAGTTGGCTGCAACATTTGTTCAATATTTTGTAGCTCTATCAGTTAGTGGTAATAGATCAAGTCAGTTCTGTTTCATGCCTTAACAAGGCTGTGCAAAAGCAAAATTACAAATGATATCTAAAAGCCTTTGTGATGTGTTCATTTTGTAACTCTGAATTTTCTCTATAGTCCATGCTAAGAATGTCCTTTTTCCGGTAGAAACAGTCGGTCACACCTAATTGGCCTGTGTGAAATGCAACAGTAACACAGTAATATAGTCCCACGGTTCCCACACGAGTACTTCCTAATTAACAGTGTCGTAGTTTGTTAGTATTGCTATAGTTGATCAAATTTGTATGCCATTTTACACTTCAAACATTATAAAGTATAAATACACAAGTTTCAACCATAAAGTCTGATCAGTTTTTTTTTTTTACCTTGTCCACTTTTGTGTAGGGATCAGTTGTAAACTTTTTTGACATGGACGAGCGTGTAGTTTCCGTACCACTAGATGGCACAAAAAAAACGCACGAACAAGGACAAAGCAAAATGAAGTGTATGATACAGCAAACCCAAAATGTATTGTCCTCATATGAAGACGCAGGGTTGCAGGAGGTTAAGTAATTATATGGTATGAAAAAATGAGGTAGGAACATGTGGTGATGTGTTATCACAGTGTTAAAGTAATTTGGTATTAATTTTAGTTTTAAATAACTGATTTCTCTTAGATAATGCTTGGCTGCCTTATTGATGTAGTTTACACATTTTTATCACAGTGAAACATGAGGCTGGATTTAGCAGAAGACCTCAGAAATATCACCACTATAAAGTAGTAGTAGTAGTATAAATATCTTAAGCTACTTCTGTTCATGTGGTAGTATTCAATTAAGAGGTTGGAGGCAGCACTGTGGGGTCAGCGCTCCAACTTTTTGCTGTCAGGTCGTCATTGTTGTAAACAGATAACAATTCAGCCAAATAACCTTCTCTGGAATCCTGGCTGAGTTTGTCTCAGCATGGTATTCTCTCAGTTCGGTTCTGCTCCTCCAATTTGACAATTTATTGGGTTGGATAACTTACTCATGTTGTTTATTGTATCTTCACTGAAGCTATACCTTCAAAACGACGCCCCTGTGATGTCACAGACAATACTCACATGTAACTGACAAAGACTAATTGGGTATGTTTTGTCCCTGCTGAGCTTTACTGTCATCTACTGGGTTTTAAGATATATGGCTATATTTATTCCACCAAGGCCAGATGCCATATCTTACAATGTAAATGAAAGTGAAAAATAATTCATGTATCTACCATGTGAGTCCAATCTCCAAATTTTAATGTGCTCTTCCTTGGCCCATGCTTCAGCCTTCCACCAAATTTCAATGAAAATGGGGCCAATATTTTTACTGTTATCCTGCTGACAGACAGAAAAACCAAACCACACACATGACCTACTTGAAGGAGATAATTATGATTGCGCTCTATAGCTGCTAGTTATTTATATCTGCCAGTCATCTTTGTAATTTAAGGGCTTTGCTAGATCCAGTCTCAGCAAACAGAAAAACAAGCTAGTCGCAGGTGATGCAAATGAGGATGATTATGATGACAAGTTGTTTACTTCGACACTTCTGGTGATATAATCCAGCTCAATCAGCATGTGCCCAAGCTGCTGAAATTGATGGAGCCATTTTTGCTCCTTTTGTCATCAGATACTGAAACTACTTTCCCAGACTATCAGGAAACACATTAATCAGTCATATCGGTTTTTCAAAGTTAAAGGAAAGCTATTTTCTCTCAGCTTACTGTGACTGATACTGAGCATATCTTCATGGCTGCTGGCACTTTCTCACCAAGTGTGATGGAAAGGGCCGCTGTATGTGTCTGAGGTGGCTACAATAACACCAGGCAGTCACAGTGAAAGGGGAACAGTTCTGTAGGAGAGCAGTAAAAAGGCAAAATATGGCAGCGGCATGTTCGTTGTGATAGGTCATAATGATGATAGCTTTAAAATGGCATCGTTCATTCAGCTGTGTATTTCATCACAGAGAAACATCATGGGCATGTTATGGCTTTATTATAGTGGACAGTAGAGAGATGACAGTAAAATGAGAGGAGTCAGAGATGGAGGAAGGTCCTCAACCACACTTTAATCAGGGATGTTGCAGTTCAAGGTCAGCACCTTAACATCCTGACCAGGATTGCTATATTTCAAAATAAAAGACAACCCAACAAGATTTTACCACTCTTGTTTCACAGCATGACCTAACTGTGTTCACTCTTGATGTTTGTTTTACAGCAGAATTACGACAAAACTATCAACCTGATTTTTTATGAAACCTGGTAGACGGGTGTAGCACGAGGCAAGGTAGAACCCATTAAATTTTGGAACGAATTACAGAGCAAATTATTTTGTACTTTTGTCAAAATTGCAGGAAGGACATTTGACTTTGGTGTAATAAATGCTACATTATCTTAAAACACAGTAGATGGTAGTAAAGTTCAGGAGTGATAAAACATAGCCAATTGTAGAAATACAATGACTCCATATCACAATCCACAATCATGGGTACCAGCAATCCTCTGGGGTAGCCCACACATAGCTGCTTAAACTTCATACAGAGAACAGTCGTAATGAAGAACTCAAAGACAGTGGTTTCCAGTTGTACCTCTGAAGTACTCTCAGGGGTGGCCAGATGGGACCACTGAAAATCTTGGGCTGGCACACCAAAGCCAAAAGCTATAACTGAATTTCATGAATTTTATTATGCTGTTGTAGTATAAAGGCTAGTTGAAAACTATGTCAGTATAGAGAGTTTGGTTTCTTCCAGTGAATATAGGCTGGCTGATGTTTTTTTTGGTTTTTGTATTGTTAAGACTGTTTTTGATAATTAAGTTTTCTAGTTTTCACAAATGTAATCCAAACATATAAAGTGGGTGTGCTTGCAGATTCAATTATCATGTTGTACTGGACTACTGGCCTTAGCGAAGATCTGTGCTCTCCAAGTGCCCTTTGAGTTTACTACTGAGACTGCTGATTGCAGAGAAAAACAAATTTTGGATTTAAGGCCTTCCCAAGTTGCCTCCACTATTCACCTCACTACAGTGTCCCTGGTTGGAGACACCAGCAGGGGGTCATCTGATTCCCATGGCTATAAATGAATCCTTTTGAATACAGTTCATTCTTGTAACAAAGGCTTTGACCTGTGAGTCTGCAGGAGCTCACACCAAAACCAGACAGAGATTCTTGAATTTATCAGTTGAATAGATTTCACTGAAGTTTAATGAGAGTCAGAGACAAATTGTAAAATAGCCTTTACAAGCAGGAGGGCGTTCAAGAAAGAAATACAGAGAAAGTGATGACTGATATGAACATTCAGAAAGTCTGTGCTATAGAAATTCATTATTTCACACAGAGAGTTGCCTCACCTTTTTACTTAGTCAGTCTAATCTCATTTTGAGTTGATTAACATCTATTGACGGATGTAAAAGATTGTGGAAGAGTTTTTACATGTTGGCCCACCTCTGTATTGACCACTGAAGTGATGGCTGTGTGTGGAGGCTTCAACAATGCCACAGAATCTCAAGTGCAGAGTGCAGATAGAGATAAAAACAGTTATAGTCGGTTTCTCAAATCTACTTGTCAAGCACAACCCCACTCCTCTCACCATGTGTGAACAAGTTATATCCAGGTCTGTCCGCACCACTGCTGTTTCTCTTGTAATTATTACCTATCATAAAGGTGTGAAATTGCAATGAGTAGGACAGATCTAATCTTAGTATCAGTAGCAGGAAGAAAATATAGCAGAAATAATTGCTGCTATAGCTTTTAGACAATGTGCCATGTTGCCTCAAAGGAATGGTAGTGAGAGGACTCAGAAGAGTTTAAGACCTATTCACACACATTTCCTTGGCTGTTCTCGTGTACTGTTTGTAAGTATACCTATGAAAAGTGATGCACCACAATTCGTATATGACCCATGTAATCATGAGCCAGAAATTCTTAAATAACCCACATAATGGGGAAGGCTGCAATCACATGAACAATTCTCGAACGAGAGTAAAGATGTAAGTAATATAAAGGCCGAAACAAAAAAGGACATTTCCCCAGGAGATTTAAATTTGGAACCCTGTGAAACCAAGTGAAATCTGAGTTATTTTAAGGTACATCGTCATCATGTGTCTTTTTCTACACCTTATCTACATAACTTTACTTGCCTAAACCTAAAGACGCCCAACCATGTTTCTTTTCCTAATAAACATCATGAAAAAGGTCTGCACACTGTAGCTCCCTTGAGTGCAATTTATTAGCACATCCACAAGTCACATTTGGAGTTAATGCTCTTCTTCAGACTAATAATGAAGTGCACTTAAGGGAGCTACAGTGTGCAGACCTTTTTCCTGTTGTTCATAGCTGTCTTTTATTGGTCCAACACCTGCCCTGGATGATTTTTGGAAGTACATGACTACTATGCTACCTGCCGACCCCCTGCATTACGATGCATTGCATAAGGTTCTGCCCAAGCATCAGAATCAATGAGTAGGGATGAGATCACGTTGCCTGGTAAAACTGTATTACTAAACTGTTATTATTAAACTGTGCAGTAGCTCCAAAGCAATAACTGGAGGTGACATGCCTAGGTAGTTACGTTTAGGGAGACAGAGTTGTCTTTCAGTTCAGGTTACAAACCTGCTATCTTGCAAGATGGAGCCATGCCAAGTGGCAACCTGTTGCAGCAGTTCACATTTATCTATCTATCTATCCATCTTGACCACATCTACCATTTTAATTTTTTTGCACATTTTGGAACATGTGTTTTAAAAAAGACCCAGCTGCTCCAGAGATGGAAAGTAACTAAGTATATTTACTACTCATGAGTGCTATATCATAGGCAACTGGACTTGCTTGCGTTTCTTGAAGATGTTTCGCCTCTCATCCAAGAAGCTTATTCAGTTCTAAATGACTGATACAGAGCTGCATGCTTTAAACCCTAAGTGGATGTGAGACTGCAAGAGTTAAAACTGAAACTGAAGAAGCTTCTTGGATGAGAGGCAAAATGTCTTCAGGAAATGCAGGCATGTCCAGTTTGTAGCACTTATTTTTACCATGACCTGGATGACTGAGAATCTTCACCGACATACTGTATTCAAGCACTGTACCTGAACACAATTTTAGGCACTTGTAATTCAGTTTTTATTTGCACTACAAATTAAAAATTCCGTATTGTCATAAAATTATATATGCTCTCCTTTAGAGGACTGTAATTTCATACACATTTCCAGGTGTTATGTAAAGAATTAGGTACTAATTAATTGGAAAACAGAGACACTGTTCAAATTGTGCACCTCCAGTTAATTAATTCCAATTAATTGCTATTAAAACTTTGAGAGTCTTGTGGTCAGTGCACTGCAGGCCATCATGTAAATGAAAAGTCAAGCCTGAAGAGCCGAAGAGAAACAAAAATGTTTCCCTAAGTTTGCCTAAAGGCAAGCAAACAATTCAACATATATGGAGTTTCCAATTGTAACTAATTAATGAACAGATATATACTACATTAATTTATTTGTAGCTGAACCTTTCATTATTAGATATAACTGTAAGTGGCCATTCCGCATAATCAGTGCTTATGATAATTGCATTTTGCTGTGAATACTTAAATTAAATTTGAATGCAGCATCCCTTGCTTTTTGAGATTGCTATGTTTCGTTAAGGGTTCTGAATATTTGCTCTTTACAAAGAAAGGACAATGGAGGAGATACCCACGCACCAATGTAACCAGGCTGGAAAGCCACAAAAAGGTCTACAGGCTGAGATCAGTGCAAAAATAGTCCATTTATTTAAGACATCAGTGCACAAAAAGATGCCTAAAGTGCAACAAAATGATATAGAATGAGTAAAAACAGCAGCAAATGTTTCAGTCCTTGACTATCATCAGTGCCTTCACAGCAGCCCTCGGACTTTTTACAAAGAAAACATATGGAGACGTTGTGTACACTTTGCTTCTAATACTGTTTAGACACCATCTGTTTCTATACAATAACAACAACACATGAAATCTGGGACTATACTGGAAAATGTTTCATTCACATCTGAGCATTTAACTGTAAATGAAAAAATATTCCCAATTATAAAACAGTGTTCACACATTTAAATAATTTCATACATGACCACAACAGTTTTCTTTTTAAATGTGTATTTATTGAATACACTGAGACAGTCACCCAGTGTCTGTGTCACAGGCTACAAAGCAACAGCAGTGGTTTAAAGAGCCAGCTGAAGAAACCCTGCGCTCTCTCCTCTTTCACTTCTGGGCTTACTGTAACAATGACCGCAGATTAAAGAGGAGGGGTCGGGGGAGACGATGAAGCTGGAGGAGCAGAGGCCAGTTCTCTGATGGGTTTGGCGTTCTCCTCCTTACTTGGCTTTGCATTGGTATCCTCCGTGTCCTGGACGTTAGTAACAGGGGGGATGTCTGAGCTCAACTGTTGGAGGTGACACGGTGACACCTCAGTAGAGTTGTCTCAGACTGCAGGTTGACGACTCTGTTTCAGCCGGGCTGATGGTCAACCTGTCCTGCACTGCAGTAATGATCACAGGTTCAGCAAGAGGGGTCAGTGGAGTTGGGGAAGCAGGAGTTGCAGCAGGGTCTGGTTCTCTGATGGGTTCATTATTTTCAAGGCTGGGTTTGTCACTTTCATCCACCCTGGCCTTAACATCATTAATGTATGGAGAGCTTAGCAGGGGGTGACAGAGAAGCTGGTGAAGGTAACACCACAAGAGAGTTTAATCTCTGGACTGAGTGTTGGTGGCTCCTCACTTAAAGCCATGTTGACAGGAGTGGTGGCAAGAGGTTTAGCAGCGAGTGTCAGATGAGCCGACACCCACTCTAGGGCTGAAACAATCAAAAAATCTGTCCTATTGCAACATCAGCAATTTCACTCAGCAGCACTGATGCCAAGCTCCTGGTCCTGTTCACCAGGACATCATGTGGATGCGTCTGTCTGATCTTTGTAAGAACAGACAGGATCATGTCATCCCTGATGGAGCGGGAGAAAGTGGCCTGTTGTTCCTGACGTGAGAGCATCATGGATTACAGTCATTAAGTTAAATTTTAAAGGGCCAGTGTGTAATATTTGGCATGGTTTATTGTCAATCTGAATGTGAATCTGAATATTCTACCCATTAATATGTTTATATAAGTGTATAATCGCTATAAAATAAAATTTGTTTGGTTTTCGTAGCCTTATAATTATGCTTTTATATATATATATAGCAAGGGCCTTGCTTTAGAGAGGTCGCCATCTTGCGCCGCCATGTATGTACGGCAGACCGAGCGGACAATCCAGCCAGCCAGAGAACGCGTTTCGCGTGTATAAATAAACCAACGAAGACAGCGGAAGGAAGGAAGAAGGAGGAGGAAACAGCAGAGAGTGTTAGTAGTTCGTCGATAGAGAGTAGTGAAAAGTTTTTTTAGTTATAAAGTTTGCGAATGGACCACACTTACCACGCAACAGGAGAGAATGAACCCGAACCGTCATCTGCGAGGAAAAGAAGACGCAACTTCACTCCTTGTGATGCACTCTCTGCGGCGCTTTTCCTCCTGATGATATATCTCCCCAACGATGGTAGCAGTAGCACCGAATCCCATTCTGTGCATTCAGCCTCTCTTCTCGCCCGCTCAGCATCAAACACATGGAGTTCCTCATCTGTATGCTCCGGCTCAAACAGGTATGGCTCTGGGTCTGTGTCCGCTACAAGAAACTCTTCAAAATCGCGTTCAAAGTCGTCCATTGCAGCTACTATAGTCCGGAGATATTGCTAGGCTAAATAAACAGCTGAGCTCTGTTTACCGGCTACACTGTCAGTCAGTGTGCGGGCTGGAGATTGGTGGAGCAGAGAGGGAGGGGGTCCCCACTCGGTTGGTAAACGAGTATGTGTGTATGAAGTGTGTCTGTTACGCTAGAAGAGTCAGAGTTTGGGACGGAGTCTTTTACCCCCTGGAGAGTTACCGGAGTTTTTGGAGTGCTCATTATTCACCTCGTCGCTAGATAGACCTACTCCTGAAAAACTTGTGCGCAAGGCTTTTTGTCCCTACGAGGCCGCCATCATTTACCCGACGGAAGGGGTGAGCGAGTGAGCCCTGCAATCTAGAATTTGACCACTGATGTCACTGTTTTCAACCCATTTTACACACTGGCCCTTTAAAACCCTTTAGAATATCACAGAGATAATGAAACCACTGTAACTTGATTATTAGTAAATAAGTGTCAAAACACCATACTGAAAATTAGAAGGTAAGGCCTCTGGGGAGTTGAGGAGCATCCGGGCTTCAAACTCCACGTCCCTCATTTTGTTGCTGACAATTACTGTCCACACCTGAAACAATGAATTAGATATAAAGTGCAGTTTTGACATATTTCAAGGATAAAATAAGAGTTTTACATTTACTCCAAATTACTGTAAGTCTTCTCTGGCTACTTGTTTTATCAACATCAGCAGAGTTTTGGCTTTCTTCTCATCAAAGTCCTGCAGTTCAAACTCACAAAAGCTTAAAAAACTAAACAAAACAGAAGCTTTATTTTTACTGTTACTCTTTCCATTATTAAACCTGATGCAGCCATGTGTGAAACACGTTGTTTGTAACGTTTCAAATGATGATTAAGTTAAAAGAAGAAGCAGAAGTGGTGAATCTACTTATTTACTATCAATTATTAGAGTTGAACTGTTAGCTGTGGGCCTCCGTCCTTACTATTTACCCCATGAATTCTCACATGCTATCGTAGTGGCTGCGTATATTCCCCCGTCCGCTAACCCGACGTCGGCATGTGACGTCATCCACTCTATAATATCCGGACTACAGACTGCACACCCGAGTGCTCTCATTATAATCTCGGGTGACTTCAACCATGTCTCTATTAAAAAGACACTCCCGAAATTCACCCAGTATGTGACCTGTAAAACCAGAGAGGAGAAGAGCCTGGACCTGCTGTATGCTAATGTAAAGGACGCATACACCTCCACGTCCCTTCCCCCGCTGGGTAGATCAGATCACAACTTGGTGCTTCTCACCCCCTGCTATGTGCCTCTAGTGAAGAGGCTGCCTGTGACCACAAAGACAGTGAGGACATGGTCAGAGGACTGCTATGAGGCACTGCAGGGCTGTTTTGAGGTGACTGACTGGAATGTACTCTGTGAGCCACATGGAGAGGACATTGATGGGCTTACTGAGTGCATTACAGACTACATTAATTTCTGTGTGGACGGCATTGTCCCAGCAAGGACTGTGCGGTGTTACCCAAATAACAAGCCTTGGGTAACAAAGGACATCAAAGCCATACTCAACCTGAAGAAGAGGGCTTTCAGAGGTGGCAACAGGGAGGAGCTGAGGGACATTCAGAGGGAGCTGAGTGCAAAGATCAATGAGGCTAAGGACGGCTACAGGAGGAAGCTGGAGAGGAAACTCCAGCTGAATAACATGAGCGAGGTCTGGAGTGGTATGAGGACCATCACCGGTTACAGACCAACTAGCAGTGGAGCTGATGGTAGTGTGGCTAGGGCCAATGAGTTAAATCTGTTCTTCAATAGGTTTGACACTGCTGCCCTGGCCCCTGTTGGCTCTCCTGCTGACTGTCTCCAGCCACCACCACTTCTGACCCCCCCTCCTCCTCCTGATAGCACCTCATCCAACTTGGTGAGCCCCTCACACCCATCCCCCACTCCTCACACCTCCTCTGGCTCCCATGCTACCTGCCCTCCTCTCACTTTGGACTCCAACTCTCCCCCTCCTCAACCTGCACTCTTTACACCTCTACATGTTAGGAGACAGCTGAGCAAACTCCCCGCCGGTAAGGCTGCAGGCCCTGATGGTGTCAGCCCACGGGTTCTCAGAGCCTGCGCCGAACAGCTCTGTGGAGTGCTTCATCGTGTCTTCAAAATGAGCCTGAGCCTCCAGAGGGTCCCTGTGATATGGAAGACGTCCTGCCTCGTTCCAGTGCCAAAGATGCCGCAACCCAGCGGTCTCTCGGACTACCGACCGGTGGCACTGACGTCACATATCATGAAGACCCTGGAGAGACTTGTCCTGGAGCAGCTCAGGCCTATGGTCAGGCCGCACCTGGATCCCCTCCAGTTCGCCTACCAGCCCCGGATTGGAGTTGAGGATGCCCTCATTTACCTGCTGAACCGCATCTACGCCCACCTGGACAAGCCGGGGAGCACTGTGAGGGTCACGTTCTTTGACTTCTCCAGTGCTTTCAATACCATCAGGCCTGCTCTACTGGGTGACAAGCTGACGGCGATGCTGGTGAATCCCCCCCTTGTGTCCTGGATTGTGGATTACCTCACTGGCCGACCACAGTACGTGCGCTTGCGGCACTGTGTGTCAGACACAGTGGTCAGCAATACCGGGGCTCCACAAGGTACTGTCCTCTCTCCTTTCCTCTTCACCCTTTACACCACGGACTTCAGCTACCAGACAGAGTCTTGTCATCTTCAGAAGTTTTCTGATGACTCTGCTATAGTTGGATGTATCAGCAAGGGTGAGGAGGCTGAATACAGGGCTGTGGTGAATAACTTTGTCTCATGGTGTGAGCTGAACCACCTGCAGCTCAACACAACAAAGACAAAAGAGCTGGTGGTGGATCTGAGGAGAACGAGGACACCAGTGACCCCAGTTTCCATCCTGGGGCATAACGTGGACATTGTAGAACACTACAAGTACCTGGGTGTGTTCATAGACAATAAACTGGACTGGACTAAGAACACTGAAGTCCTTTACAAGAAGGGACAGAGCCGCCTCTATTTTCTGAGGAGGCTCCGCTCCTTTAACATCTGCCGGACTATGCTGAGGATGTTTTATGAGTCTGTGGTGGCCAGTGCTATTTCGTTTGCTGTGGTGTGCTGGGGCAGCAGACTGAGAGTAGCCGATGCCAACAGACTCAACAAGCTGATCAGAAAGGCCAGTGGCGTTGTGGGGGTGGAGCTGGACTCTTTGACAGCAGTGTCAGACAGGAGGATGCTGTCGAAGGTGCGGGCGATACTTCAGCATGGCTCTCACCCTCTCCACAACGCTCTGGTCAAACAAAGGAGCACCTTCAGCCAGAGACTGATTGCTCCTAAATGCACCACTGAGCGCCACAGGAAGTCATTCTTACCTGTGGCCATTAAACTGTACAACTCCCCCCTCTGATGATCGGACTCACTTGGCTATTTATAAAACAAAACACACAATATAATTACTCATTCTTATTTCATTTATAACACTACAACCATTTCATTGTGTATTGTATATATTTCAGATTGTCTACTTTACTATTTTATTATTTATTTTATTTTATTGTCTACTTTAATATTTTATTTTATTTTATTTTAGTGTCTACTTTAATATTTTATTTTATTTATTTCATTGTCTATTTTAGTATTTTATTTATATCTTCATCTTTATCTCTTGTTTCCATTCATGCTGTATTTCTATTTCTACTTTGCACGGAGCATTGGAACAAAAACAATTTCCCCCTGGGGATTAATAAAGTATTCTGAATCTGAATCTGAATCTGAATTATACTAGTATGATATGAAGAGAGTTCAAGGTTTAGTGATGGACAATCTTTATGTGCCTTACTCTTTTCCCCCAAGTATCAGGAGTTCCCTCACTGGGGCAATCTAAAGAACATAAAGGAGACAAGTCATTTTTGAAGATGGCAAGACAGAGATCATCAGAATTTACCTGACATTATATAGTGGGCTTGGAAAGATAGTGGGTCTTACCTAAGACTTGTTATTTCTCTGTTCCATAGACCTCCACTGTTGTCCAAAAGTTATTAAAATACATCAGTGAGCTGCAGTGTTGCACTGGGTGACATGCTTCTTCATTAGGGCATCATCAAAATTGTAGGTTTGAATTACTGTGAGTTATGTGGAAAAGTTGTTATCTGGATGTAAAGACAAACCATCCAGGGTAGATAATTTAGATGGGAAATTACTGAAAACAGTAGCACACTTGATTGCCACTCCAATTTCCCATGTGTTTAACTTGAGTTTAGAAAAATGTGTGTACCCACAAGCTCGGAAAACTGCAAAAATTATTCCATTATCCAAAACTGTAAGTGTGCCATTTTCTGGCCCTAATAGCTGGCCAATTAGTCTGTTAGCTGCTGTGAGTAAAATCATGGAAAGAATAGTTTATGAACAAATACAATGCTATTTTTCAATTAATGATTTGAAAACAAATTTCCAACACGCGTATAAAAAAGGACACTCCACGGAAACTGCTCTAACGCAAATGGCTGATAATTGGCTTAAAGAAATTGATAATAACAATTTAGTAGGTGCCATATTATTGGATTTCAGTGCAGCTTTTTACATAATAGATCACAGTTTGTTATTAGCAAAACTGAAATGTTATGGTTTTAGCCCGACTGCAGTATTTGACCAACAGGAAACAGACAGTTTTCTTTAATGGAAGTTTCTCGGATGTAAAACCAAATAGCTGTGGAGTTCCTCAAGGAAGCTGTCTAGGTCCATTGTTATATGCTATTTTCACCAATGATTTACCATTAATCTTACAAAAAGCAAAAGTATGTACGTATGTATGTATGCTGATGATTCAACAGTATACTGGGCGGAATCCACTATTGATGAACTTCAGAGTGTTTTAAATAAAAACTGCAGTCGGTAGTTAAATGGGTAACTAATAACAAACTGGTTCTTAATGTGTAATTATATATAAAAGAAGCTCCAGTTAAACAAGTTCTGGTGACCAAACTTTTAGGTGTAACATTAGATAATAAATTATCTTGGTCTCGTCTTTCAGTTATAAGGAGATGTCATAAATTTTTACCACAGAATGTCACAGGACAGGTCATCAAGGCATTAGTTTTATCACACCTGGACTACTGCTCCGTGGTATGGTCCAGTACTTCCAGGACCCAAATAAAAAAATTGCAAATTGCTCAGAATAAAGCAGCACGCTGTATACTTAGATGTTCATACAGAACTAATGTAAATACAATGCATAACTGTTTATCATGGCTAAAGGTTTACAGCTTCTTTGCTCAACTTTATCAGAAATATCTTAACCAAATTGCCAAGAGTATTATATAAACAGCTATGCCTGAGCTCAGATGTGCATAGCTACCATACTAGGCATGCTATTGGAGGTAGATTTATATTACCCAAAGTTAAAACTAGTATGTTGAAGAACACTGTAATGTACAGAGCTATGGTTACATGGAACTCTCTGCCTGAGTGTTGTTCAGGAAAGCAGTAAAGATCGCTTTAAAATATCACTAAAACAACATCTCCTAACTAAACAGCTCTCCTCATCTAATGATAGTTAGCAAGCAACTAGATAAGTTTAAAAGAGTATACAATCTAGAGGATCTTATCATATAGTACAAGAGCGTTAATACTGTAGCTAAATTATATGTCTTATTATGTAATATTGGTGTAGGTCACTATAATGAATAATGGATGATAAGAACGATGTTAGCATCATGAAACCTTTTTGAGATTTCTGAAGCACTTGGAGGCTTTTTTGTAAACCCATATTGATTTTGGTTTTCATTTATAATGCCTTGTGCAATAACCTAAATATGAATCATTTGTACTTTATACCTCCATAGAAGAATTTTGTTTGTTTTCCAATGACTAGAGCTAGGTCCTGTCCTATGTAGTATTGTGTTTTGTTTATTGTTGTTGTGATTGGTGTTGTTGTTGTGGTGGTGGTGGGATGGTCTTAGTGATTATGTACTGTCATGTATGTAGTACTGTGTTTGGTGTGGACCCCAGGAAGAATAGCTGCTGTTTAGGCTGCAGCTAATGGGGATCCTAATAAATTAAATTAAATTAAATCACACATACACGAAATTAGCATTGACGAATATTCACCTCCTGTTCACTTACATTCAGTGTGAGCAAAGGGGAGAATAATCTCTCCCTTCCTCTTCACCCTCTACACCACGGACTTCAGCTATTGCACTGAGACCTGCCATCTTCAGAAGTTTTNTCCCCTCGGGGATCAATAAAGTATTTCTGATTCTGATTCTGATTCTGATTCTGAAATCATTTGATACTGGTGGCAAAGCACATTTGCATCTTTGCATTGCGTGGAGTTCAACTTAGACCAGCAGAGTTGCAGCCTCAACCAGTGTCAAAAAAAGTATGTGTGGAAGAGATATAATTGTTGCCAATATTGTATGATATTGGCCATGAAAAAAAACAGGCCCACATGGGAGATGGGAGAACATCATATTTGGTGGTATCTATTAACAAGCCAGCTAACATTAGTTAACATGTTGTGTGTGCCACACCCAGCACTGCCCACAATCAAGAAAAAAAAACACAAACATTTTTTGTAAACATATGTTTATTGATTTTAAACATTTAACAAGTTGCACAAACATGTATGACGCCCCCCCATGATAAAACATATAGCGTTACATATATAAAAAATATAGTTATTACAATAATATCAATAATAATCATTGTAAAATCTTTTTTAAAAACTACAAATATAAAAATTCTACATCTACTTCTTCTTATTATTAATAATAATAATGATACTACTACTACTAATAATAATAATAATGCAGTAAAACAAAAAAATACATAGTTTAAGCACACATTTAGGACTATGTACAGCCCCCTATCCTCAAATTAGTATGTGTCCTTTATCTAAGCATTTCCCAAATACCAATTCAACTATGAAGCCCTACTTCTCATTAGGTGAGTTTTTTGAGAGCCAAACTCGCTGTTAAATCCCTCAGCCAATGGCCAAGAGAAGGGCAACACACATTCTTCCAGCAGAGCGCAATTGAAGGCCTTGCCTGAAGTAAACATAATTCAAACATCGTTTTCTCTTTCCTAGGCAGAATAATACTGTCTGGAAATATGCCTAACAAGCAGAGCCTAAGACTTAAAGGTAATGGAGATGAGGTCATCCAAGACACAAATTGCAGCACCGACCTCCAATTTTTTTGTTTTATCTCAACACACTCCCATAATTAGTAGTGATACAAGGTCTCTTGATGTGTGCTGTACTTAAGGCATTGGTCAGGATTATTTGGATTGAATTTGTTCAGTTTCACTGGTGTGGTGTATGTTCTTATAAACCAGTTATACTGTAGTAATATCAGTCAAGCATTGATGGTTTGAGTTTGAGCCTTTGCACATATTGCATCCCATTCACTCTCTAAAATGTTTTCTTGTCTTCCATTCCATTTCATTCTCTTACTTTCTGTGGCAAGTAATATTTCAACCTCAATTTATCAAATGACATTAAATCGTTGTCCTTATAGAGCTCCTGTACAGTACATAAGCCCTTACTTGGCCATATTTTAAAGCCCATGTCATTTTTAGCCAGAGTAAGTTGATCATCACCTCATATTGGTGAAAAACATGAAAGTGAAGGGGAGTCACCCAAATATTTCTGTACTTCAAGTCAGACAATAATGGTGTTTTTCCAAAAGGATTAACTGTAATTTCCATAATTTATTAAGGGGAGCTGAGTATAAAAGGCTACCCAAAACTAAACCTTTTGCAGATAACAATTCAGGTTGTAACCAAGGAAAATCAACCTCTTTTTGGAAAACAAAAACATGGTAGAACTGTACTTGGGCCACCCAATAATACCATTGAAAATTTGGTAATTGTAGCTCATCTCTGTCGTCGGTAAGTACAGAAGTGAAAGTCTAAGCCTTGGCTTCCTACTATTCCAAGCAAAACTTTGAAAGCAGCTTTCTGATTTTTGGAAAAATGAAGGTGGTGGTGACAGGGGAATCTTTTGAAAGAGATATAGACATTTAGAAATGTATTTATTATTCATTCTTGTCACATCATCAGACACTTAGGCTAAGAGAGGTTCATAGTTAACTGAGCTGAGGGTGTTTATTGCTGTTGCGATCATAATGCCTAAGTATTTAAAACCTTTAATGCCATTTTGAAATGGATGTTGTATCACTGGCTTTTTTCTCTCATGCTCATTTAAAAACATAATATATAGTTTGTGCTTGGTTTACCTTAAAACCTGAGAAAGCACCAAATTGACTGATTAAACCTAAGTGAGGTGGTATGGATTTTCCAAGATCAGTGAGGAACAAGATGGCATCATCTACAAATAATGTGGTTCGATGCTCCTGGTCATGGAGGATAGGGCCATTCAACACGATCAAACGCCTTTTCAGCGTCAAGTGATAACATTGTAGTATCGGTGGAGCCTTTACATACATGGATCAACATTCTGTTTGGGGTTTATCTAGTTTTAAAATGAGTGTGATCATGGCAGTTCCTATCAACGGGGAAAGATAACCCATTTTGAAGGATTACAAATACATCTAACAATGGGCCAATTAGTTTTTCTCTGAATAATTTATAAATACCTATGAGAGCCCAATTGGTTCTACAACCTTACCCCCTTTCATATTCAAAATGGCATTGGGAATATCTTCCAAACCCAGTTCCTTATCCATTGTACATATAAGTTAATGTAGTATATATCTGTTTATTAATTAGTTATAATTGGAAACTCCATATATGTTGAATTTTTGTTTCTCTTCGGCTCTTCAGGCTTGACTTTTCATTTACATCCATAAACCACTGCATCTTCTTGGATTTAGGGAATGACCAACCTATCTAGAAATATTGTCTGGATTCCTAAATTCTTTGGGTATTCAGACTGATAGAGGGCCTTAAAATATGTTGCAAAAGTCTATTTAATTTCCAGAGGATCTGTAGTAATTTCACCATTCACATTTCTAATTGAATTAATGGCTCTTTCTGAGTTAATTTTCTTTATTTGCCAGGATAGTAATTAACCAGGGTTTTCACCCTGGTCATAAAAGGATTGCTTAATTTAAACCCTGGGCCCATTTTATAGGCCTCTGCTCGAAAATTGCATACCCATAATGAAATGAAATAGGCCTGTTACCACAAGTCTATTTGAATACTTTTGGTGTCATAGTAAAGGGAACACTTGTGAAATTTGTTAAGATGTGTAAATATCAGTATATGTGTTATATGTGAAGAGTAAATGAAGATGGCACACAGCACAAATGAAACATTTTGAGGTTCACCTAAAAAAAAAAAAAAAAAAGCATTTTCAGGATGAGTATCTCTTTGGAATGATGCAGCTGCAGCTCTAAACCTCTATCAAATCATAGTACAGTATGTGAACATTAACTTTGCAAAGGTTGATTCTGATAAAGTGAAGCAGAAGAATATTAGAGAGGTTTTAGTACAGAAAATTCAGGCGAGCTCTCCAAAATTGCACCATGTTTGCATGTGATTTTTGTCATGTACAATCCTATATCTTTCATTTTTTGTTTCTGTAAATCCCTAATGATGTTTAGGATATACACATACAACTGTC
>NC_065513.1:9054087-9055488 GCF_006386435.1 Epinephelus moara
TGATATAGCTACAGACAGGATCTGGCCATTGTTGTTCAGTATTTGGCCTTATATTGTCTACCTTCCTGAAAGTGTTGTGAGAGTGTTGTGTTGACAAAAGAAGAAAAAAGTTTAACTACAGTACTGTAATCTTACTCTTAAAACATGTAAAAGTTAAAGTCATTCTGGTTTAATTAACAGAATTTGAATAAATTACCATATTTTCCTAAGTTTTTCTGAGCAAGATTTTTGTGAGGAAGGAATTAAACGCCTGTCCCAAATTGCCGCCTGGTCCCANCTTACTCTTAAAACATGTAAAAGTTAAAGTCATTCTGGTTTAATTAACAGAATTTGAATAAATTACCATATTTTCCTAAGTTTTTCTGAGCAAGATTTTTGTGAGGAAGGAATTAAACGCCTGTCCCAAATTGCCGCCTGGTCCCAAATTAACGCCTGGTCTGTTAAGTGATTGAAACAAATAAACGCCCCGGCTATTATTTGGTAATTTATGGTAGTTTATCTAAAACGTCATATTGTTGAGTCGACATCTTAACCAATCAGCTGTTAGATCAGGTGAGAGCCAGACGGTGCAGTCGGTGGAGAGCAGCTGCAGAGCCTGGCTCTAAAAACTGCGTCCACCTCGCTCTCGCGGTTTTATCGCCGTCCACTTTTGTAATACGTCAGAGCAAGTCGGGATGAAGTCGGACACAAAACTTAACCAGCATGCATTGTGCGCCGATCACCGGTGATCAAATCTGCGCAGGCCTGGCTCATCTCAAACGAACATAATGTTATGCTTGTCCCCGGAACCTCTGGCCGTCATGTTTTCTGCCCGGATTCATTTGAATGACGGACAACATGTCGGTAAACGGGAATGAAGTGTGATTTAACAGCAGAATTTAGACGTGATTTTAAGTGTCCTATTTGAAGTCATCTTAACTCAATATAAAACCAAGGTGTGCAGCAAACTGTCAACTGTATGGTGTAAATTAACCCATTGCTTCTTTGTGAAAGCTGCTTTAAATGTGTGCTACCAAGTACACTTAAATTGTGAAAAATAAAGACCAGAAAATCAAAACAGTTGGTGCATTAGGAGAGCAACTTGTTTAGCAAGCACTTCAGTCTCACCTTTCTCCAAGTTCACAGTGTGCTCACATTGCTAATACGCTTTTCCGCCTCATCCATACAAACAGAGAAGTTGCGCACATCCCTCTTTACATCCAGGATTGCATCCAGAACTCCGTCCATTTTAGTGGAAAAGTCACTTCTCATCTATGGGGTGCCGTTTGTAAAGTGTCTCACGCTGAAAATAACATCAACATTTTGCCACATTTAGCTTCAAACAATGTTTAAAAAAGTGTTGTGAATTTTTTAACGTCACCTTTTACCACATTTACAGCAATATTTGTTAACTTAGAAATA
>NC_065513.1:9056510-9084481 GCF_006386435.1 Epinephelus moara
AGATTTAACATTTAACATTTAGGTGCCACATTTAATATTTAGATTTAACTATTTAATATATTTCTAAGTTAACAAATATTGCTGTAAGTGTGGTAAAAGGTGACGTTAAAAAATTCACAACACTTTTTTAAACATTGTTTGAAGCTAAATATGGCAAAATGTTGATGTTATTTTCAGCGTGAGCCACTTTACAAACGGCATCCCATACTCATCAAGTCAAGTTTTTGCATAACATCCACATTTAGAATATCTTCGTCACCTGTCTTTTCAAGGTGTCCGGGCAAGCTAGTTCCTGGCAAGCTAGCGCTAGCATGACTGCTGGTATCTACCTTGTTGTCCTCCTCAACAGAAAGAGAGTCTGTTCTAAACTTGACCTTTGGCTTTTTCAGCGACATGATACAAGTTTTGTATCCTACAAAAATATAACGAATGGCTTGTATGAATGCCTCTTAAGGATCAAAAATTCACTAGAGGCTCACCCAAATTGCGTGTGTCTAGTTCAGCGCCATAACCACCAAGAAAACATTTTTATTGCTTGAGTCATGTCTGACAGAGATACAAAATCTTACATTTAGAAAACAGATATTACAAGCACAATGCACTGTAATAGCAGCAGAATATATTTTACAAAAGACATGCTTCGATGTCAGTAAATCTCTGAAAACTAACAATAGGCTACTGCTGTCATCTTTCCTACAATATGAACCATGTGGCTGGAAAGTTGGATTGTTGGTCAAGAAACATAGGATTACATCATTCCTCAATATTCACATGTGCTCAAAATGTCCACCCTCAGTATATTGATAAAACCTAAATTAATCAAAAAATGATATGCTACAACAGCCAACCATGCATCGGTGTCTAAAATAATAATTAGCAAATGTATTCATAATCATAACAAATTGTAATCATTGTCACCAATGTTTCTAGTATTACATGAACTGCAGTTCTGTTCTGTTTGTACAATCAATGTCAAACTGTCTCTGTATTAAAAAATGGGGAAAAATAAATGTGATCCATGGCTACAGCATTGCTGTGAACACATAATATTCCTATCAACATCACAGGTCAAGTGACAAACTAGCAGCTGTGTGTAAACCTGGGCAAGCAGCTTAAGTTCCCTGACACTGTTACATCTCTGAGGTCCTGCTCTTTGAAGCCTCAAAACAGGAGATCAGAGTCAGTGATTATGAGGATGAAGAGGGCCAGGTATAATGAGGGATGGAGGGGTCACTGCATACCTACAAAGGTGAGATTTAGAGGCTTTGTTGGCTGCTCCCTCTGCAGAGCATTCACGATGCTGGGCATCACATTGGCTGCAATTAAGAAAGCCATGAAGTCCACTTTGCAGGCTGCTGAGCCTCCAGATGGCCATGGCTCAGAAGAAGTCGTCTGTTACGTAGTGCTGCTGGGACACAAGTCAGGGCATCCTGATGAAATGTTGCTCTTCGTGTGTACAATGTGTAAAGTGTAGGTGATAGCTATATCACGCAAGGGGAAGTGCTGTTGTGCATAATATCAGCACAGCATCGTGCTCACTTGTGGTATTGCTTCTATACAATAGTTTTGAGGAGGCAGCAAAGTTGTCTCCTGCCTCACAAACCACTGCCAAATCAAAAGTTTTCGTAGTGCTTTAGCAATGGGTTCCTCTAATATTGTTTTAAGATAGAGGTCTGATACAGATTTGTTTTTACTGAAGCTGCTGATTGACAATATTTTCCACAATGTTTAATGTCTTTAAATATGACCAGAAAGCTGTAATCTGGTCAGGATGAAAAGCCTCTTAAGCAGCATTTAACATGAAGAAACTACTCACTGTTTAACTTGCTCCTGAAACCTGGCACAAAGTGCAGCAATATTAGGAGTGCAAAGTCATCCAGTGGGCCAGAGCTGACACTTCTGGTCTACACAGAACCAAATGTACATGTATCTGTATGTTTCCATTTATTGTGCAACCAGTGAAATAAGAGTCCATTGACAGTCGCTTTGTTGGCATGTGTGATTCCAGCGAGTTAAGGTTTGAAGTTAAAGAGGCAACAGATAGCATTTTTTCCTAAATATATCATTATGAAAATAATGTGGGTTGCACAGGGTAGTGGCCACAGTAAAATCAGACTATCAGCGCTTACATAGGTTACTTAGTGGCTTTGCAATCTTTGTAATAAGCTTCCGCTACCAGGGGCGAAATTTCGCGGAAAAAATCTGCTTTACGGCAGGAAACGCGTCATGTATTGCAAAATTGGTCAGTCAGCCAATCAGGGACTGGAGCTGGTCCTTATGAGGAGTTGGGCATGAGATAGTTGAGTCACGATGGCAGACGGACAAAGTTTGGAAACAAGTGAAAAACGGCCTAGCAAAAGAAAACGAGCTCCTCTGTCTGAGGAGGCAAAGAAGAGCAAAAAGGAGAGTGATAAAAGAAGAGGAAAAACATGAGTAAACCTCAGTCAGGCGTTCAAGAGATGGAGGGAGCTCCGTGACCAAAGAGGCTTCAAAACCGATGTCCAGCTAGCTTTCTTTCTAATGGATCAGTAAGTAACACGGCTAAATGTTAGCTAGACAAGAGAGGACTGTACTGTACTGGCTGCTAGTTAATTCCTAGCTGGCCAGCATCGCAAATCACCGCAACCAGGAACCGGGTAGCGAGTGTTGGCCGGCTGACATCCTCGTTGCCATTCTACAGCAGCCCTCGGACAGTGATACCCCCCTCCCCCCTTCCTTCTGTTCTCTTCTCATGGAGGCAGCTATCGACGGACATCGCTCAGCTAAGTTACGCCCAGCTGTGAACACTGGACTTTTTACTGCAACGGCCTTAGACTGAGGAGCATCAAAACATACATAGAGGTATACTGGTGGCTTTACAGCCTTCATTTTATTGATTATCTCTGATCCCCATGGTCAATTTGGTCGTTGCGACGGTGCGAGCAACACTGCTGATGCTAGGTGGCGCCAAGCTAAAAAAAAAAAACCGAATCCTATCTGTTGCCTCTTTAAGTATCCAAGCTTCTCTCCTTCCCTTCGTCCTCTTCTTGCAATGACTATGACCAGTTGTACTTTCTCCTGCTTAGAATTCCTTCAGTGTTCATTGTTCAGGAGGTTTTTGCCATGAGCTGAATAATACACAGAGGTATCTTCCTCTCCAAAACAAATGGACCCGTAAAAACACTGAATAAAGCACTTTCACATTACAAATCAATGTTTCTCCTACGCTGTTTGGCATGTCACTGACAGGCCGCCAGCCCAGCACCTGCTAATATGTGCTCATTATTTTCTTTGTTCTAACCTTATTTCTGATCCAGACATTCAGGATTTTTTTTACCGGGATGCAAATAATCCGCAGAGGTCTCCTCCTCTCCAAAACAAATGGTCACATTGCTTTAAACACATTGATCATGTTACAAATAAGTAAGTCTGGCATGTCTCAGACAAATTGCTAGCCCAGCACTTGTTAATGTGTGCTCATTTCTTTTCCACTAACTTAAGATCCAGACATTCAGGAGGTTTTTAGCTGGAGCCAGATTATCCACAGAGATCTCTTCCTCTCTGAAACAAATGGAACTAGTATTCTGATAAAACCAGTGAATAAAGCATTTTCACCTTAAAATAATCAGTGTTTTTCCAACGCTCGCTTTAGGGAGGGGCTGCTAACTACAGCTGCTGACATGGAAAACATGACTGTCCTTGTCCAGAGCCAGTATTGGTTTGTTCTGTGTGGGCTACTATAAAAACATGGCAGTGCAACATGGCAATCTCTGTGGATGAGGAGATATTAATAGCTCATTCTAAGGTAACGGAATAACAACTATTCTTATTTTCAGGTGATTCTACTCTAAGGGAAACATACTTATTATATTACATTCAATTTCTGCCAATAAATTCCCTTAAATCCTACATGCTGAACCTTTAATCACTGACTACCTGTGCCATTCTGGGCTAGTCAGCCAACTGCTGGCATCTCATCTCAGGTGAGGAAAAAAATCATCTTACAGAGCCTGGTGTCATGACAGTCCAGAAGGGGTTTTATAGAAGTCATCACATTTGCATTGCTGTCTGCAATGGGAATAAAGTAATATACTCAATCAAATAGCAGAACTATACCAGTTTTGTCAAATTGGACCACTGATGTGCATCATTGTGTAGAACTGCTTAATATGTATTTATTAACATACTGTATATATGCCCCCTACAGTGTGTGGTGTTTAAAAAATGCAGTCAGTCTGTGTGTGTGTGTGTGTGTGTGTGTGTGTGTGTGTGTGTGTGTGTGTGTGTGTGTATGTATGTGTGCGTGTGTGGTTTGGAGTGTGGAAAGAAGGCTGGCAGAGGATGTGCTGGATTCAGATGGCTTAACACAAGAAAAGAGCTGGGTTTCTGAATTTAAACTCATTTCAATCCATGCAAACTGTCTCCCAGGCTGGCCCATGATCCCGAGGGACTTAGAGACATTAAAACATTTCTGAATTTCAAATGTTATTTCTGACCTTTTGATTGATTGGCTTTCAGTGGCTTGCCCTAAATGTTGCCCTACCTCTTGATGAAAATTTAAACTCAATTATATCTGAAAGATGGGAGACACTGTGTGTTGCCTTTGATGAGCTGCTCCTGACCTAATGACCCTCAGAGTGTGAATAGCAGTGACAGATTTAATTCCTTCAGCAAAGATCAATGAATATGCTGATGAGTTGGCCTTTAGAAGGATGAGGTTTGTGGATCTTACTGAGCAGTGCACGATCATTCATTCCTTTCTCTGTCCACTTTTTCTTGCTCACGATCACCTTTCATCATCTTTTCTATCAAGGTGGTGCTGCGGATGGCTGCCTTGGTGTGTTGGTGCACATTGTTTTGTGCTGTTTTTATTGTCAGTTCAGTTTTCTGCAGTCATACCCGGAGCTCTTTCACCAGAGATGAGCTCATGAGTCATGAACATCAGGGAAACAACTCCAGCTTATTTATTTCCCACTCTCCTCTGCGGGGAAGGTGATTGGCTGCAATCTGCTGTCTCTCCAGGACCTGCACGCCTCCAGGACCCTGGGGTGGGCATTAAAGATTGAGACTGACTACTCCCAACCCGGACACAAACTCTCTGAAACACTTCCCTGTGGCGAGAGGCTGCGGTCCATCAGGACCAAAGCCTCCCGTCACAACAATAGTTTCTTCCTGACTGCAGCTGACATCGTCCACAAGGGCCTGGACTCCCACTGACTCAGACTCTATCCACTCCTGATGTTATGCCTTGCTTCAACGTACATCCTTACTATCTCCCTTCTTACATATATCTTTGTAGTTTTACATATACTGTGAACGTTTACATCCCCTGGGCAGTAAGTTGCACATTCCTGCAGACTGTGCGCTTTGAAAACAGATTTAACAGATATTTTTTAAAACTTATTCTTACACTTTTGGCATATTCTATTGTATACTTTCTACTTTTTTTCTAAATTTGTATCTTTAAATGTTTGCACTGTGGTAATTGTATTACGGAAGCATATTGCATTCACTTGACAATTAAAAAAAGCCCTGTTTTCTGAGTAATTTTTTCCCTGTTTTTCATGGTAATTTTTTTCTGTTTTTCGGGGTATTTTTTTTTCTGTTTTACGTGGTAATTTTTTTTCCTGAACGAGGAGACGAGATACTTCAAAATCTCGCGAGAAGCTCCCACCTGGCACCTGCAAGTGACCCCTCCATCCATGGTGACTCCTGCTCATGGATGTATTTTGCCATATGTGTCCAACTGATTCTGGAGAAACACTGCAATGTCCAGCAGATCTGAATGGGCTTTTCGTCTGAACAACCGCAAAGTCTAGCCTGCATAAAGTCGACAAACTAATGATAACACCATCTATATGACTTAAAGACAAGAGTATCTCCCAGTGTCTCAAACCCAAAACAAAGTAAAACTGGATTAAACTAAACAAGCGGGTCATGTTTGCTTCCATTATATCAAGCTCTCAAGAAAGGAATGAAAGCGTCTGTTGTTCTATTACTCTCTTAACTCAGAAAAAAAAAAATTACCCCGAAAAACAAACAAAAATTACCATGAAAAACAGAAAAAATTACACCGAAAAACAGAAAAATAAAAAAATTACTCCGAAAAACAGAAAAAATTACTCAATAAAACAGATTTTTTTTTTTTAATTTGTCAAGTGAATGCAATATGCTTCCGTATTGTTGTACACCAAATCACCAAGTCAAATTCTTTGCATGGCAATAAACCATTTCTGATTCTCATGCTGATACAGATGGGACTAGATGCAGTCTCAGCATGTACTGGAGGTCCACTATCCTTCCATCTCAGGGCTGTGGATGGATATTCTGTTGATGATTTTTTGATTAGTCTTCTTGATTGCAGGGTCAGAGATCAGGTCAGCCACAGAACAAATGTATCTTGTTCAAGGAGACCTAATAAGTGAGGTTGTTTACACAAAGAAGGATAACCTTAGTTGAAGGACTCCATGAATTTCTGTAATGTAACCTGATGACTGATGTAACTCATAGCTAGCTCATGTTTCTCTCTGCAACACACACTGTGGATTGTACACAGCAGATCTGGTTGCATATCACCGATGCACCACAGCTTCATAAATGTACCTCACTCCGGGACTGAGCAAACTGGGAGGAAATGATACTACTGATTAAGTATTACAAATAAGAACACAACCCATCCTCAGCAGAAGGGAATCTCAGAAGAATAAACACTTGCGCTGATAATCACTTGGGTGAACACCTGACCAGCTTTGTAAGTGTCTAAACCTATTTGTAAATGCATCAGTAATGTCACAAGCATGCCAAATATATCCAACAAGTGGTGGCAACAACTGATGCAACCTGAAGCAAGAGGGATTAGCTGTACACTAAGTCTGGAAGTAATGCATTACAACAATTCTTAGCAACGTATTCTCTACTTGTGCTGTGCTTGGCAAAGGCATGTTTTTCTGTTTCTGTTCTGCTCACATTAATTTGAATAGCTTCTCAAGTCAGTTCACATCAAGAAAAAAGTAATGCAACAAGAACAAGCCTCATTGTATATCTGTAATATATTATTTTGCTTAGACTTCTTAAATTGGTTTAAACTGTTAACACTGAAAAAAATAAATGCAACAGTACAGTAGCTGAACCTAAACACAAAGTGATGTTTCAAATGAGCTGTACCGGCTAAATCCAATTAAATGATGAAAGTTTGCGCACTGCCCCTTTAAGAATGTAGTCAAAACAAAGCGTGGACTGGCCGGCCGTACGGAAGTGGTTTTGTTTCGGTGGCTGCCCACAATAGTATGTGAGAAATGAGGGCTGCTACGTATATAAAATTCAGTTAGCTTCCTAAATGCGTTTTTTCCATTCATTGACAATATTTAATGTCTTATTATCATTATTTTGATATTGCCTGAAATAAACGAAGGATAGCTAGCTAGCTTGTTGGCTAGCTTTACTAAAGCAAGCAGCCATGCCGTCCTACTCTGAACTGAGGAAAACCAACCACTTCTACTACTTCATCAAATTTACCTTAAATATCTACTCTATGCTCTTCTCGGTAAGTTTCTGGTATATTTACTGACATCAGCATTCTATGCCTCATAGTAGGTCTGAGCTGCAGTGTCTGCTAATCGTAGTAGACGCGAGCCACCCAGTAGCATCAGTGAGTCATCCCACCGAACTTCATTCAAAACATAGGCGTTTAAATGTACCTTCTGCTCTAGGCACACACACACGCTTAAGGTAACAACATCAGATATTTTGCGAATCCATACGATCTAATTTACAAGCCGGCAAATATACCGAATAGCGAACACGACTCTACGAATTACAATTTCAGTTTATAACACGGATTTCCGTCAAACTCTAACGAATGTCCACCTAAGTAGCGTTACAGCGTGAGACGGGGTATACCCGAAATTTTATTGAAATTGATCACTATTTGTTGCAAAGGACATTTCCGTATCTACCAGATGACAGCGATGATTAGAAAATAAGTTATGAGTTTTGATAACAGCGTTGTGTTTTTGTTGTTATGTAAGGCAGCATTAAGTTGCCATATTTTCTAAAGGGATTTGGTTTGGAATTCTCTGGATACTAGCTAGCTGATGAATGGTTAGCTTGCTAGATAGACATTACCACTTAAGACACCATGGATCCTGCTAAATTTTAATCTGTTGTTGATACAAGAATTGTTTGCAGTTTAATGATAAAAATAATATCAAGAGGTATTAGTCATTGTATCTGGTATTGACACAATACACAGTCACTGACAAGCGAACGGCACGGTGGTGCAGGGCGTTGGATCCAGTTAAAGGGACGATAATGTGGGAAAATAGTTTTGCCGACAGAAAACAGGAGAGGCTGAAAGGCGCTTTCGTTGGTCGTTCAAACCAATCAAATAAATTATATATTGTTCATTTATATAGTTATTTATGTAGTTCACGCATATACTGCCCACCTGTCTGAATTGTTATTTTAACATATCAGGTTTTACATAGAAAATATCACTCCAATCACAGTGTAACAGTCTGGTACTGGCAAGTTCAGAGCATTCTGGTTCATTTGAAATCAATTGAGCCAACAAACATACATTTATTTCAGTGAAGTTTTACTTCTCACCACTGCCCACTCTGGTTTGATTTGATGGCAACACAAGACTGTGGCAGATTAACAAATTAAATTTTAGTTTTCATCCAAATATGCAAAGGTGATTTGAAGCCATTTTGAATGATATGGCCAATGTGAGGCACAGAGCAAGCACGGGTTACATCCAGCTTTGCATGTCAGTACTTCACAGCACTGTTTTTTGTTTGTTTGTTTGTTTGTTTTTTATTAAGCAACACTTATTTAAGAAAACTCAAGTAAATCAATGTGGTAAACTTAGTTTGTGTTTGGAGAGGTTGTTTTGATGCCAAGAGGCACTTTGGCAGCTAAGATGAGCTACCCATAGACAGAACTTTGATTGTATTTTTGCTGCAATGATTAATCGATTAGCTGTCAACTATTAAATTAATTGCCAAGTAATTTGATATGTGATTAATTGGTTTGATCCTTTTTTCTTTTTTTTTTTGGAAAAAAGAAAGAAAAAATTCTCTGATTCCAGCATCTTTGGGAAAGACTAATTAACATTTTTCACCTTTTTCTGACTTTTTATAGACCCACACAACTAACTATTTAGTTGAGAAAGTAATAAGAGATTTATTAACAATGAAAATATTTGTTAGTTGCCGCCCTAGATGAGTGATCCTCAGCCTTCATTGGCCCACTTACAAACCCCTGTGTTTTGCGCCTCCATCTCACCCCCACACTGCTTTTATCTGCAGAACTATTGTTGAAATAATGTTCAATTTGCACCACCACCAATCTGCCCGACTGTCTCTGTTTGTCAAATATATACACCCTAAAGCACATTATTGAATATGACTCCAAAACATCAGTAGTTTGATTCCATTAGCACCCCAGAGTCCCTTTCATATGATCTGTCTCTCCCCTCTACTATCTCTCCCTCTTACTGCTGTGAGTTAGGACAGTGTGGCCCAGCTTAGCTCAACAGACAAAAGCATGTCTAGCCTAGGGGCTGAACGATTAACCGAATTCAGACCCCCATTGCAGTGTAATGGAATGCAATTTTCAATTTGCAAAAGCTGCAACTTAAAAAAAAAAGTTTCTTCAATGCTACACAGTCTAACTAATCAGAGGGTCAGAAACACCTGTCCTGTCCTGACCATGGGCATCACATGCACACATGCTGGCCTGCGCTCTGTGTAATCTTTGCATATGAGAGCAGATGAAGGAAACAACTTGAAAAATGCCACACCATGTGCAGGTTGTGATGCTTTAAGTGCTGTGGTATGAAAATGGCCAAGGGTGGGTTTAAATGCAATTCAGATGTTAACATATCTAATTGTTGTAAGAGTAGCCGGCCTACGTAAAAGAACAGTATATATGTTGATGTATCCATTGTTGTCTTGGTCATACTACAAAATGAAAAAAAATAAATAAAAAAAATAAATTAAGTTGTGTACTGAATCTAATCACAATATTGATCTAATAAATCACAACTGCACTAGTTTTTACATATCGTTCAGCCCTGCTCTAGCCCCAAGCTAACCATGTAGGCTTGATAAAGCTATCGTAGCTGTCATGAAGTTTCATTTGTTTAATTTAATTTACGTGGGATTCTTTTGAGAGGAACAAAGCTGCAGATGTCAAGTGGGGATGACTCTGCCTCATCCGGTGAAATTTGAATAGGTTTGGTTGATTTTATTTTCTCTTTTTCACTCAAGGTTAGTTAAAATCAGTAATGGATGAAGTACCTGAAAGCCATACTTGAGTGAAAGGACAGATATCTTACCAGAAAATGACTTTGGTCAAAGTTAAGTCACCTATAAGAATATTATTTGAGTTAGTCTTAAATTATCTGATATTTACTGCACTAAAGTATCAAAAGTAATTTTCATGATTTTATATGCACTGAAATATTGAAAGTAAAAGCACAAGTAAATTCTGGTAATAAAAAGCGCTCAGAATTTTAAGAATTATGAAGTTTTTTCTTCTTAACAAGTACACCACCTTAAAAATGGAGCCTAAATTACACTTGAAAAAAAAGGCCCTTTTCACAACTTAAAGGATTTAAAGAACAAAATCCAGTTTCCTTCATTCGTCTGTGCGCCCCTCCTCCCTCCCACCTTCATTCCTCTCCTCTTTCCCTCATTTGTAGCAATGATGAAGATACTTAGGGGAAATATATTGGAGTGAAAGTGTACATTTTATTTAGGAAATGTAGTGGAGTAAAAGTCAAAGGTGACACAAATATAAAAACTCGAATGAAGTACAGATACTCCAAAAAATACTTCAGTGGTGTAACAGTGTGTTACTGTAAAGCAGGTGTTAATACATGCAGCACAGGCTTTTTCTTAGGTCCATGTGTCTTTGCACTGTGTCAAAGTCATCGTCCTTAAACTGCAAGGCATCCCATCCCATCTGTCTGGGATGTCTGATGTAATGCTAGCAATTCCAGGTTTTGTGTTATTTTTTTTTATTTATTTATTTATTTTCAGGACAATATCAGATCTCTTTTTGCAAAGTCTGCTACTCATTCTTATCTTCGTTACTACAGCAGTGATGGTAGGGAGGCTGACTTTGGATGCAGGATCCAAGCCAGATGTATCTGCTGCCAAATTTATCTGCCAGTGCTTTATGGAGCAGTAAATGGAGCTGAAGTAGATGGACCCTACTCTTAAGGCAGATTGGTTCTGTTTCCAATTGAAAATCAATATCAGGGAAGAACACGCTGTTTGTTATTTCTCTTTATGTAGCCCTCGCTTAAGTTAAATATGAACAGTGCTCCAATGTTCGCCATTTGAAAAATTTGCCAACATACTCTAAAGATATTTTACAGTTTTCAGCATACACAAAGAGTTAGACCTTGTTAGTCTTGCTAATCATTTTAATGTAATGCCCTTTACAGTGATTCACTGTGAGGCATTATGATCCATCACACTGACCAGCTAGATGCAGTGGTGGAAAGAATCTAAGTACAGTACATTCGCTCAACTAAATTCCATGTCAGAGGGATATTGTACGTTTTACTCAACTACATTTATCTAACAGTTATAATTACTAGTTACTGTACTGAATTCATTAAGATTTAACATTAATAATAAAAAAACATATGATAAGCTTATTAGAAACAATACTTTGTTAAAGATAAAACCTTTGATTCCCAACCTTTTTGAATCGTGACCCCTTACATAAAGACTGTTACAGGTTGGGGCAGTGTGTCAGGTGTCAGATGTCGTGAGTAGCTTGTACTTCCGGCAAAGTGAGATTCCTACTCAAAACTTCTCAGATAGTTTAGTTTAAATAACTGTTAAAGGGCCCAAGAAGGTGCCTTTTCCAGTATTTCACCAAAAAAGCACAGATCAGAGAAAGGTATAAAAAAAAAAAAATGAGGACACATATGTGTAGCAGAACTTTTTTTGTTGTTGTTCTTATTTCCTGCCCCATTAATCAACAGCTGACCCCCACATTTATGTGGTGATCCTTTAGATTGGGCAGATGAGGAGGTTATAAAGTAGTATAGTGTAGTAGTATAACGTAGTAAAACTAGCTTCAGCTCAACAAGCTGCAGCAGTAAAATCCTACTTAAGTATGGATGCATCAGTTTAAACAATCTGTTGTTGTATTGATACAGTGCATGTACTTCGTTGAAGGATATGGGTATTTCTTTTGTTGCTAGCACAGATACCAGTGTGAGTGTAAAGCAAGGCTGTACTGGGTTCACTTTGGAGCTGATCATGGTTGTGATGATAAAGTCATATTACACCAACACCCCATTTTACCCCAATTTTTCTATTTTCTGTGGCCCTAATCATCCTTTCACATTTTGTAGCCTTTACCAAACATGATGTGAGCACTCAGGGCAGCTTCAGCACATTTTGAGCTTTGTGTACCAGGAAAAAACACATTTAAACCTGAGTGTATGATTAAAATATTTTTCATGCCTGGAAGATCACTTATTTCAGGAATTCTTGTGAAATACTGTGATGTGGTTGGAATGACCCCTGAATCAGCACTAGGCAGGATAGAATCAGCTATAAAATCATGGCATTAGTATTACATAATGCAGACCATAAATATCTGAACAGAACATTTCCTGCCATGTGTTACAGGTGCAATGATTTAATCCAATTGTGATTTGAATTTAATCAGAGAATGACAAATGAAATCAAAACGGGGCTAGCTGATGTACTGATGTCACTGTCTTTCCCATCTGTTTGGCAGTGTTGTTAAACCAAAGTGACTCAAAGTCAAGTTGCAACAATGAAACACAGTTTGCTTGCCATTTCTTCAAAGCCTGCTTAAATTTTTTCTCTGTGTCAGTTAGTTTCAGAGATACTACAAGTTTGAATTGCAGCCGTAATTAAAAAGGTATTTTTTCCCATTAAACTTTCACATCTAAAAAGAATAAAGCATGTTGAATTATATTTTGTTGAGTAGTTTTGATTGTCTCTGAAGAAATTAAAGTAGTTGGGCAGATTTTTGGGGACCTTATTATGAACAATGTCATGTGTCAATTTGCATGACTTTTTGATCAACTGGAAGCCAATTAAGTTGTAGAAAATTCAAAAGTACAAGGAGGTGACTTTAACACAACCCTGATTAACTTGTTTTGGGTAGTGTGGAGTTTATTATTAATGTGCTGTGGTGGTCTGTCAAATCAGGAGTTGGCAGCACACTCAAAATGACATTGAACTCATGCTCCAGCTAATGTTTTCAGTGTTAATTTATCGAACAAACCTGCTTTTCTTGGCAAAAATGTAGTCTTTGGCAGACTTTCATGAGGGCTTTTATTGCCATGGCCTCCCCTGATAGATGTTTATCTAATGTTCATCCTAAATATTTCACTGTGTCCTACAGTACCTTTACTTTCATCTCTAGGGTCCTCCCTAGTTTAAATCTGGAACCAAAAAAGATGGCCTCTGTATCCCTAAATGAAGAGACAGCTTGTTATCAGACAGCCAAGTCCCAGAACTTGAAAGCTCTTCACTCAAAAACCCTTTCCCACAACTGCTTAATGTGTATGAGACACAAAAATATCTGAATCATCTGCATAGAGAAATGGGTAAGATTAACAGGCTACCTTTATGTCATTAATATATAAAGGGAAAAAGAGTCCCTAGGACACTCCCTTGAGGGACCCTACAGCTCCAAGTTTTAGCTAAGGGACATGTTGCATTGACACCCACTATCTGTGCCCTTCTTGAGAGGTAAGAATTGACCCATTTAATGGCCAACTTGCTTAACCCCATGGTGCCACCATTTGTTGTTGGCTTGTTGCTTACTGTGATGATGTCATCAGAGGTTTGATGCACATCCAATCAGGCATCTTTGACTTATCCTGTCTGAATCTCCTTCCATGAGAGGGCATGTCCCATCTATCATCTTCATTCACTGCATAATTCCACTAAGTGGATATAGTTGCAGTTTATGTGGGCTGGAGCCTTATCCTGCCTTAAGAAGCAACAAATCCACTTAAAAAGGATTTCATTTGTCTGGATTTCAGTGGAACATTTTTGATGTACTAAAGGAAATGCAGAACCTTTCCTGAGTTTTAGTGATTTAACAAAAAAAAAAAAAAAAGAATGAACATGTAAAAAAAATGCCTGTGTATTGGCTTTCGTTAATTTAAAATAAAATGTTTAGTATCAGCCTTTGAACTTGTATGTCAAACCATAGTTTGGCTGCTAAAACAGATGGTGGAGTAGGGGAGTGTTATATACAGAGTCTACATTCAGTAAATGTAGAGTCTGTAAGCAAACCCTGGAGATCTTGCCTCCGGAAGAAGAGCAGAAGAGCCTTGGTTTCCGGTGCTAGGCTGTTTGTTGTCCGCGTGATATTGATCAATCACGTTTGACCCAGCTGCAGTTGTTGGCAGGTTAAACGCTCCGTGCAGTGAACTAACGAGGCGGAACATAATTGGCATCACTGCAAACTCTGAATCCATCGCAATGGTTCAGCATATTTACTTATATATAAACGGAAGTCGGAAACGGAAATTCGCCTCCTCAAACTGGAATGCCAAAAAATCGTGGGTCTGCCCTCAGAGGGTGTATCACCATCTGCCGGAAGTCAGACACCGAATACAGCCAATGAGTTCCGAGAATGGGGGAGTGTAGGATACAAGGGATAAGAAAACATAAGAAATAGACGTGCTCAAAAATACAGGTGTTTTTCCCCACAAAATCTATATATTAAAGGCGCTGTATGTAAGAATGTGGCCAAAACGGTTACTGCACTCAAATTCAAAATACTGCCGCGAGTCGTGTCCGCCCCCCCTCCCCTACAGATTCAAGGTTGCTGGACAGCAGCACGCTGGAGACTGATTTGTTTGCCCACAGGCGGCTGCTGTGGCAGGGCCGCATTGCTGCGTCCTTGATCTTCGATTTTCCAGCGGACCGTTCGAGCAAGTCTGGCTTCTCTGCTGCTAACGCTGCTGCCGGGATACAGCTGAGGAGGAGCCGGCTGCTAATGCTATGTACCGGGATACTGCTAATGCTGCTTGCCGTGTTGCTGTAGCTCAGTCGTAACTGTAACTGATGCTGAGACTCTACTGACTGTGTGACTGGTAGACGGCGGTGGGTGGCGCAACAGGCCAAAACACAAATTCAAAACATAAACATGATTTGCAGACCGTTAAATATTTTTCTAATGTGAATATTCTGGCTGTACTATTGTTGTCGGTGAGATCAGTATGTTATATGAACATTATTCCTTAGTCTCTGTGACATATTAGGAGGATTTTACGACTATTTGCTTTGGATTTCTTACATATAGCTCCTTTAAACAACTCAGTCTTGAGTTTAAAATCATTTAAAGTTATCTGTGTCTGTAATGTCAGACACAGTCTTAACACTACTACTACATTTCAAAAGATGAATGGAAATTATATATAGTTCAAAAAGCTCAACGCTTTTTGTTCTTCATAAGGAGGATTGTCAAAGGTTTTGTCTCATGAGCCCCCTCTCTCTCCCTCTCCCTTTAGCTGATGGGTCTTTGTGTGCTGTGTGTGGGGGTGTATGCCGAAGTGGAAAGGCAGAAGAATCGAACCCTGGAGGGCCTTTTCCTGGCCCCTGCCGTGGTGCTCATCCTGCTGGGCCTGGTGATGTTTACAGTGTCGGTGGTGGGCATGGTTGGATCCCTCAGGGACAACAAGACTCTGCTGCACATGGTAGGGCTGATAGAGGATGAGGAGGGGGTGTGGGCATGTCTTTTAATGTTTGTTTTCCATGATATGTGTGTGTTTGTATGTGTGTGTGTGTGTGTGTGTGTGTGTGTGTGTGTGTGTGTGTGTGTGTGTGTACAACCGTTTCGTTTAAGGCTAGGATTTAAATTTTCAGGGCTGTGAACACTTTGGGTTGTTGCTGTTAACACCAGGAAGGTAATGGGAATAAAATATTTATTCATAAACGTATAGGTGTGTAAATTACACACACAAAACTGAGAAATATAAACTGTGTTCAAAGTTTGCCCAACAGCAGCAGTTCATAAAACATGTAAATCAGTGATCTCTTTTTTCACCTCAAATGTAAAGGCACAGCTGTTGGTTTTGCCAATAACAGAAAAATAGCTCAAAGGAAGCAGGGATATATTATTATGGTTGCTATGCAACTATCTAATTAGCTTTAGCTAAATAAGCTGAACTGAAAAAGGGGATTAAAAGTTAGCAATAAAAAAGGAAGTCAGTGATTTCTCTGCTTATGCTTTGATGAAGAGGATGAGCAGCTCATTTCATACTGAGGAATCCATGAAGCTAATGTTACTCACTGAGGCATTATGTTCCTTTATGCGCTGCTTTTTTGCTTCTCTCAGCACTGGTAGGTTGGTGAAACTAAGCTTTTAAGTCAAATTTTCTGTCATTTTGAAAAAATTAATTAATTCAATATCTGAACCACTTATCCTGTGGGGGGTAGCTGGGTTGAGGTGAGAGGATGGGTACACCCTGGACAGGTCGCCAGACTATCACAGGGCTGACACATAGAGACAGACAACCATTCATGGTCACATTTACACCTGTGGGCAATTCAAAGTCACCAATTAACCTGTGTGTCTTTGGACTGTGGGAGGAAGCTGGAGAAAACCCATGCTGACACACACGGAGAACATGCAAACTCCACACAGAAGGGCTCCCCCACCTGGGGTTCAAACGCACCACTGGCGGTTCGAACCAGGAACCCTCTTGCTGTGAGGCGACAATGCAAATACTTTTCCACCGTGCCAGTGTTTTGAAAAAAATGTCAGAAAATAAATTATCTCAGCTAATTGATGATAAACTTGGGCATAGAATGTAGACATTATTGACTGTCTGCTAAGCAACAGTTAACCTTTCCATAATCACTCCTACTTAATAGAGCTGCCGGTTTTTCAGTTTAAAGACCGTGTTAACTGATGACTTTCATCTGAACGTGTCTGTGCTTCCTCATGGTAACTTAAGTGAATGGTTGGCATAGATAATAAACAGATGAGTATGTATTTAGAATTAAAGTGAAACTGAAGACTTTTACAAGGACACCTACATGTTCTGTTCTTGTTTTTATGCCTCCCTGCTGGCAATAGCAGGGAGGCATAAAAAGGTGCTGTCTGTATATCCGTCTCATTCTTGAGAACACAATATCTCAAGATCACTATGAAGGAATTTCCCCAAATTTGGCACAAACACCCACTTGGACTCAACAATGAACTGATTAGATTTTGTGATCAAAGATCATTGTGACCTCCCAAAACATGTTTTTGGCCATAACTCAATAATTTCTACTTTAATTATGACAACACTTCACACAAATGTTTAATAGGATGAAGTAATGACATTTTATATCCAAAAGGTCAAAGGTCAACTTCACTGTGGCATCACAATGTTCTACTAAAACACTTTTCTAGCCATTATTCGACAACGCTATAATTGAGGAACATAAGGGGAGACATTTGGTCAGATATTGAATTGGTGACACTAATTTTGGGTGTCCATCTTGAAATTGTGGTGATTGTATTGATCGGTGCTGCCGGGGAAAGATGTGTAGTAAGCACCCAGGTTTTCACAGTCATGGATATAAACTCTAAAAAGTGTGACTTGACTGGTTAGCAGAGCCATACAACTGCAAGGTGGTAATTTTAGGTATTGGTTACTATAACTAACAGCAACCATGATGCATTTGGCTGAGAGTCACCAGTCGGTTAACACTTAAACATCAGACCGCATAGTATGTGTTCTGTTTGTGATGCAGACGAATGATGTTTACTTTGTGGTCATTGTGCCAGTTAGAGCAACTAACATTATATTTTACAATAACACCATAGTTAATGGATGGAGTTAATTCATTCATGACGTTAACTCATGTAAACTACATTATCCAAGCAGTCTTAATGTAGTTGACGTTAGTTATCAGTTTTTATCCAAAGTTGAAGTTTGACACAACTGTTGAAGCAGCCAAGAACTGCACAGGTTCCTACTGATGTTGTCAAAAGTAACATTACATAGAAAGTAAAGGTCAAAGGAGAAAATTGAACACTCCTTTCGACAGCTTGCGTTCAAATGTGCATGTATTGTAGGGGGATTCCATCACAGTAATGGCAACTTGTTTACCTTTGGTCTTACCCAGATTCGTCTGTATTTGCTCTAAATGACACAATGCACACTCACACTAAAACCTGAAAATGTAATAAGATAGAACTTCATTCATACCAAAAAATTTTTATACCAAAGATGCTTCCTATACATAATAAAAATAATTGTATACATAGCAACAGAAGATATACAGTTTTAGTTAGATATGTGTCTTCCACCTTTAAACAACAGGTGTTATCTTGCTAAATTTGGCTTGCCCTATTTTTTATGAGCTACTTGGTAGGCCCTGGCTCAATACTGCTAAGTTATTGATATGATATGATATGATATGATATGATATGATATGATATGATATGATATGGTAAAATGATGATTGATCGGGTTTGTTTTAGACAAAACTGATCCATTATTGCAGGATCTTCCCAGAAAACGATCTTTAGGATAGCACTACCTCTATTTTATAAGTAAATTATGCTTTGTGTCCTTGTTGTTTTAAAAAGGAGCAACTGCAAAATTAATTTGTCTTTGGTAGTGATGTAAAACATTTTTTGGGTGCTTAATATTTACTGCTTAATATTTACCCTGAATGCTGTCTGTATCTGTCATCCTTGTCCCTCCACAGTTCCTTTGTGTTCTCTGTGTGTTGCTACTTCTTCAGGCGATCGGGCTTGTCACAGCTCTCATCTTTGAAAACAAGGTAAACTTGTTTGTGTCACGTGTTCACACACCCTTTACATACCAGTATATTACCCCTAATGATAGTCTCTAGCCACAGTCAGGTCACTACCTCCTCACTGCTTTTTCTGACTGGCATTATCCTTTTTCAGTGTTCATAATAATGACCACCTCTCCTCTGTGTCTCTGCCCCCCCCCCCCTCCATTTTATCTAGACGTCTGCCTTGTTTCAGAGCAGTATACGAGAAGGAATTAAACACTACTACGATGATCTGGACTTCAAAAACATCTTGGACTATGTGCAACAGAAGGTACTTTGATATTTTCTCCAGAAGAGATGAAAAGAAAGGGAATGTGATTGTAAGATACATTTCTTATATTTGTAGACAGTATAATGATGAAAATTTAAATACAAGAATGGTAAAATGATGGAAGTGTTTGATACTGTTGTGATACGTAGGTGGAGGATAAAAAGGGCTTATTATGTACAGCTTGATGCTCTCACAAGAATTCATTGTACATTATTCAGAGCTTTAATGCTCATAGATTTGTAGAAGTCAGATGGGCACACAGGTTTGTTGTCCTGCATTTTAATCCAGCCAGTTAAGCACCAAGCTGGTCATTTAATATCACAGATGACATGATTGTTAATTTAGTATTAACTGTTTCAGTTACACTGTTGGAGTAGTAAGTTTGCTTTCACATTTTCTTACCATTGTGGCATGGTTCCCTATGAAAGTACAATAGAATTTAAACAAAAAAGTGTATAACCATGTACATACTGACCCCTTCAAACCCTCTGAGTACAGTATCACACTGAAGATATTCAGTAAGTGCTGTCAAGGTTTTTGGCTATTTTTTAATTGTGTTAGCCGCCTTTATAGTGATTTAGCTTGGAAGTTTCTCTACTGATGGAATTACCTGATTTGTTCAGAGTTGTCATGTTTTTTTTTTGTTTTGTTTTTTCATTATGCCTTTATGTCTGCGATAGCAATGGCCAGAGGCATAATGTTTTCAGGTTGCCCATCCCATTCATATGAACATGATACCTCATAAACACCTTGAGGATATTTTTTTCAAATTTGCCACGCATATCCACTTTGATTCAAAAATGAACCGATTACAATTTGGTGGTTATAGATCAAAGGTTAAGGTCACTGTGATCTCATCCATTGCATTCTCATAATGGTTAATGGTTAAATGGTCAAGGTCAATGTGACCTCGTCCATCTCATTTTGTAAATGCAAAATTTCAACAACACCTGAAGGACATTTCCTCAAATTTGGCACAAATGTAGAATTTGGTGGTTAAAGGTCAAATGTCAAGGTCAGTATGACCTCACAAAACATGTCTTTGGCTATGACGAAGGAATTTAGACACGAGATATGATAAAATTTCACACAACCATCTAATTGGATAAAATGATGAAGTGATGACATTTTATATCCAAAAGGATAAAGGTCAACTTCACTGTGACATCATTTATTGGCCATTATTCAACGTTGTATCTCAGGAACAAAAGGACAGATATTAAGTCAGATTCTGAATTGGTGACACTATTCCTTGGTGTCCATCTTGAAGCTGTGCTGATTGTATTGATGTTCTGTGCCATCGGGGGGAAGATGTGTGTGAAGCTTCCATGACAGATGTGAACTGTAACTACAACTCAACAGGTTCGCGGAGGCATACAACCCAAGGTAGTAGTTTTTACTGTTTATAAATGATTAGTTTTAGTTTAGTTGTTATTAGTCCATCCATCCATCCATTTTCATCCGCTTATCCGGGGCCGGGTTGCGGGGGCAGCAGGCCAAGCAAAGCACCCCAGACATCCCTCTCCCCGGCAACACTTTCCAGCTCCTCCTGGGGGAACCCAAGGCGTTCCCAGGCCAGACCCCTTCCTCCCCCCGGCTGTGCCTCGAGATCCTGTCCATGAAGATCACAAACAGGACTGGTGAAAAGGGACAACCTTGGCAGAGACCAACACCCACCGAGAACGTAGTCGACTTCACACCGAGTATGAGGACACAGCTCTCACTTTGGTCATACAAGGACCGAATGGCTCGTAGCAGGGAGCCTGGCACCCCATACTCCCGTAGTACCCTCCACAAGACCCCCCGCGGGACATGGTCGTAAGCCTTCTCCAGGTCCACAAAGCACATGTAGACTGGATAGGCAAACTCCCACGCCCCCTCCAGCAGCCTTGCAAGGGTAAAGAGCTGGTCCACTGTTCCACGGCCAGGACAGAATCCACATTGCTCCTCCTGAATCTGAGGTTCGACAATCGGTCGGAGCCTCCTTTCCAGCACCCTGGAGTAAACTTTACCCGGGAGGCTGAGCAGTGTGATACCCCAATAGTTGGAGCACACCCTCCGGTCCCCTTTTTTGAAGATGGGGACTACAACCCCGGTCTGCCACTCTGCAGGCACTGTACCCGACATCCACGCGACACTGAACTGGCGTGTCAGCCAAGACAGCCCAACAGTGCCCAGAGCCTTCAGCATCTCAGGGCGAATCTCATCCACACCCGGCGCCTTGCCACTGGGGAGCTTCTTAACTACCTCACCGACCTCCGACAGGGATATGGGCGAGACTTCCCCTGAGTCCTCGGGTTCTGCCTCGTTCTCAGTGGACGTGATGGCCGGGTTCAGGAGGTCCTCAAAGTGCTCCTTCCACCGCCCGACGATGTCCCCAGTTCAGGTCAGCAGTTCACTCTCTCTGCTGAGCACAGCCTGAGACAAGCCCTGCTTTCCCTTCCTGAGTCGGTTAACGGTCTGCCAGAACTTCCTTGAGGCCAACCGAAAGTCCTTCTCCATAGCCTCCCCGAACTCCTCCCACACCCGGGTTTTTGCTTCAGCGACTGCCACAGCTGCAGTCCTTCTGGCCAGCTGGTACCGGTTGTTATTAGTGCCAGTATTAATCTGTTTTGTTTGCAGTATGGTGCTGTTTGTCAGGAGCAGGATTTAAGAAGTTCGGAAAATGAAGTTACAATACAAACACATAATTTAGCAAATGCAACTGACGCACAGTCATGTAGACATCCCTGTCTTAATAAACATATACAGCGATACCATGCTTGTTGTGTTGATAAATTTGACCAAACTGACAATTGACTTTTCTGTATATTTTCATGTAAGCTTAGTTTTGCAAGTGCACTTTATCATTTCGGTTAGTTTTTATTTTTGCTTTACTTAACTATAAAAAAAAAAAACTTGGTGTCAGGTAGAGTAACAGGACCTACAGTGTGATTATTCATTATGGTTCATGTAGCTGGACTCTACATCATTTTGCTTATCTAAAAAACATATAAGGAAATATAAATGTAACTTTTAGAACGGCAAAAAGATAAACTAGTGTGTATTTGTCTAACCCAGAGGACTGGGTGGAGGTGGAGCTGCAAACAATGCAGGGGGAAAGGTTGTGGCAGTCTGCAGCTACCAAATCTCTAAAGATAACGAATGAATAAAAGGAAAATGCTGCAAGTGGGTATTTTGGAAATGTTTCAAGTGCCCTCTGGTTGAGATACATCTGTCATCTAAGCAATAACAGTAGAACCAACATCAGTATTGTCTCCACTGAAGCACATACTATATGGCTTCAGTTTCTTTGAACTTGAACTTCAAAACAAATTGGCTGTAGTTGGGTGTTAAAGGGGCAATAAGCGAAATTCATCATTTCTAACCCGGCAGCCCAGTTAACATTTGCAATTAGCAGAGGTAGAGGGGGGGTGTGGCTCATGACACACTTTGTTTTGGTCTACAGGCAGTGCACAACAGCAAACCTAGCGGTGAAACGATTTCGCTTTTTGTCCCTTTAAATCTTTGGCCACAACTCAGAAAATAGTCTCTTGCCTCAGAACTACTATCCTCACAGTCAGGAGCCCTTCTGTTAGGGGATTCACACTGTTTTTTTCATCACCTACGTCAGTAGAGAGTGCAGTAAATCCCGCTTCCTGCCTTTCATCGTCCTTTTCTTTTGTTTCTTTTCCCACTCCTTGTAAAAATGTCTTTTTCGCACAGCCAGTGTGGCTCCTGGCAGCATGCAGCTGAGGTCAGGCTATCACAGAGATAGAGATGTCCTTCATCATCTTCAAAAGGTCTCAACATGTTGGAGACTTGAATATTCTCTGTGAAGTACTTTAAAATGCTAGCCCTAGCCTTTAATTGATTGTCAGGAACTCTGCAGTCTTCACATGAACACCTGTTTTCTGCTCCTGACATTTCCACACTGACTGAAGTTTGCAGTAGGAATTAGATGTACAGAGAGATCATTTGTTCATCTGCGTGGTGAGAAGGCAGCATGGTGAGTGAGCTCTGAGGTGAAACAGAGGTGTAGATTACACAGCAGAGGCTGTAATGCAGTGGGTTGTTTCATTCCAGAGATTCTAAACTCGAGCTTGTTGTCGTTTCAAATTTTAATTGCAGATGAGCCTTTGTTTTGATAGCATGCTTTGTTCCTAACCGCCTTGTCTTTGTACCGTTTTGTCTTCCAGTTTTCATGTTGTGGAGGGGATGAGTATAAGGACTGGGGAGTCAACCAGTACCATTTCTGCAATGGTACTGGTCCACTAGCCTGTGGGGTTCCATATACCTGTTGTGTTCGCCGAAAGGTGAGTGCTGGCAACACACACAGTACAAACGGGCCTTGACATAAAAATCTCATAAAATGACTGCACCAGCTCTTTGTAGTGCTTCCTGTATATGCCTTCACATATGCCTTGGATGTAATGACTGAGTGGGTAAAAACAAATAATAGAACAGCGAGAACAATCTGGTAAGTTAAGAAAAAATTACATCAGTTTACTGTAATGCGGCCTGTAAAGCCAGGAAAAGAGAACACTGTCAATATTACGATATCCAAAACCTATGATGATATATAGTCTCATATCACAATTAAGGTTGAGTACCGAAACCCGGTGCCAATATGGCATTTGTTCTTGTACGACAGGTACCTACTGCACAAATAACAACGTAGATTTTGGTGCTTCATGTCAGTGCTAAATTGTTCACGTAGCAAGTGTGCAGTTGAAAGAGAGTGGGTTTGTGACAGTGACATGTGACAGCGAGGCTGCGGCACCCAAAGCAGAGAGTATGAAGTTAAATGTAGCAGTACTGTGTGTGGACAGTTTAGGCCATTAGTCAGTGAATAAACGCTACAACTCCTCAAGAGCCAAATTAAGTTTCCATGTCTTGTTTGACACCTGCTGATTAAAGTGAAGTAGGTTAGGTCTGATGTTGGCAAACAGAGTTAGCCTCCTATTGGAAACTGCCCAGGCTCACTGAAGGTGGACTGTAAAATTAGACCAGTTATTCTTATTGTAGTGACAATCTCAGCTGCTCCTTAAAAGGTAATGGAGAAATGTCTGGCATCTTAGTCTCTCCTGAGGTAGGGAGACAATTACTATATCATAGCAGAACTCAAAATTAATTTTGCTGTTATTATTGTAATGTTATTTAAGCATACTTTAAACTGTTAAGAGTTAATATATGGTTTAGTTGCAAGTTTAACTTTGCCTTTGCAAAAAAAAAAGCTGTTCTGTGATGTTGTTGACTTATTTATTTATTTTTTTCCCCGAGTATTGTTTCAGGCACTGTTTAGGCACCAGTATTTTTTAAAAAACAAACAAAACAAATGATACCCAACCCTTATCATGATATCAATGTAATAATGATGCATTACCCAGCCCTAATTATTGCCTTGTAGTTTTGCTGTGGTCTGATTCATGGCTTATTCACTGCATTATTACAAATAAACCATAAGGATTGAACATAAAGTGGTATGGACTGACAAGTAACTCACTGATTGGACAGTTTTGGCTACTGTCATCCTGCACCTTTAGCGGCACATGAACGGTGGGACATCAAGTTCCAGGGTTTGAGTTAACTGGACTTTATATATCATAATGGCGAACAGGTTGAAAGCAGAGTTCGATTTTTAGCTTTTACACTAGCCTACTCGATCTGAACCACACGGAAAAACACACCAGACTTGGTTTAAAATGCATGTAACAGGATATATTTTAAAGGAATTATCATAAAAATAAAGTAGAAAAAAGACTAATAAAAAATGATGCTTCTGGAAGGAAACACGAACATTTGACACAACACAAAGTAAAGATAAGTCAGGTGAGCTCTCATGATGTCTAAATTCACTTTCAGACAGAGCGTCCGCCATGTGTCATCTGGAATGAGAATCACATTTACTGCCTGTTAATTAGCAAGTATTAAAACCATGTGACCCGGTATCAGTGATGTTAGAGCCATCCTGTTTGATAATCCTAGTCCCTGCTGATACACAATTCACACCAAAAAACTTTGCTCTGAGTTAGTGATGTCTCCTGTTTTATTAAAGCAGGAAGAGACATGTATTGTCTACACATCAGAGAAGTAATTGGTTGTGTGAGAGAAGTGTCTCATAGAGCTTTTGGGAGAGTTGTCTCTTTAAATGAAATGTTAGTCCCCTGTGGCCTCCTCCACCCTCCATAGTAATTCTCCTGTCCCTGGGCTCAAAGCACTGATACTGTCTCTGGAAGCAGTGGAGCTATGCTGGAGAAATTAATGACAGAATCATCCAATACTCACACTCATACACACACCGTAGAGATAGAGTTGGTTAGGAAAGCTGAACATTGGCTAGGTTTCCGCTGTTATCGGTCCCGAACTGTCAGTGCTGCAGCCATTTTAAAAACACTTAAGTTCATGCTTCAGCTAGCAGGGGACAGGAACACCCCCTTGTGAGGAGCTTTGCTCCCACATATGTCCCTTATGGTGTTGTCTGTGGTCATCTCAGCTTGGGTTAAAGTTGGGTCTCTGACTCTTTATATCTTAACTCTTTGCACAGGTTGGAGAGGTCATCAACACTCTCTGTGGTTACCAGACTCTGGAGAAACAGGTGAGAGGAACAACAGATAATGACTGCTAATTGATAGTGAATGAATTAGTGATTTCATCCTATCTTCACTGTTACTATGGTAAACTATAGTTTTATTCAATCACATTAACTTATGTTGCTATAATGAGTATGCAGTTTAGGAAAGGGAAATAAAGGTTAAAACCTAATGTTAATTATCTGATATTGTAACAGTTTTTTTTTATGCAGTGATCTAAAATAGTAGTGACACACTTAAGTATCACGATGCTATATTTTGTGGTACTGTATCGATTTCTCAAAAACACTGTTGATTTTTAAATTGTTTCCTTTTTTTCTTAATTTGTTTACCTAAAGAATTCTGCAAGCACTTTCATTGTATTTTATTTTTTTTTACTGATATAGGTTAATGATAATTCCTTTGCTAAGTTGACTTTTTTTATGTGTGTGTAGTTGTGTGTTCTTTATACTATGACAGTTTCCCTAAAATGAGATGTAAAAAGACACAATATATCTCCTTGCTTACAATATAGCAATATGTTTCAATATATTTAATCAGAATCAGATTTACTGGCCAAGTATGTGTAACATACAGTACAAGGAATTTGACTCCAGTCATTTGTTGCTCTCAGTATACATACACAGAATACACGTACAGCTAAAACAAGGACAACAATGCTGACCAAGGTTAACACAAACACCTACTTTTATATAGATATTTTGGGGATGCACAATATTGGATTTTTTGCCGATATGTAACAACTCATTTGACCGATAACCAAGACCAGTGTCGATATATTCACTTTTTGACCCACCTAATTTTAGTGATCATCATGTCTCGTCTTTAGTGGAATTAACATCATATTATACATGCATACTCTTATCATGATGGCCCACCAGCAGATGGAGACATGAAATAGAAAACTTTTCAATGTATGTAATATCCATTCATTGTGCAAAGTAAGAAAAAGCATGTTGGAGGATTCTGATAGTTCATCTATAAAGCCGATATTGGGCGATATAGAATGTTAAATATAACAGGTTTCCAACATACATGAAGTAATTTTATTTAATTTAATTTTTATTTAATTTTTTATACTTTATTAATCCCCAGAGGGAAAATTCAATTTTAGTACGTGGAAATGACAATAAATGCAGTGTGTAAAGCATGATTGGATTATGTTTGACATTTTTCTACATGTTTACACTGTGTATTAAGATTAGAAATAAACATAATTTTTTTTCTGACAATTTGGACAGTCTTAACTGTTTATCATAGAGATAGCATATGGAAAAGTAACCAAATGGGAATTCATCTTTTTGGCTAAGCCAGTGACTTAAATACCTACGCAATCAAGGCACTTAAATCACATTGATGCAAAACCCTTTAAAAAGAGTACTAAAATAATAGTGCTGAGGTGGAAGATTAGGAGAAAACAAAACCCAAGCAGTGATGTATACTGATCAGCATATGTGCTGCTTAAATGATGATATTTATTTATATGATTTATAATTTCAAAGCAGATGTACAAAGTGCTTTACAAAAAATAAAAAGCAATAGAGAAAATAAAAAACAAACAAACATTAAAAGCAATTTAAAAGTGATACAAAGTGGGACAAAAGGAGCTACACATGAGAGAGTAAAACAAAGGAAGATTAAATAAAACACTCAATAAAATAAAAGATAAGAGAATAACTTTGATTAAAAATATGTTATAGGAAGTGACTTTAATATAAAAGTGAGGTCAGGCCGTAAACCCTGTGAAAGTACATTCATAAAAATGTGATTTGAAGAGGGATTTAAAAGAGGATAAGAAACTCGGCAAGCTAATGTCCTCAGGGAGGTTGTTCCAGAGAGTGGAGGCCCTAAAAATAATAATTGAAATCAAATTGCTTTAAATACTCTTGCTTAAGACAAGTAACTTTGTTAAAACATAGGTAATGATTTGGTCCCGGTCTGTTTGTGCAGTAAAACCAACAGGACACACTTTCGACTCATTTTCATTCATCAGGAGATTATTCAGTAACACTATAAACAAGCGATTCTCAACCATCGGGCCATGCCTTCTAGTGGACAGTGGAGATACTGATAAAATTACAAAGCTAGTTATTTTTATATCTAAATGTACTTGAGAATTCACATTTAAAAAAAAAAAAAAGTCCAATTAAAATACAGAACTTCAGTGACTAGTTACGTAAGGGATAATGTATAATGAGCCGGTGAATACTGGGAAAATAACTCCCTTCAGGGGAATGAAACCCCTCCGCTGCGCGTCGGGGTTCTATTCCCCTGTCGGGAGTTATTTTCCCAGTATTCACCGGCTCATTATACATTATCCCG
>NC_065513.1:9085699-9090534 GCF_006386435.1 Epinephelus moara
TTCTGTCACTATAGTTTTAATTGACATGACTTATGGCACTTTAATGTCTGCCTGCCTAGCAGTAATAGGGGGGAAATGAAAGCACATGTTCAACTGTGTGTTGATTTGTTTATGATACGCTTCCAAGTTAAAAATAACATGCTGTACAGTGTACATGCACTATTTTTGAATAAAATAGCTATTTTTAACGATAAATTTTCTCTTTTTTCCCCTTGTATAAATATCGTGATATATATCGTATCGTGGACTCTTTATCGTGATAATATTGTATCGTGAGTTTCTGGTATCCCAAGTGAGGAAACATGACTCTGAATATGTTAAATTTGGATTTATAATGGCAGGCAGTGATGCTGAGCTCAAAGCACAGTGTGCTGGATGTGGTGAAATCCTGTCAAATGAGGCGCTAAAACCATTGAAGCTCCACAGACACTTCAAACAAAGCTCCTGAGATGTGTTAGGAAGCCAAAACAATATTTCCTAAAAAAGGCACTTCAGACATAACATTAACAGCTGGCAGTGGCATAACATATATTTATACCACAGTTTAGTTTTTCCCACTTTTTTTGGTTATTTTTCTTGTCATGTTTTTTTCATCATTCATTTGGGAAGGTGGTCCTCCTAAATTAACATAGGGTCGAGATTCCCTGTTATAAACTGTAATACTGTAGCATGTGTTTTTCATTAGTTATCTAGTGTTTCATAGCTGTAAAAATGTAAATGATTAGTACTCTAAGGTTCTGAGAGAAATACATGTGTTGGTGAGGAACAAGTACATTATGGAGCCTAATACATTCTTTTGAGATGACAATAAGCTAGTAAAACTTAAATTGTGGTGATCAGCTTTACCCAAGAGCTTGAATTTTCCTTTACGGCCATGAAACCCTAGATAGAACAGAGTCTGTGATGTTAATTGACTCGTTTGTATGTTTTTCCATCCTTCAGCATCTAGTTTCAACAGCAAACATCTTAAATTGAAATACATCCAACTGTGTGTGACAGCTTTGGAGTGTTTAAACTTCATTGGTTTAACTTGCTAGTTTTCTTCTTTTTTTCAAAGGCAGCGACTGTTGATTTGAGTCTGAAATTGAAACTTTCCTTTTGTTGTCTTCCTCCGGTCTGTGCATCAGCGTGAAACCCTGCATGAGTTGATCCATGTGCGAGGCTGTATCCATGCAGTCAACCTCTGGATGAGTGACAACATTGGAATAACCATTGCACTCTGCTGCGCCATTGGGCTGCCCCAGGTAATTTAAAACTCATAGCACTGACTCACTGACACTGAACTGGGTTTGAAGCCCTCTTTCCAACCAAATGCACCTCTCCAACTTAGCCTCAATATCTGAACCGTAAACTCCTCGCTTCCTGTGAAAGTTTCTGATGTTTTAATTTTCCTCACAACACTGTCTGGCAAATAATTTTCTCAGCTGCATTAAAAAGACATGATTTAACGCTGCCAGAATACTTAACATCGTTAGCAAAAACTATATTGATTGTTGTGTAACTCCAAGTTTTCAAAAACTTTTTCACAGTTTCATTTCTTTATACCTTGTGGTAAATCTGAATTTGTCTCCCACACATTACAATGTCCACAAATCTTCCCATGCATACATTTGGACTTGTGGCAACCCCCTCAGAGAGGAGTAATTACAATCATTACCTTTTTAAACAGCTGCATAAATAGCATTGGTTTTCTCCAGCACCACATTTCCAGAATAAATTGTAGCTCGTACATTTTGTCCAGTTGAAAAAAAAACACCTACTCTCTTGCAGTTAATAGTGTCCTCACACTGAAATCCAAGGTTTTTACTTTTTGCCAGGTCTACTCTTAACTTTGTTACAGAAACAGCTTTCTGTTCCTTTAAATTGCTATGGCCTGTGTACTCCTGGGTCTGATTTCTGCCATTGTGTTGATCCTGTAGGTGTTCAGTGTTTCCCACAGAATTAGAATCTGTAACCTCTTTTACACTGTTCCCACCTAGGTGGGAATTTCATGGCGTTATTCTCCCCCACCATTCTTAAATAATGTATATAATTGCGGGATGGGAGGACAGAGTTGTCTCGTCTTTAAGATGACAGTGGAGGTAGTAACAGTGGCAAATCAACATCTGTGTAGAAGGCACAGTCAGCAGGATAGACCACTGACGGGGCAGTTGAGACCTTTGGACGACGTGTTATGTGTGCGACCCACTGCTGGGGATTTAAAAAGCAGAAGCAGAAGAGGCTTGGCCTAAAATGTACTGATAGAGGAAGAGCTCCTGCAGAGGTCACTGAAAGCAAATTTTAAGACCCAGCCCTGGACCTTGGGGTGCATGGTTTCCATGGAAGTGCAGCTGGTTTCATTTAAAGTAGTTTGGAGAAACGATGGACAATGCTCAAATGAGAGCGCTATTGTTCTAAGAAATAGAGCGCTCTGTTTCCATATGAATTCATTAACGGTTAAATTTCACTGTCACTGCGCCTGGCATTCAGCTGCTCCGTCTGTGTCCAGAGTACGCTTTGCATAACGGAACAGTATATATATTCCAACAGTGCTCTGAATTGACGCTCCAGCTCCAAAAATAGAAAACCAATATGTGACGTCAAATGCGGGAAACCCTGATGTCCCTTTACACATACCACGGTTTGATTGTTGGGGATATTGAGCTACTGTGGACCATGTAAAGGTCTGAATCATATAACTTGAAACAGGTTTTTAGACCGTGCAGTTTCAGACTGTGAGTTCTCATCCTATTGGCTGTGAGAGAAGGTCAAGATTTTATAGCAGTTATCAACAGTCTTACAGCTGGGTTTCCTGCAATGCTTTATAGCACCTAAAATGAAAAACATCTTCAATAACGTCATAAAAAATTATTACACACACAAAATACACCATCAATCACAAGGGAAAAACTGCAGTGGCACTATTATTAGGGATGTCCTGATGAAGTTTTTTTTGGCACAGACTTTAGCAGTGGGCATCTGCCAAAACGGAGTCCAATCAGATACTAAGATTTATTTGAAAGATGATTAAATATATATCTGACACATTGAATTAACAGCTGCAGCTACTTAGTCTGGTGCATCCTATTTTTTACAAGCTACGTGATCCAAATACTGAAGAGCCTGGTTCAGACCTATTACGTTTATAAGCTTGAAGTATTGATCTGATATGATTGAAAGATTAACTCGGAAATCGTGACTCCTGAGATTGATTTGAAGCAATCCGCTAGAGAGAAGACCTGTCACTCTGTAACACTGCTGTGCAACCGCGAGTTAACTCCAACAGAGTGATGCTTTTTGTTTTTTGTTTTTTAACCTCATAAACAGTCTTTGGGTGAGTGCAGACACTGGCCCACAGAGAGCACACATACCAGACAACATTAAAGTTTAGTGTTGGCTTGCCATCAAGTTACTCGTAGAATTAATGTTAAAAAGTGACAGCTGATATGACCTGCTGCTGCTTGTTATTTTAACTTGTGAACGCCAGTGTCTGTGCTGGCTGAAAAGGAGAAGCTGAATGTTTTGTACACTGCATTTGCACTGTATAAACACATTTAAATATCCATAGTCGGTGTATTACCTACAGTAGATGTCAGCCAGCATGCTGCCAGTTTGAAAAAGCAGATAAGAATATCGACTTTGGTCCTGAAAGTCTCACAGTAACATAAGTGATAAGTCGAGACAGCTGTATAAAAGCAGTTCCTTGTGTTCTGCAAGGTAAAATTACTGTTTCTGTCAAAAGGAGTCTAGTGGCTGTGGACGGGGGCCGCAGCAAAATGCATCTCAGCCGTCTGAAAAAAAACCCACCTAATATCAGTTGAAGTGTACACTATATTTATTCCTGTGAACATATATCTCAAGAATATATATCAAAAACACATTGAGGGAATTTCTTCAGATTTGGCACAAGCTTTCATTTGGACTTAACAATGAACTTATTAGAATTTGGTGGTTAAAGGTCAAGGTCACTGTGACCTTGTATATGCCTCATTCTTGTGAACGCGATATCTCAAGAAGGCCTTGAGGGAGTTTCCTCTCAAGAATGAACTGATTAAAATTTGGTGGTTGGAGGTCAAAGGTCAACATCACTGTGACCTCACAAAACAAGTTTTAGGGCATAACTCAAGAATTCATATGCTAATTATGACAAAATTTCACACAAATGTCTAATAGGATATGATGATGAAGTGATGACATTTTATATCCAAAAGGTCAAAGGCCACCTTCACTGTGACATCATAATATTATGCACAAAAAAAAATTGGCCATTACTCAACACCATAACTAAGGAACTGAAGGGGAAATATTTGGTCAGATACTAAATAAGTGATTCTAGTCTTTGGTCTTCACCTTTGACACTGTGTTGATTGTATCTGTGCTGTGGTGGGGAAGATGTGTGTAAAGCATCCATGTTTTTACAGACATGCACGTGAACTGTAAGAGCAATTTGACTGCTTGACGGAGGCATTCAACTGCAATGCAGATAGGGATGGGAACTGGTTAGATTCATCGACATCATTAGCCTTTAAACTTAACGATTCCCTTATCGATTCTTTTCATTACGCCGAATCTTTACGTCGATGACGCACGTCACGCTCGTCAGTCAGCAGTATGTTCAACAACAAAGAAGACATAATGGTGGAGAGACAGAAGCGGTCGAAAGCTTGGCTTCACTTCACCAAAAAAGACTCATGATGACATTCACTCATCACAACAGCATGACGTTTATTTAGGCAGCACCGTAATTACATGCAAGGGCGGAAACACCACCAATGCTACAGTGATTTGTTTTCCACTACAGGGCTCTACTGTGCGAGCATTTTAACGTTACTCGCATTTGCGACTAAAAATAGTTT
>NC_065513.1:9090700-9092134 GCF_006386435.1 Epinephelus moara
TAAGTAATTTATTCCATTGAAATATCATTGATGTATTATAGAAAAGTGATTTATCTTTTTATAAATGACAAAAGGCACATCTACCTCATTTTTGCTGTGGTATAGTGATACTACTCAGAACCGTGATACTGTCACTGGTATCGTACCGTGGGTCCCAATTTTGGTACCATGACAACACTAACAGATTCTGTAATGTTATCTGACGTAGATGAAAGCAAATGCTGTACAGATATTCTTTCATTTGTTCCATTTTAGATGATAGCAGTGGACCAATTTCATATTTTGTTTGCTTACTTACTTAGCACTTATCTCTTGTTTAGAATAGAAACTCAATAAAATTTCTGTTGTTGACACCAAAAACCTCTAAGGTCTATTTTTCTACACAGAAAATTCACAGGAGGAATCGATTAGGGAATCGATAAAGAATCGGATCGATAAGCAGAATCGATAATGGCACTGATATCAATAAAATCCTATCAATTCCCATCCCTAGATGCAGTTATTCCAATTTTTGATATTCTCTTACTAAATTTATAGAATAAAAAATTAATCAACAATGACGTCAAGTTTTTTCGAAACCTTAGACGCATTGAGAGTAGGGATCTTACCAACTTACTAACTGCTTATCGATCTGTTATTTAAACGCTACTCTTATTGGTTCTTTTGGGGTTTTTAAGAGGGGAAAAAAAGAAGTAAATTAGAATAGAATTAACATTGCTTTATTTTCTATGTATGTTAGTACAGCTTATAATTAACATTTTGCTCCAGCATTGTTTGGAATTCAATTTCAGTTTTCAATGTTATTTATAAAGTCCAATATCACAAATCACAACTTGCCTCAGAGGGCTTTACAGCATACAACATTCCTCTGTCCTTGGACCATCACAGCAGATGAGGGAAAACTCCCCGCGAAAAAACCCTTTAACAGGGAAGCAATGCTAGAAACCTCAGAAACCTGAAGAAATCTTACTATATAATGATGAAAACTCTGACTGTGTGTGTGTCTGTGTGTCCGTTCCACGTTCATTAACGTTTCTCCTCACTGACTTGGTCAATCCATGTGAAATTTGGCACAGTGGTAGAGGGTCATGGGAGGATGCGAATGAAGCAATATTACATCAATTGGCCAAAGGGGGGTGCTATAGCAACCGACTGAAATTGCAAACTTTGAATGGGCATATCTCATGCCCCGTATGTTGTAGAGACATGAAACTTGCACAGAGGTGCCTCTCCTCATGAGGAACAAATTTGCCTCAAGAACCCATAACTTCTGGTCATTTTGAATTTTTTGAAAAACACTTAAAATCAATCTCTTCCTAGGAAGTTTGACCGATCTGCATGAAACTCGGTGAACATAATCTAGGGACCAATATCTAAAGTTCCCTCTTGGCAAAAGTTGGAAAACTTACTAAAACTGAGCTTCTATAAGGCAAT